>NW_024962268.1:4240430-4516364 GCF_019238085.1 Lagopus leucura | reverse complement strand
ATATATATATATATATATATATATATATATATATATATATATATATATATATAGTAAAGATCTGACTGTAATCCAGGAAACATACACTTCATCCTTCTAAAGCTCACTCCTCCAATTTCTTGCTGTTCGCTGATATGTTAGTTTCTGGAGTCTTGAATAGCAGTGTTAAACTGATACAGAAAGTAAGTAGCTTGTCATATGAAGAAAAAACATAGTGAGGACAAATTGTAAAATCAAATCTTAACTAACAGTAAAAGGCATCTCATCTATACTATAATTCTCCAAAGCTACTGAGAACTCTGTCCCATCATTATTCCTGACAGAATTCCTGTTCACACTGTATTCAGGAGGAACTGTAAAACCAATGTCTTTTTATTTTTTCTCCAACAACTGTGTGAATTCCTAGGTCTCCATACTCAAGATCTTTGTGTGAGAAATATTGATAACTAGTATTTGATTGCCTGTATTTTTGTACTGAAAATGGTGAAGCTCTTGATTTTATTATTTTTTTCTAACTCATGCAGACTTCCTGGAAGCTGATTGGTCCACAGAACACTTTGTACTTTTCAGATCATGTTTTTTTTCAAGTGTTTAGTTAAGACTTCCATCTTTGAAAATCCTATACTACATTATACCTTAGTAGAACAAAAAGAGTCTTTCAGTAGAAAAATATTCGTAGTAGTGTTTTACACCGCTCCTTAATTAGTGAAACTGAAGGGAGATCATTTGGCAGTTACAGTAGAGTCCTTCTGTAGTGGATTGAACATTAATTTCCTGTTTCTTACCTCAAATTTCAGTATTTTACTTGGGAAGTACTTAAAACAGAAACTTGACAATCTTTAATGAAGATTAGTCCAGTGACTGCTTTGAAAGTAATTTTAAGCATACTAAAATACAGAAAAATCATGCTTAAAAAGATTATCATCAGTTACTGTTCTGAAATCATTAAAACAGGTATAAGCAAGAAAAAATATAAAATAGTAACTACAGTCACCTCAAATCATTAATCCTGCCAATTTTAGAAATCCAAGTCTTTTTTCTTAATGTAGAAAACTGGTTAAAAAGTTGCATGAGCTATCCTTGATTCGTGCAGGTATTTCTGTGTTACTGTAATCAAAAGTTCAGCTTTTTCTGTAACCATTTTGCATAGTCTTACCAACCAGAATTGATTGAGCATATTTCCAAGCTGTACATCTACTTCAAGTAGTTTCAATTCAAGCTTTTTGCTTTTGACTGAGAAGCCATTTGTTTTGTTTGATATAACAAATCAGCCACTTTGGCAGCTGACAAAAAACTGAAGAAAATATTTGTGAATGAGGAGTATGGTGTCCTGTCACTGGAATAACAGTTTTCTATTTAAGATACAACTCCTTTGGAAAATGGAATGATAGTGTAGTCTAAGTACTAGTGATGTTTTTGATAGCAGCTCTTCCTGTGGCCTTGAATATAATTGGAATTAAAATTAAGTCCTCGACCCCAGAAACTTTAGCTGTCTAATGTCAGAGGATGTATTTAAACATTACTTTCTAAATCATCACCTTGCAATATGGTATTATTTGTGCCCAATAAGAACTTTATATTGTAGTAATTTCTAAGACTTCTGCAATAATTAATTCAGCTTTTAATATGCTCTGAATATATTCAGTACATTCTATGAACTTCCATGTCATGCCTAGATTGTAAAATACATATATATATATATATATATTTCAAATGGATGGATAGGTATTGTAGGGAGGATTGTTCTGTTCCTTTCTTACAACTGATTCTGTTTAATTACTTTTTTTCAGATAATGGAGGACAGACTATGGCAGGTGGAAATAACTGGCCGCTTAGAGGAAGAAAATGGACCCTCTGGGAAGGAGGAGTTAGAGGAGTAGGCTTCGTTGCAAGTCCTTTACTGAAGCAAAAAGGGGTAGAAAGTCATGAACTTATCCATATCTCTGACTGGCTGCCAACACTGGTGCACCTTGCTGGAGGACATACCAATGGCACAAAGCCTTTGGATGGCTTTGATGTTTGGAAAACCATCAGGTAACCTGCGTGTCAAATCACTGAGTCAGAATTCTGGTATGGGAAGAATTTATCCAACCTTGAAAACAGAGCTGAATCCAGTAAAAAATGTTACTTGTTTCCCTAGTTGAAAGGAAGGTACAGGTATTTGCTCATGAGAAAATTATCAAAGTTGCAGGTTAATCCTTTTGCTCAGATGTGAGGCCTTTGTAGTGTGTTAACTTAGGTGTGCTGAATTTATCAGTGCATGCACAATGCTGCACAAAGATAGTATGCTTTTTAAGAACTTTCTATCTTACAGAAGTGGATTTGTACAATGTGGAGTACAAGTTAGTAAATTACATGGACCCAGCTCTGCCTCTACAGAGCCAAGCTGGACATCTCTGCAGTATGCTTCTGGAATTGGACATGTGGGAAATCTAATCATACATGAAGCTAATTGAACGTGAATTTGGATGAGTCTCTATTACACTGTGCAGTGTCTCAGAAAGCCTGCGAGATTGGATGCAATGATAAACCTGACTTAGTTCCTGAGTTTGTGATGTTGAATCTAATTTAAGCAAGTGCAGTGCTTACATGACTGTAGAGAAGGCAGCTTAGCTCCAGCTGGATTGGCACTGAGACCGTGAATACCTAATAAATTTTACTGGTCTCTCACTGATTCTGTGTACTTCTCATGCTGTGTGTATTAAATGGGACATCCTAGACACCATTACCTCAGATAATGAAGTCTTCTGTGCATTAAAAGAAAAATGAGTGAAGTCCCATACATTTTTCCTCAAGAGAATCATAATAAAAATGGTATCACAAATATTGGATATTGGACTTGAGGCACTGGGTACATCTGAATATGTGCTTGTTATTGGTGCACTGGGCTCAGCAGAATAAGTTGAATGTAAAAGAATAAATGGAAAAGGCATTAACTGATAAAGGTGATTAATCACTGGAACAAACTATCAAAAGGAACTCTGGTGATGTCTCTAGTGGTATTTTCAGCTAAAACTTAGATTCAGTTAGTCCATCTTTCAAAGCTATTCTTGTATTATAATGTTCTCTTCTATCCTACTGAAATGGACGCTAGAGCCCTGTCCTGGTTTTGGCTGAAAAACAGATTATTTTCTTCACAGTGATTAGTATGATACTGTATTTTGAGTTTAGGAAAAGAACACTGTTGATAACACAACGGTGTTTGAGTTGTTTTGTAACAAGTGATTAAACTACATCAAGGAATTCTCAGCTTCTCACACTGCCTTGCCAGAGAGGAGGTTGGAGACACATAAGGAGCAGGGAGGGGACCAGGAAACTGATTTAAACTAACCAGAAGGCTATTTCATTCCATAAACTGAGTAATAAAAATGATGGTGTTGGCTTTGGGAGCTGCCACTTCTTGGTGACTAGCTGAGCATCAGTTAGGAGCTGGTAAGCAATTGCGCTGTGCATCACTTGTTTGTACATTTTTATCTGAAACGTTTCTTTCCCTTCTTTTTCTTTCCTATTAAACTGTATTTATCTCAACCCACAAGCTTTACCTTTTTCATATTCTCTCCCTGTCCCTCTAAAGAAGGGTGGGGGTGATTGGATGGCTGAGTTGTCTGCTGGGTTAAACCACAAAAGTCCTTTTGGCACCCAACATGGGGCTCAAAAGGTTGAGATAACACATGAATTTTTTATAACCATTATATTAGATTGATAGCTGCTGGTCACAATGTTGATTTATTTATTCATAATATTTCTTTATTTGCTTTCAAGGTTGTTTTTCTTAATTCTTTTCTAATTGTTTATTGTCCCTGGGGTCTGGCTTAAGTTTGTTAATCTTTTTGCTGATTTGTGTATAGTATATACAAATTACATGAACTATAAACTTAATCTGGTATTTGTACTCAGAACTGCCATCATTTTTGCATTTCAGGAATCTAACTGTGGAAACTGTTAACAAGTACACTTTTCACTGCAGAATGACTTAAAACATTTTTTTTTTAATTCTGAACATTCTTGACATATTCAAGCTGGGAAGATCTTATTGCTATGTATTCAGTTTTGTCTAAGGTTAAATTATTACCTAAAAATATCAACCAAAGATCTGCCCTGAGGCAAGATTCTTACGGGTGGCAGAGTGTGTGGGAAGATATAGTCAGGTATCTGTCACAGTTGCCTCTGATGGTTTCAGATATCATCCCTGAACATGTGTGAAACACTAAAAATCTAATACATTTTAAAAAGGTATGCCCTGATTCTGATAATGCCAGAGATTACAGTTCTCTTCACTATGCTGGATTATATCCTGTGCCTATCAAGCAGTAGTCAACACTATTCAGCACCCTCAAGAAGAAGAAAATGCCTCTGGATTTGATCCAGCCTTATGTCAGGCCCTGCTTTTGAACCAGAAAATCAACCAGAGGAGTCAAGCATCGGGGATCCCTCTTTAGGGAAAGGTGTGTTGGCAAAGTAATTGGAAAAGAGAGGGCAACCCCTCACCCTCTGAAGGCAACCCTTGTTGTGTGTGAAGGAAAAGTTTCTCTTCAAGGAAGATGTATGTAATCCCCGCAGGTGAATCACCATGGAGAAGATGCATCTAGTACTTGTGGGAATCGGCCATCCTCAATACAATTTATCTTGACCTGGGCTGTGATTAGGTATTCAAAGATCCAAATGAAGTCAAGGGCATATGATCCATGTTACAGTAGTATGTGTTAACTCTCTGGCAGTATTTAGTTGGAAAGATTGAGAGGGAAAAATGGTGGATAAATTTGCTGGCCAACTCCATTAATATGAAGAAAGTCTCTTCTTCCTTATGGGCCCGAACCTCTGCTATGGAGAAACTGATTCAGCAGCTTATTGAGAGAAAAAGAGTTTTCTCCCCCACCCATATAGACCAACACCTCAACTATTAGGAGTAAGTGCTCTTCTGCTTAAGAGGGGACATAGTGGGAACACACCATGTGCCCTCCCTGTATTCTTACTTGCATGACTATGGACAGGATGTGAGGAAATGGGATGGAAAATGTACTTTGACCCTAGAGGCACAGGTATGTTAAAGGCAGGTCTTTAGGTAAATGGCTGCTCCAGTTTCCAGTAAGAGTATATAATGATAGTCTCATATGGCCAGTTTGGAAGTCCAATGGCGTGTGGAGGTGAACAGTGGACTATCTTGGCCTGAATGAAGTCATACCATTGTTGAGTGCTGCTGTGCCAGACATACTAGAATTTCAGTACAAACTGGAATCAAAGACAGCAAAGTAGTATGCCACAGTTGATATCACCAGTGTGTTTTTCTCAGTTGTTCCAGCAACAGAGGGTCAGCTACATCCCAGTTTGCTTTCACTTGGAAAGTGCTCTTAGAACCTGCCATTTTCCATGGGCTGATCCAGACTGCACTGGAACAGGGGGAAGATCTGAACACTTGTAGTACATTGATAACATCATTGTGTGGGACAACACAGCAGAGGAAGTTTTTTGGAGAATTTACTCTCAGCCCTTCTGAAAGCCAGTTTTGCCAAAAAGCAAAGTAAGGTCAAGGGACCTGCACAGGAGATCTGGTCTTTAGGACTAAAATGGGAAGATGGACATTGTCAGATCCCCATAGATGTGATCAATATAATAGCTGCTATGTCTCCACCAACTAGCAAATAGGAAACACAAGCTTTCTTAGGTGTTGTGGGTTTCTGGAAAATGCATATTCTGGATTACAATCTGATTATAAATCCTCTCTATCAAGTGACCTGGAAGAAAACTGTCACATGAGGTCCTGAGCAACAGCAGCCTTTGAACAAATTGAACAAGAGAGAGTTCATGCAGTAGCCCTTGGGCCAATCTGGACAGGTTAGACATAAAAAATGTGCTTTACAATGTAGCTGGGGAGAATGGCCTCACTGGAGCCTATGGCGGATTTCGCTGCTGTGTGACAGATGACAGATGTTTGCAGAACATCCTGGAAAAATGCCATCTGACATGAAAATGTATATGAATCGAAGGTGTGTCACTGAATTACTTCATGCAGAAAAAATGGCACCCACTGACATTCAGACAGCGGAAGTGAGCAGTGAGGTGGTGGGTGGTGTGTTTCAGCAGTGGTAACACTGAGACGAATGACAAACCATGTTCTGGACAGCTGTTCACAGCTGTCACAGCACAAAATGAAGAGTGTCTCAATCAGCTCATCCATATGAATCAGCAGATTGCAACCAGTGAGCTGTATATGGAGATGAATATTGGCTTCAGTGCATTGGAAATGGTGGTGGAAACATTGGAATATCTCAAAATTGGCACCAGATAGGTCTTACAAATGCATTCGCAGGAACAGAAGGAACATCATATGCAAGTTTGTCATAATTATCAACCAATACAAGGATGAAGGTGACATTTTTCCTGGGTCGCATGCTGTGGTGACAAGACATGCTGTCACAACTAGCTAGAGCAGCAGTTCATGGAGTGGCGACATGTGAATTCACCATCAAGGAAAAAGTTAAAGTGTGAGCCTTCAGCAGGCAAGGTGATGTGCACTGGCTTTTGGGATAGGAAAAGTCATCCTTCTGAATCTCCAGAAATCTGGACAAACCATCAATGCTGACCACTAGCCCGCTATTCTGACTAAGCTAAACGCTCAAACTTCCTGAGTTATGTCAGAGAAAAAGACAGCCTTTCTCTTGCAACACAGTAATGTTAGGCCCCATAGCACTTTGAAGAACGTGGAGCACATTGCTAATCCTGCCTGGACTGTCCTATGACACCCGCTGTGTATTTCAGATTTGATGCCTTCTGACTTCCATCTTTTTGGGCTGATTATGCCACCATAATACCTGTGAAACAGTGGGTTATCTCGACTGGTGTGGACTCCATGGTAGTGTTCTATCCCAAATGGATTTTTCAGAGAGCTCGTGGTCTTGTGCAGAGGTACACTGCATAGCTCTCTTCCAAGTGGAAGAAGATAAGCATGTGTGTACCTGAGAACATGGGGCCATTAAATTCCTCAAGAAATTGAAACTTTTGTTGAGCCAGACACAGCTAAATGTTTCACCTGCTGACATTAATGTGAGAAAAACAGCATCAGTAAGATCCCGGGGTACTGCTAAATGATGGGCTGACCTTTCTTCCAACAGCAGCAGGATTCCTGTCTGCTCTGGATTCCCTTTCAAACAAGCATTCCCTGTTATGGACTGATTCTTAGATCAGTTTAGTTCAGTATTAAAATTATGTGAGGAATAACAGGTACAACTGTGCATCCCCTGCATCACTTCAATCTCGTCTCTTACTGGACGTTATGTTTACTACCACTGCCAAGGAATAGTTGACATCATATGCTTGCAGTTGTGACAGATGGAGGGCCTTTGTCCAGAGGAGAGAAAAAATTATTCTTTTTGTGAATTGCCAGGCTGCTGTCTGTATGACTTGCAGCATAAATGTCAATTTCACATGATTTTCCCATATAATCAGAAGAAATGAGTATATTAAATTTCATGATCATAACTCAAAAGGTCGCTTGACAATTGGATGGTAAACAATGCAGGAATAATGCCCTTTTGATGACATCTGATGGAAAGTTCAAATTTGTTGCTTTTCTAGGATGAGGTAGCTCTTAATGAGTGAAATTTGCTAAGATTCTGCCTCCTTTGAAAAATGGAAAATTAATAACCTATCACCATTTTACATCTGTATTTTTTTCTTGCTTGATGCAAGTAGCTGCATATGCTTCTGTGAGTTTTTGTTTTCTTTGAGGATTCTTTTGTTGAACTTTGTACCTAAGTCTACTATTTAATGCGTAATCAAAGGGGAAAAGTTTTTAAATTTGGAATATTGATTTAGCATCCTTTCAAGGGGTTGCATGAAACAACACAGATAATCTCACAAGTCACAACAGTATTAGATCCATTCCCAAAGCTGTTTGATCTTTGTCTATGGTTAATTGATAGTTTTTTAAAGGGCCTTTTCTTAATATGATACTTAAGAGTAAATACAATTATGAAAACAATTATTCAACAGTATTTGGCGTATTTACTTAGATAATGATATAAAAATATAGTGAATAAATATAAATTCTGAAATCCTAAAACAAATTATTTTTGGATGATTGGTTGTCCAAATTAGGAATTGTATTAATATGACATTGATTAATATTAAATTCTTGTGGTAAATAGAGCTGAAAACCACATGTGTCTACAGCTGTTCATTTTACACTTCCTCTGCTGAATTTTGATTGAAGAACCAGAAGAAAAGTTAATGATTGGGAACAAATGGGACATGAAAAACTAAAGTTCATAAGCACATGGTTCTTGTGGACATATATATTCTTTTTTTGCATTGCTTTTTACCAAGTTATAGTTGAGTTCCAAGTTACAGTTCCCTTCATACGAGTGAAAGTAGAAATATAATATTTTCATTTTCCTTGTTCAAACTTATTTTCTTAAATTAAAATTTTTCCGCTACTTAGAAGCTGTTGGACAGAGCCTTTGAGCTCAAACCTTATTTGCTCTTTCCAAATCATCTACTGTAGGAAATAGCATTGCAGCACTGTACCAATGAGATATCTAATGGCAGTAAAATGTGGTTTTGTTTAAACAGAAACTGAAGTAAAACAGGTTTCACCCACACAGTCAGTCTGACACACAGTTGCCAAAAGGTGGGTATCTTAAGAAGTCTGCCCTACATCCAGGCACCAGTGCAGGTGTTCTGATACAGTCCAGTTCTGAGGCTGAGCTCCACAACACTTTTGCCCAGCCACAGCTGTGGAGGTGCAGAGTTCAAGGGACACATCTGTGTTCTTCTTAGACCGGTGACCATGCACTGTTTTTTGTTATGCCTTTTTGTACCCTTACTGGTGCTATTTTTCCTGTTCTGCCTCTGTTAAGGCATTAGAAGTCTTTACTGTTCTTTATCTCCAGATAACTACATCCTGTCAAATTGACCTGCATGTTGGGATCTTGTTCACATTCTAAACTGGGTGTCATTAACACAGGCCATAGACATTCTGTATAAATCATGTCAGATTCCACTTATCTTGTACCTTAACAAGCAAACTACTTAACAGTGCTAAGTAATACTGCACTGTAGCTGGAACCTTTAAAATGTACATATACCATGTACATACTAGAAATTATATCTAAAATCCAGTAGAAATATCGTTTACTGTTTTACAAAAATATTAATTGATAACAAAACCATTTAATAATAACAAAACAAAAACATAACAAAAACATTTAATGGAAAGCAGTGCTAAAATACAACTAATCAAGTAATCTGAACTGTACAGCATGTTTCTCAAAAGACAGTTGCATTTCTAAGAAACATCTGTTTTCCACATGCTTTCTAATTTATTGAAACAGAGATGTGAGGCAAAAATAGTCATGTAGAAGTCTGTCCTGGTTGATGCATTGTTTTGATATATTTTGTGTTTCAATACTGAATATCTAATATGTCTATGCTCAGAAGGATTTTGTTTTACATTAACAAAAAAAAAAAAAAAAAGGGAGAACTGTAGTGCTGATTGTAGGACTGTAGTAAAGTACATGCAGCATTACGATAGGCACTAAGAGATTCTAAATGAAATATGGTTAGAATGACTACCATTTCTCCAAAGCTTCTTAGCAGTTTTTCAGGTTTTATTCTGATACTTTTGCCTGGCATGTTGCAATTTTCTATTTTTGTGACATTAGATAGATCGGATTTGATTGGGTGAAATAGGAAGCAAGATCAACTTAAATTATTTCATATTAAATAGTGACATTAACTTGAGGAAGTGTTTGGAAAAAGCTAATTCACAGCTATTTGTGGTATAAATAATACAAATACAAACAGAGCAGTTGAAAGCTGAGAGTAACGTTTATTTCCAAAACAAGTGGAATAAAATTAGTCAGAAAAGTGTACACAGATATGACCCAGAGAAGTGCAAGATAATGCAAATACTTTTGCTGAGTGATATGCAGGATGTTTTCATGAAAGATAAACATATTTACTCTGAAAAATCTTGATTTTCTCCCAAGGACACCTTCTGCCTATTTTATGGCAATTAAAGTGAATGATCACATGTTGATATTTGTTAAAACTCACTAGAGAGCAGTACATCCTCTATATGTTTTTAAAAAGGAGAAGATAGACTGATATTCTTAGTATAAATTTGCTAATTCTTCTGCTAACTTTGAAGTTTGAATATGTTTCAAACCAGATGTTCTTAGACTATTTTTTTATTTTTGGAAAAAATGTCTTTTAACTACTTAATTAAATTCTTAGTTGACATGGCAGAATAACTTCCAGACAAAGGGAAATCTTCCTTATTTTTAGGGCGAGGAAGCAAAGTATTAGACTATACTCTAAAAATAAATATTCTGAAAGAAGAGAATTTGAAGATGTGGTTACAATGAAACTTGCTAAATTACAAAAGAAAAATATCATAGAGAATCTTACAGCTTTCTTATTTAGCTGTGTATATTTCTAATGCAGGGCATCTGGAGGGAAGACCTCTGCAAATTGGAAAGAGATGAGTTTAGCCAAAGGGAAAGGGAAGTCTGCTGTGAGTTCGAGTTCTGCACTTATTTTCACAAGGATGTTATTTACTCCTTCCTGATGTCCTGTTATAGTGGTTATAAACCTCCATTTTTGAAAGAATACTAAAGATTCACATATGAAAATGACAATATCTCCCAAGCAGCTTCTATAAAATCACTTACAAACTCTAAATTCACATCTTAATTTAACTTGCACTAATTGGCTCACAGTTGTTAATAACTTCTGGGAAAAGGCACACTTGACAACAGCTGTAAATGGAGCATCCAGAGGCAATAAAGTTCTCTTAAATCTAAGATCAAATTTTGTTACGTATAGACAGACAGTAATGACTTCCAGGTCACTCAGTATGTGACCAACAGTTAGCCTATAGATTAATTATTGTACTTCCTCTGTATTAATTGCAAGGTTGTTGTATTATCTGAATAACTTAGTCTTTCATCTAGTCCTCTTGTTTATTTGTTGTGTTTTGTTTTTTTTTTTACTCAAAAGGTGTAGCATCCAGCATTCTAAAATCCAGAATGGATTTTAGGACTGAAATGGAACAATATTAATTATAATTACTTGATATTGAAAGGTTTAAGTTGTGTAAATATTATTCAATTATAAAGTACTTCTCACAGAAATATATGTTAAAGTAACAGCCATTTTTTGCTTCTACTAGACTTCCACTAAATTTATTACCCCTGTTTTTATTTTTAATGTCAGGCTTTAGTGGCCTACACTCACTATTTTGAGACTTACAATAAAGGAGAACAGTTTCAGTTATTTGGAAGTTTCTAAAAACTTGTTTATATTCTCAGTCAGATAATACGATAATGTTTTATAATGATGTAGACAAGGTTCTTCATAATTATTAATTTCTATGCCATGTTGCCCTTTATAAGGAGTGAATTTCATTTATTGAGTTTCTTTCAGGACTGGGTTTTCTTTAATTCAGAGAGTTTCTTGACAACTTAGAATTTCATACTATGGAGCCAAGAGCTGGAGAAAGACAGATTATTTGTTTGTTTGTTTGTTTGTTTGTTTGTTTATTGCAGGGGAAGGTTCAGAGGACCTAAATAATATTTGTGATCTCTCTACAAAAGAAAGAGGTTGAATTTTTTTAAGGCTTAGCCAATGCCTCTGGTGGTTTTTGTTGAAGCAGACAACCAAAATGCTTTCAGCACTCTAGGGTGATGATTCCTGTTCAGGTACACAGGGAACAGAGCAAGTCTAGGTTACCAGTTTATGCTGCTAAACTTGATTTTTAAAGTTGGTAATAGTGAAAATCCTTCTTTGGTAAGGCTAGTTTTATACTTTTTAATCTTGACAATAAAGCCAGTATGTGCCATTGAAGTCGAGGAAGATAGATGGGGCAAAAGCTACTGTTACTGGGCTGGAAGAGAACGTTCACATTAGTTTTAACAGTATGAGTTAATTCTGTATTAGGATGATGAAGAGAACTGAAACAAAATATGCAGAATCCTCATGAGCTGTGGGTGGAAGTTAATATTTTCTTTCTCTTCTAGTGAAGGAAGACCTTCTCCCAGAGTGGAACTGCTTCATAATATAGATCCCATGTTTGTGGATGATTACCCATGTGAGTATGCCACTGGTATAGACTCATAAAACATACAGATTATCTTCACACTATTCCTGGTCTTCCTTAAGTAAAGTATTTCCTTCTAGGTGAAACAATACAATGTAGTTTGCCATTTGCTTTTCAATAATGCATTTAGTTTTAAAATACAGAAACATCAGACCTGAGGTAAATCCTTACTGAACCATGACCAATGCACACTTCCCGTTTTGCAGAGCTCTGAAACACTGCTGAGTAATGAATGCAGTACTTTGTGACATGGAGTTGTTCAGGAGCAGCCATGTGCCTGAGGTGCACAGCAAGGCAGACAGCCAAAACAAACCACCAAATCCTGTCTTCAGTGCTCCAGACTGGCAGGTAGTTCCCATTGAAATGCTCAGCCAGACATAGCTTGATGTGTTGATCACATTTAATGTGATCGTATCATTGACCTTGCAAATAGAAAACCCAAGTTCATGAGAAGCTTAGAAGTTCCAAGTTTTGTGATTGCTTTTGTTCCATGATCACATGAGTTGAATATTTAATGCTATAGTCGCATAAATTGGAACTTAGCTTTGCCAGTTCCATAGCTCTTTGGACACTGTCTGTTTTATGATTTAACACTATTGGTTTACTAAGGACTACAGACTTTTCAAGCAGAGATTTTTTCAAACAGAACATTGGAACAAGTCCTTCCCAGGGTTTTTATAGCATTTCTGTATTTCATTAAGTGAAGAAATAAATCCAGGCATAGGAATAGTAGTCCAGTGGGACCTGTGATCTGTTACTTGCATGAGAGATACAAGTTTTGCTGTGTTAACAGGAAGGAAAGTGGCAAGGTGGCCTGCAATGCACATCTGGTTCTGTGATGCTTTTCTGAGATGGAGAAACATTGTGCACATCTAATGTTGGCTATACAATACTGCCTGTAGATAATTCCTACATACTGATGAAATTAAGGCGTAGTTACTCCAATTTCCCTTCAAAGAATCCTCAGTCAGTTGTAGCATTCCTGTAAAATGCTATGCCATGATGTGTTTTGAGGTATATTGGCCAGAAGAGACAGGCCAAAACAGGCGTACCTACTTTGGTAAATTTAAAAGGAGAACTGGCTTCAACAGATGAAGAGAAAGCTGAGGTGCTGAATGAGTTCTTCACCTCGGTCTTCACTGGTGGCCAGGATTCTAGTCTTTTTCACGTCCCTGAGCCCTGCATCCCCAAACCTCTACGTGGGGACCAAGGAGGTAAATCCCTCCCCACTGTAAGGGCAGAGCAAGTCCAAGAGTGCCTCCTTAGACTGAATGAATACAAGTCTATGGGGCCGGATGGCGTGCATCCCAGGGTCTTGAAGGAGCTGGCTGAGGTGGTTGCCGAGCCGCTCTCCATCATATTTGAGAAGTCGTGGCTGTCAGGTGAGGTCCCGAACGACTGGAGGAAGGGTCATGTCACTCCCATATACAAGAAGGGGAGCAAGGAGGACCCAGGGAACTACAGGCCGGTGAGTCTCACCTCCGTGCCTGGGAAGATCATGGAACAGATCCTCCTGGACAACATGCTCAATCACATAAAGAATGAGCATGTGATCCGAGATAGCCAGCATGGCTTCACCAAAGGAAGGTCATGCCTAACTAATCTTGTGGCCTTCTATGATGGAGTGACGGCATTGGTGGACAAAGGGAAGGCAACCGATGTCATTTACCTGGACCTGAGCAAGGCCTTTGACATGGTCCCCCACCACATCCTCATCTCCAAATTGGAGGGAAGTGGTTTGATGGGTGGACGACCCGATGGATAAGCAATTGGTTGAAAGGCCGCAGACAGAGGGTGGTGGTCAATGGCTCTATGTCCAGGTGGAGGCCGGTAACAAGTGGTGTCCCCCAAGGGTCTGTCTTGGGACCGGTGCTCTTTAACATCTTTATTAATGACATCGATGAGGGAATTGAGTGCACCCTCAGCAAGTTTGCTGACGACACCAAGCTGAGTGGTGCGGTTGATACGGTGGAAGGAAGGGATGCCATTCAGAGGGACCTCGACAGGCTGGAGGGCTGGGCTCGGGTGAACCTGATGAGGTTCAACACGGCAAAGTGCAAGGTTTTGCATTTGGGCCGGAAGAACCCCAGGCACCTGTACAGGCTGGGAGGAGTGGTCCTTGAGAGCAGCTCGGCAGAGAAGGACCTGGGGGTCCTGATGGACGAGAGACTGAACATGAGCCAGCAGTGCGCTCTGGCAGCTCGAAAGGCAAATGGGATCCTGGGCTCCATCAGGAGAGGGGTGGCCAGCAGGGACAGGGAGGTGATTGTCCCTCTCTACTCGGCTCTTGTGAGGCCCCACCTGGAGTACTGTGTCCAGGTGTGGAGCCCTCAGTACAAGAAAGACCTAGAGATTTTGGAAAGGGTCCAGAGGAGGGCGACTAAGATGATCAGGGGGCTGGAGCACCTCCCCTATGAGGACAGGCTGAGGGAGTTGGGCTTGTTCAGCCTGGAGAAGAGAAGGCTGCGGGGTGACCTCATTGCAGCCTATCAATACCTGAAGGGAACCTACACCCAGGAGGGGAGTAAACTCTTCAAAAGGGCTGATAACAGCAGGACTAGGGGAAATGGATCCAAGTTGAAGGAGGGAAGATTTAGGTTGGATGTTAGGGGGAAGTTCTTTACTAGGAGAGTGGTTAGGCCCTGGAACGGGCTGCCCAGGGAGGTTGTGGATGCCCCGTCCTTGGACATGTTCAAGGCCAGGTTGGACGGGGTCCTGGGCAACCTGATCTAAATGTGTATGTTTGGTGGCCCTGCTAGGCAGGGGGGTTGGAACTACATGATCCTTGAGGTCCCTTCCAACCCGGGTGATTCTGTGATTCTGTATACTTCAGAGACCATCATTTCCATGTGGGAGCTGCTGTTATTGAGCACAGCTGAGGTGTTTAAATAGCCAGCTTCCTGGTTTAAATATAAAGGGAATGAGAAGAGGAAGTTTTCAGAAGCCTAAGCTCAGGAAATACTCCCGCAGATTGTTTCCATGAAGCCATACTCTGTTGATTCTTTACACAACATCAGGCGTACCTTTATGTGTGTATTTGTTGTGTGAAATGTGTGCAGAGAACAAGGCAGTTGTGCAGAAGGCTTAGTAAATTGTACTTCATTCTGACTGAGATGTGACTTTCAACTATCATGAATGGAGGGAGGGGTATGTACCTGTAAATCCATAATATTTTAATATGCCATTTAAAAAGTGGAGTAATGAGAAACAAAATGCAAATCTTCACCTGCAAGTCCTTATGCACTCTGTATGGCGTGGATGTCCTATCTTTTGACTTCCCTGGGCCTCACTGAGTAAAGAGGAATTGTCTTTGCCTGCATCTATATGACTTGCTCTGAAAGTAATGCCTCCTCTTTATTTCCATGGAAAACAGAACTTATATGAAGAGCACAATAAAGCTGTTTGATAGTGCAAATTCTCACCTGCAAAACACTGTATTTCAATGTAGTTACCACTATTAGCTATGCATTTCCATCAGCGATGAACAGGAACCTGCATGCTGCACCATAAAAATCTGCACCAGTGCTCATGACTCAGAGTTGCTCACATCCACTGTTGAGTCTCCATAAACATTCAGCAAGCATTGATGAATATCAGTGGATGCCATTTTTGTGCATGGAGGAATTCAGTACAAACCTTTGCTTCATATGTGCTTCCATGTTAGAAACCTTTTTGTTAGACTGCCCTTCTGCCGTCCATCACATGGCAACAAAACGTAATGGAGTATTCTGGGAAGGTTCAACCTCTACTGCTGTATCAACATCTGCCTGTGACGTCATGGGCCAACATATTAACATAGGAGGAAGTAATTTCAGAGCAGCTCTCATAAAATATACAGTGCTATTAATATATAAGTAACATAACAAATTAATTTTTAGTATTTTTCTTAAAATATTAAAAAAGAGAGCAATAATAAACATAAGACCAGTGGGATATTTGGCCTTGTTTTTGTGAAACAAGTGAATCACTCTGGTTCGATGGCAGCAGTTACAATTCTTATTTAGCTCTCAAGGTGTTCATCAGAGATTGTTGATGAAATTTTACTCTTCCTGTACTTCATTTTCGACAAATATAAGTAAAGTGTGATTATGAAGCAAAGATATTTTTCTCTGGTAATAGAAGTCTTATGAAACTTTGGTAAAGAGAAAATCAGATTTTTGAGTTGAATATCTAGCTGCAGTTCTATACATTCCATTTGAAAATTTGCAGATAATGTATTTATATCAACTGAAAGCAGTTTTGCAAATATAAGTTGATGGTTTGTTTTGTTTTGTTTCAGTCTTTAAAGCTGTTCTCAAACTTTTTTATTAAAATGGAAAGCATGGCTGTGTATTCTTCATCTCTGTAGTGTGGTGCAGGGGGTAAGCTGCAGATTGGACATGCCTGGTGTATGTTTTCCCTGTCTCTTCTGAGGCAAGGTCTTTAACTTCAGCAAGCTGCTTTGTGCCACCCATTTCACTTTCTCTCTTAATAAAACCTTTGGTCAAGAACAGGCAGTGACCTCTAAATTCGAATATATTACATTCTTCCTAATTCTGATTTTACAATACCTTCCTAAAAGATTTGCTTGTAAGTAATTGTGTTACTGAAAGGTTTGACAGGATATTTCCCTATTATACATTATAGAACATACATAAGACTGTACTTTTTTTCAAATCACCATTCTTTTTATTAACATACCATTTCTATTGCAACAGAAGTTAAATTAATTAATAGTCTACTGCTGGGGACAAGAATCCTTCCTTGTACTTGAACTTCTAGAATCTAGCTAGTTTCTTAACTTTTGTGGTTTTATTTTTTCACTAGTATAGTGAAATTTTGCTGTGGTGTATAAATCTATGTTACTAGAAGCAACAATATGTAATTAACTCAGCCAATTTATTCTTTTTGAGTTTTTTTTTATAGTCGAATGACAAGTTTAGAATCAAGATCTATGATAATGTTACTGGCATTTGTATTAGGGGTAAATTAAGGAGATACGAAGATTGGAATGTGTAGCTCTTTCATAGCTTTGGCAATATGACTCTTCTTGTTTTAAAAAAAACATTTTAAAATGTCCATGCATGGTCTTCTTATCATTGAGGTGATAAAACGCGTGTCATTACTAAGTCTTGTTCTTTCCTTAACTGTTTAGTATTTTCTTGTCCTAACTTTTTGGTGATTGAAGTAATATTTTTCCTGCAGTGCTAAAATATATGCAGGTTGTTTTTTCTTCTTTCTTGCCTCCTGTGTAATTATTATGACAGTAGTGTTTGCCCTTGCTCAAGTCCACTTCAGATCACTTCACCTTAATCATGATCCTGGTTCTTGCATTAAAAGGAGTATTTATATCTTGCTAACATTTATTCATTTATTTTAGTAATAATAGTAGAAGTAGAAAAAAAAATGAGTAGAAGATTAAGTTTAGCTAAACCTTTGGGCTTGGAGGGTATTTTAAAAGGGTAAATAGGGAACTAAATTCAAGATACTATTAGACATAATCAAAGAAAACTTACAGGAGGTGGAGGATAAGCAAGAGAATTCTGATCACTGTAGTTATGCACACATAGGGAATTAAGTTATTGTTCTACGGGTGCTCATTGTGTGTTCATTGAATTCTTGAGTGTTTTTGCATACAGTATGTGCATACAGTATATATATGTTGTTTAATGAGTGCATCTATTTTCATCTCTAAATAAACTGATAGTATATATTTTTGGTTGAGTGAATCCCATTACATGGGATGTCCCATGTAATTCACAGATTTTTTGACAGAAATAGGAAAACTGAATTTTGCTCTATTCAGATTTTTAATGGCAGACTTTTTTTCAGGGAAGAATTTGCATAGAAGACAAATTAGTATTAATGGTTACAACAGGGTTTTCAACAATATTAAATTTAAGGCTGAATATACTAATTTGATTACAGAGGTAACTGAGTCTTTGCTGCTGTGGTCTATTAGAACTAACTTTGACCTGTGAGTTTTCTACTTGGGGGGTAAGATCATACAGCTTCTTAAGTTCTTAGGCTGGGCACTGTTACCTAGCACCTGGGCATCAGCCATTGCTACTGCAACAGGTTGGTGAATCTTCTGATCAGCAACTACTTGTCTGTGTTCTGGAACTTGTATCTAGAGGCAAATATGATAGCCCTATGGTATTGTGTCAAAGTACTGTACTCCACTCCTATTAATACTAAGCAATATAAGAAGCAAAACACTGTGAACTATTTCATCTGCAGTTTCATTTTACAAAGCAATGCTGGCTGGCCTTATGTTTCACGTTGTTACCTTCTTAATTCAAATGTAGAACTTTGGAGTGGTCTAAAACATACTGCAGCATTTTAAACTGTAATTTCTCATTTGTCTTTATCATTGTTGAAAAGAAGTTCCTATTCTTGACTGAGGATTTTCTCTCAGGCTATGTCTTACCTGTGAGAGCCCAGTGGAATGGTCAGGTTAAAAATAATCAGTTCTCTCTGAACTGATTTGGTTTACAGATCACAAAAATTGTGATGTTTTAACAGAGTGAAAAACTGGGAGCGAAATCCCCAGAAAGTAGTATTGATAGGGGATGGGGTTTTTGAGGGCTTCGTAGCGAGGCCAGTGTGTGGTGATATATTGACAAAATGACCAGCCTGTCTTTCTTTTTCTCCTTTTCTTTCTTCTTCCCCCAAGGGGAATCTGGAAATCACATGGCAACAGGGTGAGTCTTCTGCTGGACCAGCCTTCAACCTGAGGCATGGGTGGGGTGGAAAAGGAGCAAATTTCCACTAAAGCAGCCATCTGAATGAATGTACCTTGTAACTGTATGACTAGGAGCAGATCGGGTTGTGTGGTTAGTGACAGACAGAAGGAATGGCCGCAGAACGTAGACACTAGATCAAATCAAGTCGCCCTCTCTTTTGAGTTACCAATATTACTCATATAGCCAGGCTATGAAGAATATCAGATGTTGATTCAAACTTTAATTGCTATTTTTTTTTTTCTTGGGATACATTTTGGATAGTTAACCTAACACTCATTTTGGCACAAAGGAAAGGAGAGAAATAAATTGCCTGGAAAAGATGAGACTGGTTCTTGTTTAGCTTCAGAGCTATCAACCTTGAGGTTTCTATTTCATAATATGGGGAAAAAGTGATCCAGCAGGTTTCTGTTGGAGAAATTCTTCACTTGAGCTCTTCCCCATTCACAGACACATCGTGGTGATGCTTGTTTTGCGTCTGTTCTAGTACTAATCAAGTGCCTCCACTGACCGATTGAACCTGCATATACCTTGAGCGGGAAATGTTGTTTTCCTCTTCACTTGGGTTGAACCAGCTGGCTCATTGAAGGTCCTGATGGATTGCCAGAGGAAGGTGGGGTGAGGAGAGCTGTGCAATTGAAAGTGAGGAGCTAGAGCCAGTCCTCCTAGTGCCAGCTGGCTGTTCCTGGTGCCAGAGCCTCAGGGAAAACTCTGTGGGCTGCACCCTTTTGTTGGGTTTTGCTGTGCTAAACCAGTCTGCTGAGCTCTGCATATGAGTTGGACCTTGTCTGTTTGGAGCAGTTGGTCTTTTCACTCCTTGCTAAAAACCATCATTTTTGTTTCTCCTTCATCATCCAGTTCATTCTATTTTTAAAAAAAAAAAAAAAAAAAAAAAAAAAAAAGCCTCGATCACATGGCAATTTACTAGAGAGTTTTTAATTCCGTAAAGGCAGGACATTGGTATGAGAGACTTACAGTCTTCCAGGTTTCTGTCTGAAACAGTCACATTTTCTGTTACGACTACGGTAGGAAATTAAGAAAATTAAAACCAGAAAGCTAAAATTATGTTCAAACAGTATCATTTTCTCTGTAATAAATAGGTTAAGAAATCTCAAATAAAATATGTAAGTAACTGAAAAGTTGCATAAATCAAAATCTGATTTGCATTTGTTGGAAGTCAGAAACAAAATTGTCTTACCACATTTTTGTAATGTTGGCTTTCTTTTTTCTTAAAAAAAAGCCAAGTTGTTGATGATTTGGCAGCTGTAAGGGTGACGTCAGCTCTTCCATTGTGAAATATCTGCTTTCTTTTAGATGGTCTTACGGCATTTCATCAAGTTCTGGTGATTCAGCTGAATTAAAAACCAACTGGATTTAAATCTAAATTCCCCTAACTGCTAAACCAAACATACTCCTGACCACACCATCGTTGCTAGTAGGTCTGTCTTGAAGCAGTATTGAAACCTTATATCCCACAGAAAGCAGTTTTATTTTGAGAATGAGAACTAAATGACATAGTGAAAGAAAATGCACTCTTTATTTCAGAGCTGTTAATAAGAGTCTGTCAGTACATACTGTATTATTTTTTAATCTGATTGCTAACTTATTAGTGAATTCAATGGATTTTACAAACTCTTGTGGGCTACATATGTAGAATCAATTTCTCTTCAAAAAATAATTTAAATCTTTAAGTAACAATGGTGTATTCAAAAGAAATGCGTTGTTGGGTGGGGCTGTTTTAGGCTGAAAAAACTTTTACCTTCCTTTCAAATTCCAGACCTAACCATAAAGTAGAACATCAAAGGCATAATAAAACTGTAGGCTACTAATTGTAGACAATTTATTTTGAAGATATCTATTCATAGAGGCAAACATCCAAGACAGAAAACTTGTAAAAACATTCTGTGACTTTCCTCTAAGCTTTGATTCAATTTCTCAATGCAAATAAAACTTTACATTGCTTTCCTTGACGTTTGAAGAAAGGCATTACCTCATATAGTGCACTATTAATTGCCAAAATAAATGGTTGCTTATAAAGAGCTTAATCTACTCTGTGCAGAATGAATATATGATATATTACAATAGAGAAACCATTTTGTTTCTGGGACTGATGTATCTTTCATCAGCATTAAAATTACATTATAATGGCTACAGCATTATATATTGTATCTATACATATACCAAAATGATTAATCTTCATTAAGAAATAGACATTCCAGGCTTCTTCAGGCCCAATTTATTACTTATAATGTGCAGGTGAAAGATAATTCCTAAGACTTTGCTGGTCAGAAATGACTTCTTCTCCAAATTTATTACTGATAATCTAGCTTCCTTAGAACTATGAAAAGAAAAGAAAAACAATCTCTGGTAATGGAGTTAGTTATTCAGCAACAGAAGTGTACAACAGGTGTAGGTATGCATGGATGTATATGCTCTTTGGGCTTTGAGTTGGAGAAATGTATTACCAAATCTCTACTAGGCTAAGACCCAGAAATCATTCTTGGAGAACCAGGAGATGAAGAAGCAACCAATATCTTCAGATGACTGGGCTTACATTGTGACAGCTGGAATGGGAAAGTGATCCAGAATGGGGAAAAGATGCACTGCTTCTCTGAATTTCCATCTCTCTGCAAAATTAAACAGTCCATATGCTGACCATCTGGAATCTGTCATCTTTTCATTACAAGTAAATCATACATTCAAATGACTTCGTGTGTTTGCATAAAGCAGGAATTGCCAACACGTGACCCTGAAACTGTGTATGGTGTTCAACAACTTTGCTTGGTGCTTTCATGCTGATCTGATAGTTTTGGGTAGAACTAACCTCATTTACTGATAGAAGGCCATACTTCCAGTCAACTCACTGCTATTCAGATCAGATATGAGTAGTTTTTCTCTTTGTCTGCTGTTCATATGCAGTTTCTGTGGTGTAGCTCTTTTGGAGCTGTAGCTTGGGAAGTTTGGCCTTTGGTTGTACATTGCCTTGGCTCTTAACTTTTCTTCATCTGAACATAAACCATCCATCACTGTAGTATTCTACGCTAAGCATGTGGCTATTGCACTTTTGGTGAGTCTTGAAACTACTTATTCCATGTTTCCTTTGAGATGCAGGTGAACACTTCTAGAATTCAGAATTGGTAGAAATGCCAATATCTTGGCTGGGATTCAGGAATTTGTTACTGCTGCTTTTTTATCCTTCATTATATCCAATCCCTACTTGAACATAGCATTATTTTTTTATATTTTTGTTGCTCTTGACATATATGTTGCATATTTCTGAGCTGGAAATCTGAAATTTTAATTGTATGTTTTTTAAGATACAATCTGAATCTGTTGTAAAAATGGAGGTGAAGAGTACTTTGAAACAAGAACAAGAATATTTTAATATGCTTGCTATTGTTGAAATTAATTTTAGAAGTGTATACAGCTTACAACTAAGGAGTCTGAGCTTGGTATTCTCGTATAGATCTTTTATTAGAATAATTAAATAAATAAATAAAATTAAAAATTGCCATGAGAAAACTGAAATTAGAAGAGTTAACAGGTTAGTTTGAAACTTTTTTCACAAATTCAACTAAGTGGACTAAGGCAGGTAACTTCACTGTGTGAGTTTGTCTGTGGCACAAACATGCTTCATGAGCATGACATTACGGGTTTACACTGTCTGAGGCCTAGGATATTACTCAAATGTTTTTATTTTAATAGTGTAACAGAAAGACTCAGAGTTTTGTAGGAAACTCATTATTGCTATAAAACAGCAAAAGGTCACCAAATGTCTTTCCTTAGTGAAGTAGCAAAAGCCATTATTTTTTTAGTAATTCATTGTCACAGTGTAGGTTGGAGGAGCTCTTGACATTTGCAGTTTCCTTATTGAGGAGAAATAATTGATCCATATATCACAGTTCAAAAAAAGAGTAATCTGTTGAAAGTATATGTTGCAAAGGCCTTGTTAGCCCACAGGCCCATCTGAATTTCAAGATGACCATAGCAGACTTGTTATCGTTTTTTACACATTCTCATCTTTCTCATGGACTCTCACAAGTAGCCTGTTAATTAAGGCATCTTGCCTACAAACATGTCCATAATGTTGTAATAGACTTGGAAATGACCACGAAGATTTTGCTCCGCTCACAAATTTATGGTGTCTGTTTCTTTTCATGAAGAGGGAAAATACTACTTAAGTAAATGGTATTATTCAAAGTTATCTTTGCAGCTGTTAAACTTTTAAGTTTTGATTCCTTTGAGATTTTTTTTTAGGTGCTTCATAAGACATCAGGAGTTATACACTCTGACCTACTCACCATAGGCTTGTTAATATACAAAAACAATGCATATGCAAAAGCAGTCTCATCACAAACAAGATGCTCCTATATATACTTTCATTAAAATAGTCTATATAATTTGCGTGGGCAAATTATTCTTCAATAAATTCAGACCTGTACTTCTGCATTTAATTTTTGCCATAGTTATT
The DNA here is from genome assembly GCF_019238085.1 of Lagopus leucura. Classification (NCBI taxonomy): domain Eukaryota; kingdom Metazoa; phylum Chordata; class Aves; order Galliformes; family Phasianidae; genus Lagopus; species Lagopus leucura. Next base: position 4,493,074 of record NW_024962268.1, on the reverse strand, counting down.
TTTTTTGTTTTTATTTTTCCCTGTAGATTTTTTTTTCTCAAAAATACTAAACTTATATTGGCATAAAAAAATTACAAGTATAATAGATCAGATGTTGATCAGGACTTTAATATATATGTATTTATTGTGGATGGTGATGACTGTGGTATCACAGTGAGTATCCATAACGTTTTTTTTTTCTGTTTCCTCCATTTTCCCTTTCTCATTTCTTCATCTCTTCAGAAAATTCCTGTCATAGAGAGTTTTATATTCAGTAAATTCAGAGAAAATAAATAGTTAAGTTTCTTAAAATCGTATTTCTTATGAAAGAACAATTTTTATTTATGTTTATATATGTTTATATATGTTTATTTATGTTAATTTATTTATTAATAAATTAATAAATGTTAATTTATTTATTAACATTTATGGCATTAACTCTTATTCCTTAGTTAGGTCCCAAAATTTGCACTGTTTTAAAAATTAGTCTAAAAACATTCTTCTCAAAAGCTGAATTCTCACCAGGAGGCTTTAAAAGTTCCCTGCATTTTGTGGAAGATATTTCAGACACTAAAATTCACTAAAGAGATCAACCAAGACCTTTGCAGAGAATCGAACTGGTGAGATCCGCACTTATAGCCAGGGTTGATCGTATCCCACTTGACCATCCAGTGTGCACTGGATCCCAGGGCTGAATCAGTAGCAGGAGCAACATGTGTTCTGTTCATCCCATGACAGCAATATGCATTTTGCCAGAGGAAGTTAGAGGATTTCTTAAAATTCTGCCTGCTGTTTGCTTTTGCTTGCATTTTACTGTGAAAACTAAGCAACAGTCAACTTCAGAGAATCCAGTCTAGGAAGAAGTAATTTTTGTCACTAAGTTTTCATCTGATATTTTTAGTAAAATGCTTTAAATTTTTCAATGTATTGCCACCTAGAAAGCTCCTAATGCATCTGTGAGAAACACATCACGAAGTTTTCTGTTTAGGGACAAATAGGAGTTGAAATAGCTGCAAATGTTCTTCGTACCCAAACAAATGAGAATTGTTCCTGTAATTCAAATATTTTTTAAAATTCTGTGTACTGTAGAGGGACATGCATGTCCTTCATCAACTGCTATCACTTAATACAAGGCTCTGATATTCTCATACTGCTTTGCAGTGCAAGGTAGGCCAGCAGAAGGTGAGTCCTTCTCCTGAGGAACGTTTCTTCCAGACCTTGTTGCACATCTGCAGAATGGTAAAATGCATTGTATTTAAAACAGATTTTGCCTAGATAATCCTTACCTGTTTTTATGCAAAACTTTCATGCTTCTGTAACGTGAAAAGAGGAGAGAATTACCCCTCCAATTCCTCTTATAAATACATAAAGAACACCTGTGCGTTTGCATACTGTTGATATATATATATATATAGTATATATATGTATAAGAATATGTAAGTTCTAAATGTGTCTGTCAACTGGAAAAATATCAACTATGCATTTCTTATCTCTATAATGTTTTATTTGAAAACTTAATTACTCTTTTCTTGCAGGTGAGTGGTTAATTCATCTGATTAGTTTAAATAATTATTGAAATTACTACATTAGAAACAGCCAGGTTTTTCAGATAGTTGGAAGGAAATTGATTTACTATTTATTGATAGAAGTGAAATATGTAGTACTCTTGCTTCTCTCAGTACCATAACCATGGTCTAGTGTGTATATTAGATAATTAGATAAAAGCTTGACTCACATTTGGTGTATTATCTCCTGAAATTTAGGAGCAGAAAAAATGTAATGTAAAGCAAGTTGGTGCTTAATCCAAAAGTATAAAATGAATTCAAATAGAATGGAAATCCCAGCTTATACTTTTGAATCAGTCCATGGATTTGCACTTCTTCTGTTACGTGTGCGGCTGTACAGTGTGAAGAGTACAGCTTTCCAATTGCCAAAAAGACCTTCACTACATACTGATGATGTTCTTATGCTCCCATAAGAAGACTTCTTGTCACCTTCTGTCTGTTTTTCCTAGATCTAGCTACTTCCTTACCGGGAAGTACTGAAAGAGGTCTTGATTTTATTTCCAGTTACCATTCTGTTTTTATGACGTCAGATAGAGTTTCTGTTTCTGCATTGGATTGATCTGTAGAATAATTTGTTTAAGCAGCAAACCAAGTTGCCTGCAAATCAAGACCATGCTATTCTCAAAGAATATTTTGGATCTGTAAGTGCTAGAAAAACATGTTGATCATTAAGTTGAAATTTAGGAGACAGTAAAAAGTTAAGAATCTGATTCACATGGTGTATGCACTAAATTTGCATAAATTCATATATAAATTCAAAGCTTTATATATGAATTTGTTATGAGTGAAATCAAAATTACTCAAACCCATCTGAATACCCCATTACTGCCTTAAATGCTTAGCTTTAAGCTAAGCTTAAATGCTTACTTTCTCTTTTGTCAAACTAAGTATTTGCATGTATTATATGATGTATGAAACTTTTACATGTTTTCTCTTTCACATCTTGAAATTTCATGCAGTCTGTTGGGGAGTAACTCATGCTGAGAGGAAGGTCACAAAGTTCAAAACCTTTTTTTATTAACCAGGAATATTTGGGGCTGGAACTTGGGTCCCTAAAAACCCCAATGTTGGACTGGATTTTTTGGAAGTGAGAGACAATCTCTCATTCTGTCAGGTGCATCCCCAAGTGAATTTAACCCTTTGCTTCCAGATTCCCTTTATTAAAATTAGATATTAAATTGACCTGAGTCTTCTCTTTATTTACAGTTTACTGAAAAAATAAACTAGTTCATCGTTAAATGGACGTAGTTTTCTAATTGCCCTAGTGGACAAAGATAATGTATATAGCCTGTACTTGTGTGGAGCTTTCAGTGTGAGCTAAGAATTTTCTCCCTTAGGGAGGAAACTATTGGACAGTTGGAAAAATATTATCCAATAAAAGTCCTAAGATGTGATCATGGGAAGCAGTTCTGACCACAAAGAAGAATTATAATATGTGGCTTCCTGAGTTGTACTGCAGTGAAGTTACAGTTCATTTCTCCACTTTTTATTTCTCTTACTGATGGCACACTCCTATAAATAGTCAATTGTTTGGGTGCCTGCTAACTGAAGACTGATTTTCTTCTGTTGTTTTGGGTGAAGTGCTCTCTATTTAAAGGGCATCATGTAAGTAAATGTTTCAAATCCTGATAAAAGATTAAAATGATTTACATTAGAAAAGAAGGTGTGAGGTGCAAAACTTTGAAATTATTTTGATGGAGAGAGCAGAGAATGGTACTATAGCTGTTTACATAGCAATATATAGGGGCTATTGAATACAATACAGATTTATTGCATCATTAAAACAGTATGTTGATTTTAAACATAGCAGTGAACATACTGGAAAATATCCTCTCTCTGTTTGAGTTTCACATATAAGTGGTTTTTGGTCTGTGAGTCTCAGACTTCTGTCTGGGGATCTCCTCTGTGGTTTTTACAGGCTACTAATCAGATCACAAAAGGCAAGAAGGCATATGCATTGCCTTACTGTGAAAATAATATGAGTTATTGTTTGTTGGTTTTAAATTTTAGTGGTAATAGCCTGTGTGTTTTTTCCCAGTATTTTGTATAACTGTTAAGCATATTTCTACTCAGTAATGCGCAGACATGTTCACTTCTCTCTAGCAGAAACATTTTTACCAAATAAACTGTTTTTTTTTTTTTTAGTCACTCGGTATTTTAGAGTATAATCTTAACATAATACTAGAAAGGAAAAAAATATGTTAAAATTTGGTGTTGCAAGGTAAGAGTACCTTTTGAAATCTCATTTTCCTGGAGTGACTGACTTCAGTCACTTCACAAACTGTATGGACAGGATTGTACTGTTTTAAATGCAGTATCTATTTTAGTCATATGCAGAAGTACCGCTGTTCCCAAAAGCTGAGAAAGGGCAATACTGCTAGTGCTAGTTTCTTCAGTACAGTAGTTTCTCCTCTTCTGGCTGTATGATGAGGCTATATGTGTGATCCTTGCTCTAAAGGCATAATTGGTAGAATCTTACTGTGTGTGTCACAGTTACAGGTCAGTATGTATCTCTCCAGGTTGCACTGGCAGAAATACATCTGATATGACTTTAGGGAACGTGCTTTAGCAGGAGTGTTGGACTTGATGATCCCCAGAGGTCCCTTCAACCCCTGTAATTCTGTGATTCTGTGATCTTTGTGGGTCCTTTTCAAATTGGGATCCTGAGTTTAATTCTGTGTCTACAATCATGAGCAGAACCATCCAGCGTGTGTAATCCTCCTGAAAGGGATACACAAGACTCTCTTGCAGTGCTGTCCTAATTACAAATGTTGCTTGTTTAGTACTTACAAACAAAATGAAATTTCTTTTATTGTGCAACAGCAGAAGACTAAAAGGTCAGAGAGGTGCTGTAGCCATTCTGGTAACAATAAGCTGAAATACAACTAAGGGAAGTGATACAAAACCATGGAAATATTCCCTGAAGATTTTGGTGACTGAAAAAAAAAAAAAAAAGTAATTGCATTTGAGGGTGTAAACAAGATTGTTAAGAGAATGTAGTCTAGTCTAGTTGGGACATGGATGTTAATGGAAACAGGAAAGTATTAGTCAGGCAAATAATTTTATAATTTTGTAGCTCACCCATGTTTCAGAATGTTTGAGTTTTTCTTATTGTGGGTGTGTTCTGTGTAGTATTGCCATTTGGTGTTGTAAATGACATCTAGTCAGTTGTTGAAGAGGTTGGGTCCAGGTCCAGACTGAATATTGCACTGAATATGCTGACAGACAAAACTATTCAGCCTATGTGTTACCTTGGTATATCCTTTGTCAATTAGGAATTTGGTTAACATGACTGCATTTGGCTCAGCACCACACAAGATAGAAAAAAACCTTATTTTGCATATGCAGGGGATGGAAGGGTCTTGTCCTTGGAGTTCTTTAGAATATTTTATGTGAATTTAGGATTGCAGTTTCACACATGTATCACTTAATCTGTGTTAATAACATTTAAGTCTTGAAATGGAATAAACAAATAAATGGTAGAAGGAGTTGCATAGCCAAAAAAATGTTCTACTGAAATAAGTTTTGAGAACTACAGAGAAATTTTTTTAGTTACTAACATTATGTAACTGTTTATATAATATTGTAATAACATATAATAATACTAATACTAATAATACATTAGGAAGTATTACTTTTCAGAAAGGGTGGTCAGGCACTGGAATGGACTGCCCAGGGAGGTGGTGGAGTCACCGAGCCTGGGGGTGTTCAAGGAAAGGCTGGATGTTGTGTTGAGGGACATGGTTTAGTGGGAGCTATTGGTGATAGGTGAACGGTTGGACTGGATGATCTTGAAGGTCTTTTCCAACCTTGGTGATTCTATGATTCTATGATTCTATGATTCTAATATTATATAACATATATGACTGGAAGCATTATACACTGTAAACTGTGAAGGTTTCTGTAGATGCAAATTCTCAACTTTATAGATACCCATGTAGTATAATGCATGCAAACACTTGTGTGACAAGAAATGTTGATGATTTTTCTATGATCATATATTTCCTGCTTATGGTTGAATTTCTTACTGTATACAGAAATTTGATAGAATGCTGTTATTTCTCTGTTTTTCAATTCCTTGGCACAATATAGATAACTGCTTTAGTTTTTGCTTTACTGATGAAGAACTGAATATGTGAGTTTCTTTTGCTTCTGTTATCCATAAAGGGCCCTGATTGTATGTAGCTGCTTATAGATGAAAGCTTCTTTTACTGTGTAGTATATTGAAAAATTGTAGGGACGTGTGCTCTGCAGTCTGGCACTCATGTAGGTTGTTTAAATTACATCTTTCAGCAGAGTTCTGTTTCCCAAGTAATTAAGAAGTTAACATTTATCTGTCTGTATCCAATACCCTGTATTTCCTCCTTACATTCTAGTATCATAGACCATAGTGTACAGAAATGCCGCATAGAATATTATTTAGACCTCCAAATTTTGTGGTTGGTCTCTTGCAAAATGGTATGTTAGAATTCTCTGCTCTTTGGTCTTTTACCAACCAAGGGAACTTCTTATTCTCCACATGGGTAATTTTCATCATCTTAATCACAGATTGAAGACAGAATATTCTATTTTTATATGTACTATTTCTATCTCTGCATTTTAGAATTCTACCAGTTGAGTTAATATCCTTGCAAGAGGGAAAAAGGAGAGCTATGGGAATGCTTATTGAATTTCTACAAGTATCATATCTCTGTATATGTATACAATATAACTCCGTATATATATTCACTTTTTAAAATTTCAGATGGAAATTTACAAACAATCTTATTCCTTTTTATGACTAATAATTAGAGAGCACATTCTAAATTAATTTACTCTTCTATACATTTATTAAATGTAGTGAAATGTTTTCAACTAATACACATACTAGACAAAGTTAAAGAAGTAGAAAGTTCAGACTTCATTGTTTTTTTCTTGCAAATTTATGTGGTACCAGTGTTGATTATTGTGAAATCTTTTTTTTTTTTTTTTTTTTAAAACAGATTATATCAATTGAGTATCTGAAATATTTCCATTGTAAAGTAGAAATAAGAAGACTGAAATGTTGTGGTTTTAGAGCAAAGTTGCTGACTGGCCTGAATTTTCCAACGTAGCTGTCAAGTACTGTGTTGCAGTGGCATTTTCTTATTGTTGCTTTCTTGACATGGCTTACATTGGACACTTTTTTTTTTAACTTTTAATAATTTTTTTTTTAGTGGCTATTCTTGACTGAATATTAAGTGTTCAATGAAATGCCAGTGATATCAACTAAACTTATCAGGAGCATCATGAGACTTAGAAAATATACAAATTTATAGACTCTGTAGAGAGCTTCTGATAAGACACTTGAAGTTGTAAAATTTAGTAAAACTGAATCAATCATTCTTTTTTAAATGCCAGTGTGTAGGAAAGAGTGTATGAGAGCAAGTACGTGAACATTTTTCTATTGCATATCCTCACAACCTGCAGCAAGCGAATGGAGCTCCTGATTTTTACATTGTGTTTTGGTCTTTAATAATCCTTGATAGACTGATCTGCAGTTTTTGAACATTTTTCTATCCCTCAACACAAGTAAATTTTTGGCATCCGTAGCATCCCTTGGAAAGGAGTTCCAGTGCTGAGTTGTGTTTGTGATGAGGAAGTACATCCTATTGTTTATTTTGAATAAGCTGCCTCATAATTTGTTTGGTGCCCTATGTTATGAGAGAACAGTATTTCTTCCTTACTCAATCTGTGATTACTACCTTGTGTCATATTTCTGTGCTGTTTCTCTTTGGGGATGAAAGCCCTATTTTTGTAGTCATTCATATAGTTATTCCATCATAGGTTTAATCTGGCACAGAACCATGATTTTAGGTCATGAACTGCTTTTGTGGACAGTGGGGATTGGCCACCTCAATTCATTTTAGAATCTGACTTGAAATCAGTTTTCAGGCTGTTGAGACTAAGTATGGTTTTGAAATATGACATGAACTCCAAAGTCACTTATCCAAGGGCAGCATTTTCTGAAGTAGTTGTTGTTTTTTTTTTTTCTTCAGAGATATAAATGCTACTTGAGTTTTGAATACTTTTTTTGGTTACCTATGACTTCAAACAGAACAATGTAACACTTAGATCAATTTGTGGTAGTATTAAATGTTTAAAAATGAACAGAATACCGCTGCTTTCCTAAATAATAAAAGTTTTTATCATTTTCTATCAGTGCCCTTAAATATAGCAGGTGGTATAAGGTCACAAATTGGGCTTCAGGAAAGAGAGGCTTAAGCTGGTAAATAAGAAAAATGATAGTGAAAGCTGTAGGATTTGTTTTAAGTGAAAGCTAAGCTTTAGTATTCCATTAGCTATTGATACAGTGGTGAGCAAATGGCAAAAAATAAAATGTTTAGCCTCTGCACAAGAAAAGCATCATATGTTAGATATATAAGCCTGTGAAGGAAGTGGGCATGTAAGGGTAGACTTGGATCCATAAAAAGCATCTGCCCTCCGTATGCTGAATTAGTCCATGGGCCTGTAGCTACTGCCAAGTCGACCATGCTAAAAGAAAGAAGAAAAGAAAAAAAATCAGACTTCAAAACCAATCTAGAGCGAGTGCAGAGAATAGCTTTTTGGATGCTTAAGGAACAAATGGTTCATCTTTCAAACAAATCAAAAAGAACGTGACTTATTTAATCTATTGACTTAGAAAAGGAGTGTCTGTAAAATTTATATGGCAGAAGAAGACTGCCTAATTTTGCATTTCAGCTGCAGTTGCAAAAGCTGGAGAATGAGGGCAGAGCTGGAAATTTAACAGCTGGGATGAGAAATTCAGTCAAATGCAACAGGGGGGGAACGTTCTTGCTTAAAGTGAAAATCATGTGGTGGAAACACTATTCATATCAAGCAGTGTTTTCTAAGTACTTTATCTGGTGCTTATATAATGTAATAAACTGGCAGTTTTATAAATATTCTGTGTAGGGCTCATTCAAACCATCACCAGTCTGTTCTCTGTTGCCAGTATATCTGACAGAAGTTGACTGTTATTGCCTATGAAGTAATTTGCTTAGTTGAATAATAGACTGCACATCTCTTTGGCACAAGATAAGAGTATAAAAATGGGAGTGTCAATGTGACTGACAGGGTTCTATTTATAATAGCTCAACATGAATGCATTTATCTTTTCCTCATCAGTAAATTTTGCTCAAAGATAATACTACATCAAACAAATTCAACTCTGAGCTGTGGTAAAAGCATTTCTTAGTTCAGGATTAGTTTGGTTTCATCACCTATATTTTTGCAAGGTATATTTAAAATGCAATCTTTCATACTGTTTATTTGAAGTATTTTAAATCATTTATATTGTGCAGTGCTGTTGCTTCATGCACTGTAACAGTCAGAAGCATATTCTGGATGCTAAACCTTTAGATGAGAAATGTAGACTTTAATAATCTTTCTGTTAGACCATGTACTTTTGAGATGTAATGTTTAAAAAACATAGCTGTGTTTTTTGATCTGCTAGATGTCCTTTGTTGCACTCTTTAAATAAGTGAAAGGCGAAGATGAGTTTTTCCATTAGCAAATTGGTATGACAGAATAATATGTGGTGTAATGATGTGGAAAAGCAGCCAATATAAATCGTCAGACTGTTTTTGTCTGATAGGGGCATCACATGACTGCATTAGATTTATGTTCCAGAAGAGATTCTTTAGGTTATTTTTACAATTTTTTCTATTGCTTATATAGTATTTTTTTTTTTTTGAAAGGAGGCATGGTGCTTTTTTGTTTCCATCAACTTCAGTATTTCACGATGTAAGCTAAGCTCAGCCCTCCTTAATCTGTGCGTGCAAATTCTAAACATGTTTTATGGCCTTATTTATCCAGGAACATTATACAAATCTGATGTAAACAGAGAATTTGGGTACTTGCAAGAAATGTTTATTAAGAGAAAACTAAGTAATGGTATGATGCCCAGTAATAAACCAGAAACATAGCAGGACCTTCACAAAAATAAAAACAGAGAAATTATTATATCCAGTCATTTCCTTTTCAAATGTTTTTAGAATCCTCTAGCATTACTTCTGATTGGATTGCACATGGCCACTACGCCTCTCATAAATTGCTCTTTTTATTACAAAGACAGAAATCTGTCAAGTCCTTTGAATTCCCCAAATTGGTTGAAAGTATCTCTTTAAAAATGCTAGAAATCCAAAATCGTTTCTGTCCTCTCCTCATGTCTTGTTTCTATTCCAATTACAGTCTTGCTGTATAATAGTTCTTTCGTAAGCAGGTATCGGCTGGTAGAATTGTTGAAAATTCTTAGATTTTTTGTAAACATGGCTTTCTTGTGAAAGCCAATATGCAAGATGGCTGAAGATTTGGGTCCGCCGGGAGTGTCTGAATCTTTCCTTGTTCCAGTACGGAACTTGTCTCCTTATCCTTAGTGTATACGTGTACATTTTTTGTTCTGAGCTACATGTAAAGAACATATAAATATGCCTCTTGAGAGGGAATGAGTGCATAGATAAAATTTGAAAGTTTGCTGCAGTTCTGGATTATGGGGTCATGTCATAAGCTAATTTTTCTACCAAAGACTCCATGAAGACATGCTTCACAGACTCTCAGTGTTCTGCCATAGATGTTGACAGATGTACATCTGTCTGAATGTAACCAGTCATTCCACAGAATCGGCTCTCTTGTGTGTGGATACAGGTTGAGATCTAGCTTGCTTTCTGGAGTGATCCAACAGAATTAGCAGTAATAGCACTTATCCTGGAGTCTTCTAAGTCCTATGAGCAAATTTAGCATCTACAACTCTTAGAGTAAGCGTTCATATAAGATAAACATATGATATCTGTGTATGAGATGAGTCCTGTTGTCTGGACTCAGAAGTTACTTTCTCTATAGAAATCAGAGCACTTTCTGGACTGCAGTTTAAGTTCCAAGAGTTAAATATCTCCAGTGAATTTTTAGCATGGATCTTTGTATGTACATATGACAAATTCTGTATTCAATATGTAGAAATAAATGAATCATACTGCTTTGCTTTCCATCAGAATTCTAAACATGACTTCATTTATATGCTATGTACATAACTTAATTTACTATTTCATTAAGGTTTTGGCATTGGCAACAGGACATCTTTACCACAGATCAATTCTTTTCCGTTGGGTAGTACACTTTTCAATATCTCCATGCATGCAGCAATCCGTCATGGAAAATGGAAGTTACTAACTGGATACCCAGGTAACAAGTAACTCATTCTTGTACCTAGTGTTGTATCTACCCCCCATCCCAAACAGTTTTTTTCTGTTTAATATATTACCATTTCTTTTATTTATTCTGCTAGCTTTTCAGGATTTTGGTCAGATGCACAAATCTAGAAGGGGCATTCTAAAATCCAATCATATTCTTTCATTTTGGAAGTAAGTTTTATGCATTTGACCTCCTCAGGTCTGGAAAAACTATCAACAAGAAAGTCCATGAAATTGTTTGATTTGAAATTCAGCAACATGCAAGTTTTTGAATCTCAATGGTGCAGGGCTTTTTTTGTACAAATAGAACTTATATATAAGTAGCTTGGAATAGAGAGGTTCTGGTGCTGGGCTAGCAGTGCAGCTACAGTCACCGGCCAGCAACTTATCAGGGGAACCTGGAGATTTCCTCGTTTACAGTATAACTCTGCCTCTCCACTGCTGCTCTGTATCTGAGAATTAACTATCTGTTTCTGTTTCTGTAGGCTGCGGTCATTGGTTTCCTCCACCATCTTTGTTCAGTGAGTCACAGATTCAGTCATATGATCCACCAACGAAGAGACTTTGGCTGTTTGATATTGTTCGTGACCCTGAAGAGAAATATGAGTTATCTGAAAAACATCCTCATGTGGTGAAAAAGCTGCTCTCACGTCTTCAGTACTATTATAAACGTTCAGTGCCTGTGTTCTATCCTGATGAGGATCCCCAGTGTGATCCAGCAGCAACTGGGGTCTGGGGCCCTTGGGCGTAGTGCACAGCACTGTATCCTGTAAAACATAGCTGCAGTAGTGTTTGATTTGTGGACTTCAGAATCCTAGTCACATCTGTCTTACCTTGTTACACTGTTGCTAAGTGTGAACTCATTCTCTGCTCATTCTCTTAAAGAATGAGAACTCTTAAAATATGGTCAGAATCCTATTTCAGTCCTTCCCACTCTCTCCTTCCCAGTTATTGTTTGTGAAATATTGATAAAAATATAAATCTGTTGTTCGAGTATTCTTTTTTAACATTATGCCCTTAAAGCAGAAAGTAAAATGTTGCTTCCTTCTCTGGAAGGGATTACTTTTGTTAAAAAGCTGCAGTGAGTCACGGCAGCAGAAATTTTCAGAATTCTCCTGTGGAATAAACAGACTTTTTTGTTTCATGTTTACTCAGGAGACAAATTTTATTGAAAGCTGTTCAAAATAAATAAATAAATAAAACATCAGTTGACATTACAACCTTTGCCTTTACATACATACATCTCTATCTAGAAAAGACTAAAGGAAGAATTCTGAGAGTAAGGAAAAAACCTTCAAACTCTTTTATAATACAAAAGCAAAATCATGAATTCCTGTCCATTGTTAACACTGAGAGTAGTGTTCAGCTAGAAGGCAGAGCTGGCAGGCAGAAAGGCCTTGACAGGCTGAAGGAAATGCTGAACCAAAAAAGTTAGAAAGTATAGCACTTGAGGTGGAATAACCCCATGCCGGTTTGCTTGTCTCTGAGTTGACAGAAGACATTTTTGTGGAAATGAACCTGGGTGTTCTACTGGAAAATAAACTGAAAAGGAGTTGCCACATTCTTGGTCAAGAAGACCAATCAGTTGTTTGTCTATATGGGCATGAATGTACCCAGCACATGAAGAGAAGTGTTTATTCTTCTCTGCTCAGCAGAGTATTTTGGGTCTCCCTGTGCGTGGGATATAGTGCCATACTTAAGGGCCAGGAACATGATCATTTGGAGGAGAACAATATGATCATTTGGAGAAGAACAAATAAGGAGGGGTTAAAGGAATGGGTTACCTTAGACTGAAGAGGAGGGTAAGGGGGGACTTCTATCTTTAGCTAATATGGGGGCATAGAGAAGATGAAGGATATGGAGACTCCCATCAGAGTTGCACAAAGATAAAAGGCCCACAGAGAGTTCTAATTCAATACAAGAAAAAAAAAATCACACTGAGAAGGTACTCAAATATTGGAACTATGAAGCATTGGTATCCTCATCTTCAGATATGTTGAAACCTGGGTTGAAGGAAACCATGGACAACATTATCTAACTCTGATGTTGGGCTAACCTGAAGTTGGGCCTACTTTTGTGGGGAAAAAACAGATGATTTCCAAAGGGTCTTTCAGCATGCATTATTCAATCATTCTACTATTAAAAAAGCCTTACTCTTACTTCCTGCCATTGTGATGAGTAACCCTACTCAAATTTTACTTCTTTATCATTGCAGAAGAAACTGTTTTCATCTTGAAGTGGGCTCTAAGCCATGAAGAAACCAGACCAACCAACATTTCTCAGTTACTCATCAAATTGATGCGAAATCAGCTCTCTACCAGCTCTCTTAATGTATCAAGTCTCTGGAGTCTGGCCAGAGTTCTGGTATTACTTCTCACTGTCCCTAGCCAAGTTCTCAAGCTGCAAAGCTTCATCTGTCACCCTATCAAGAAAGTAAAGATCTAATGGCCTATTTTCAGGGTCTAGGACGAAGTCCAGTAAGTTTTGCAGACGTTTTTGACATTTTCCCTCAGGAAGTGTGCTAATTATTGGCAAACATACTCACAAAGGATGAGAATTAACAGAATTTGCACGTTTAAAAATAAAAAAGATAAGCCAGTGAAAAGGTAAAATTTAGGAAAACTCAGATGTATGTGAAAATAAACAGAATGTTACACTGTCTTAAATCTTTTACACCTTTTGCACCTAAAAGCAGAAATGAAGCCAAAGCTCTCCAAAAGGCTGTTTATCAGTACAGCTTTTTTCCCCAGTCTTATGTCCTTGTCACTTTTACTTACCTATGTCAGCATTTTTTCTATTGTATGTAGAAAAAATAGAAGGTTGGAAGAGGCCTCTAAGATCACCTAGTCCAACCATCAGCCCATCCCCACCATGCCTACTAAACCATGTCCTGAGTGTCACATCTCCACATTTCTTGATCACTTCCAGGGATGGTGATTCCATCACCTACCTCAGCAGCATATTCCAATGTCTCACCACTCTTTCTAAGAAGAATTTTTTCCTAGTATCCAACTTGAACCTCTCCCGATGCAACTTGAGACCATTACCTTTTGTCCTGTCACTGCCTGAGAGAAGAAGCTGACTGCCAACTTGCCACAGCCTCTTTTTGAAGAGTTGTAGAGAGCAATAAGGCCTCCTGAGCTTCTTCCTCTCCAGTCAATCCCATTTCCCTCGGTTGTTCCCCACAATCCTTCACAGCTTTGCTGCCCTTGTTTGGACACACTCCAGTGTCTCAGTATCTGTCTTTGTTTCTCCTCAACCTGGAAGCAGGAGAAGGAGGAAGACTAGTTAAGGAGAAAATAATTATTCTACGCTGGGGAAACTATACAGTCCTCTTCCACATTTCCACAGCTTAACTACATGCTGAGCAAACATTTCTGTTTGTTTATAGCCTACTTTCAGGTAATTTAATTTGCACTGGTAAAATACCTATGCTGTGAGAGAATCTCTTATATTCCACATTTACCAACTTTCATATTAATCAATATATGTAAAATATATTAAAAAATAATTATTTTATGAAGATGTGGTCTCCAAACTGGCATGTGACCATATCTCCCCCTGTTTTCTAAAACGCATTTAAATGCTTCACACACAGCAGCATTTAATTTTTGAGCTTTTGAAGATTGTTTATGATAACTGAGACTCAAACTCTCTTATTTGCTGTCCGCAGCAAGGAATGGAAAACATTACCAGTGAAACCTAAGTCATGGTGGCTTGATAAAGCTTCCATCTTATGGCTCTAAAAATATTTTATTGCACTTCCCTTTCCTCACTGTGATGATATATTTATTTTACACCAATTCCATTATTTATCCCCGTTTATAACTTAGATGTTAATATTGCAATTCTAACTTTCATTATCTAATTTTCTGTAATATATATTTAGTAAAATATGGAGTATGAGATTAGGAATATGGGAATATGGAAAACATCAATACAGCAACCTTGGGAGTTACTGCTTCTCTACTTTATGCATTACTGATGCAGCTTGGCCTTCAAATGGCTTTTTGAAATAAATCGTCCAAATTAGAAGTTCTATCTGTTTAGTCCTCTATACTTTATTCATTCAAAACATGGTTAATTTATTCTTTCTGCCAAATTTCAGATGGAGAAATTGACAACCATTCCCTTGTTCATAAGGCAAGGCAAGTAGATCCAATGCATTTATATTACTGTCACTTTTGAAAGAGTTGGTTGGGTTTTTTAGTGCATTTAGTACTGTGTCTGCACTCATAGATACATAGGACTGGAAAGGTTCTCAGTCAGTATCCACGTATGACCTTTTTGTCTGTAAAGCAATTACATGATGTGGCTATCACAATAAAAGGGACAGGACATGAGGGTGGAGGGAAAGTAGAACTTCTGCCTTGCATTCATGTGTGTCATTCAGCATCCTGCAATTACATTGCATGATTTTCAGCACTGGCTTACCCACAAGAGTGGAAACTTCGGACAGTGATGTTTATAAAACAGATTCTGTTTTTATTACTGTGAAGCCTATTTTTATGGAAACGAAAGAAGCATGAGATAGCTTTACAAAGTAATTTGCATATTTGAGTGTCCCATCTATGTCAGCTCCTTGGCTAAAGCAACAAAGCAACAACAAATATTAATTTCAGAGGTAAGTAGAGCTTTTATATGTTTTCTTTTATCTGTGTACTGCAGTGTGCATTTTAGTACCTTGCTGCTAGTAGTTCATCTGCTAGGAGAAGACTGTGGCCTATTACTGTCTTCTTTAAATATTAAATTCACTCTCTATTTCCCTTTTTTCCTTACAAAGAGATGATATATTTTGACATCCAAGAATTCATTATTTTCTCCAACAATTCATTGTATATTTAAATTCCTAATTATTTTACATGGGTGGTCCTGCGTAAAATATTTTAACTGAACTGAGTCAGTAAAACAGACAGACAGCTGGCTGACACGTTCAGGTTGACATCAGAAAAGAGCCATGTACTCTACAATTATTTCAAACTGGGAAGTACAGAATCCTTTATATGTTTTGTGGAGACTCAAAGGCATGAGATGAGTTCAAAAATGCATTTTGAATTCCAAAGGAAATTTGATTGCCTTCTTCCTAATTTAAGATTCATTCTTAATGTAGCAAACACCAAGGATTTTGAATTTGAATGTGCCCATTTGTATATTGTAAAAATTATTTAAGCTTTGGAAAAGTAACAGTGTTTAGGAAGGATGTACATTCTGCATTGCTTATTCACAAAAGGATGCACACAAATAAGGAAATAGTAATTTTATAAGCAAAATCTTGGCCAGTTCTTAAGTCTAAGGCCTTAAATTCAGCCTAAAAATCATTTGTTCTGTTTTCCTAAAGTTGATACTTGGGGGCTTGAATAAAACACTTATGTTCAATCCTTTTTATAATCTCTAAACAGTAGAACCCAGAATTTAAAACCCTGTGGTCTGGATGGATTTGAAGATCCAGAGGCTGTCCCTGTTGGCCTCTGGAATTTTGTCTCTTGTGTCACAGTGGTTTAACAGTAGTAACACTAATAGGGATTTCCAAAGCTCTTACATGTTTTCTTTAGAAAATTATGAATGAGCTTGAGATTACATGGAGAATCCTATTATACCTGTGCCACCCTATTGCAGACTTATTAAAGAGTCCTGGTGGAGGGAATGACAGTGACAGAATTACTGATACAAGATGTGTGATAGAGTCATGCACCCAGAACATGTATTCTGTGTCGGTAGTCATGCTTGAAATCCCAAGACCTGGGAAACCTGGATGATAAATAAGAAAAACACTCTAAATAATGAAAACTTGGTAAAGAAAAATATATGATGTCATGCAATATGTAGTGACCCAAAATCTATCCATGGGTTGTGCTTAGTCTAGGAAGACCAAGCCGTTTCCAGATTGAAGCTGGCAAGAGATATTTCTTTTCCATTTGGCAGCCCACTTGCAGACATTTCTCCAACTGTACCCTGAGGTCTCATAGCACTAACCATAGCTCCGACATGATGGAGAGGTGGGCTGAGCCTTTGATCAGCATTCTTATCTCGTGAAGGAACCCTGAGACACTTCTTTCTGAAGCCTGCCCTTCTAACGTCACTATTGCAGACACAAACCTCAGTGGACCCCAGACTTTATCCCTCTACTAACCATGACACTAATGCTAGCTTTAGCTCTAAAACTTCACGTGATTCTTAACCTATGACTCAGGTTGTAGTTGAGATAGCTAAGATGCCAAAAAATAATTCTTTTTGGACCTCACCCCATCTGCCAGCACCATTCCACTCAACATAAATGGGCAGCTACATTTTTAATTTGCTCCTAACCCTAAGATTTGCTGCTGTCCAAACTTGAAGGTTAACCTTAACTTTAGCCATGTGCTAAGCCTCGGCTCAAGACCCAAAGTCATGGCCAGAGGAAAAAGCTTCTCAGACAAGCATTGTGAGAAAGAGATAAGCCTTCAGCTGCCCTCGGCAGCCCCTACCTCAACAGCATCTCTAGACACTGTCTGTCTTCTCATCCTAGAACTCCCTGGGGCATTAACCACACAGCTGGACTTGTAGAGTCTTCAGCATAAGGTCAGTCCTTTGCTGGGCTAGTAACGGGGTCTATTGAAAATACCAAGCAGGGACCATCTCCAGGGTCCGCTCTGGAGATCCAGCTTAGGGAATATGGAGTTAGGTCTGGAAACAAGTCTACAACACAGGGCCTAAAGACAGCTCAGGGAAGGACTGAAAGCCCAGTGCTGAGCTGAAATGGCTCTCTTGGCCCTAAGGTTAGAGGCTGAAAGTTCCCAGATGAGGATGCTCAGCGTCAATAAATCCTCTTAACACTCTTGGAGCTATGACAATTGTATCCCTAATCCTGACTATAGCCATGAGATGAGCCTGGACAATCCTTTCTACAGCATAGTACAGTGCAGTACAGTACAGTAGAGCCCTTCCCTTGGCAGTCCATTGCAGCCCCACCCTAACTGCACCCCTAGGTTTTGTGTATCTCAGCTATAAATTAGCTGAGCTTTGTAATAGGAAAGTAGTGTTTTTCCTAAGAGAAGAGAAAAAAAAAAAAAAAAAGAAAAAAAAAACCAACCACCAATTCTAAGTTTGGGAGAGGTTTTTAAGCTTCAGATCTTTAAGTTTCAGATTTTCAGATTTTATTGCCTGGGAAGATTCTGGTTAAATATATAAGTGTAGAAAATTACCTGAGGACCAAAGCTGCTTTGAGTAGTCTGACTCCAGTGTTCTCAGGTTCTCTCTGGAGCTGTACAACACGCACATGAGCTCATTTACAGAGAGCAGAACTGCTACAGTGAGTAGTAAAAACATCTTGGCACGAGGCAAGTGGAGTGAGTCAGTCATCCAACCATGGATGTGCTCAGTGACAGCCCTTGTGATAATTACGTACCATGGTTAGCTGAGGTAAAGAGGATGATGCATTAAGTTCTTGTTACGTTAGTGTTCCCTCCTGAGAGTGTTATTTTTCTGGGGTGGAGTGGAAAGAGATTGGAGAGGCTGGCGATATATCTGCTGCCAAGTTTCTAAAAAGTGACTATCAGTTGCCATCATCAAAGCAGCTACCGGATGTTTATCCCCTAATTCTAGCTAAAACTCAAAAGCAACACAGGCAGCTATATTTTTCCTGCTGGACTATAGTTAGAAAAAGTATGGTCACAATAAGTAGATTTGGATCTAAGGAATGCAGTGCTTATTTGGACGAGTCTTCAAAAGCCAGAACAAGGTACTACACCAAAGCCACAGTTTTGTGCTGCCAGATTCTGTCACTGAAGGCAGTGATAAAAAGAAAGAATTCTGTTGAGCAGTTTTGGGCATAAAGCCTACAGTAATGAATAGAAAACTTTAATCAGGACATCTGTGGCCTACCCAAATTATTTCATGGGATCTAAATTTCTACTTGGAACATCACTTGGTGGTGATCACTTGATAGCTGGCAGGCAATGCTGGGTACTTTCTTCATTGTGTACATTCTCACAGCACTCACATGATGTAGGAGTTGCCATTTTTATTCACTTGTTCAGGGGTATCTGAGACTTTACACTAGCCTTGTATTTATCCTGCTTCACTAGCAAAATCAGTTTAATAGGTCTCTGAAAGATGTAAAAATAAGCATTGAGAGCATTAAGTTAGAGCTTGTCTTCGCCTGTAGCAGGACTTCATTTCAGTCTCAGCTTGACTCTGCCTAGCTTGATGTACAGAAAATATCTTATTTTTTTCTTCATTTTTTCTTTCTATGGATTCGAGTTACAGCGATTCTGTGACTCCAAACTGTTTCTTGAAATTTCTCACCAGTGTGGGTTTATCCATGAAAGCACAATTTCTGGAGGATCACCATTTTTTTTCACTCTCCCTGTGTAATAGTGGCTATGGGAACCTTCTTAAAAGGTTGTGAAAATGGTGACTGCCATCCCGAGAAACACAAGCACTGTTGCCATGTAGGTGGCCCTTATTGATGTACTGAATTTTCACTCTAGTTCCTGTCTCCTTTGCTTTGCTTTTGACTATTCCAATTTATAAGTCATGCTTAACTGATGAAGTATTGCCTTAAGTAGTCTCAAGGTAACAATTAGTCTCTGTAGTCACACACTTCCACCCCAGCAGCGATGTGTTGTAGAAACCAAGTATTTCACCTGCCTTTTGGTTCTGTTTTCGCCTTCACAATGAAGAGAGCATGACTGTGATATATTAAACAAATGGACAAGTGCAGCATATACATGAACATTAATTATTCTGCCTCTAGCTAAAGCTCTAAGTCTAATGCAGTGAAGAAGCCTGATTTACTGGGATTTACTGATACTTTTCCCGTAAATTCCACCTTAAAAAAATAATAAAGAGCAAACAAGTGAAATGGTACAACTTTTGGCCCAGTGAAAAATAGGCACATTTTTAATTCAAAGAAGACTTACAAAAAGTACGACTGGATTTTGAAAAATGTAGGAGAGAATGGAGTGGGACAATTGCATTTCTGCTTTTATCTGCTTTAGAAAATAGATCTCTGTGAAGAAACATTTACAGAAATGAGCAGTTGGGAAATTGTCTCTGAGGCAACAAGTATAAGGTGTCTGAAATTCTGCTTAATTAGTTGCAATAGCTTGCTAATGACAACAGGATTTTTTGTAGTTACTTCTGTTTACAATGCATGGGGATCTAAAGGACATTGCTTTATGTGGAAAACTTCTTAGAATCCAGCCTTTTTCTCTATTTACCTTAAAATAAAGAAAATAAGCCCAAGGTATAGTAAGTACATGGCTTAATGTAATCTTTAATTATTTTTCTCTATCTAGAAAATGAATTTTCCTACAAATTGAAGATTTTCAATATAAATTTTAATTCTATTTACAGTAAGGAGTAAAATTACAAGAACTCATCTTGTTTCACTTTTTGGCAATGAAGACTGAATGTGGTGCTAGGAAGGAAGTCTAATTATTAACCTACAAATATTATTGAGGATATTTATACTATTCAGAGAATTTTGCGTTTTACGTTTAGCTTGAAACTCAAAATATGGATAAATCTGATCCAAAATGCAAATCCAAACAAAACAAGCTTCGCTTCTCGTTTTCTCCTTTGGTGTACTTCTAAGTTTCACATTTTGGATCTCTGTTTCTAAATACAACGATGAAATTACCCAGGGCATCAGCATTTGTTTCTTTAGAAGCAGTCCTGGTGATAAGACATTGTTTAACAGCCTTTCTTATTCCTACTGAAATGTATTTCTGAGCATCAGTTGATAGCAGAAGCTGACTACACAAAACGCAGCCACTAGCCAAACGTTTACTTAGTGAGATTTAATAACATTTGTTTGATGGCACGTCCAAATAAAGTAATGGCCTCTTTTTATATGTAAGTACTGTTTTTATCCATAGTTTATTTTCAGTGAGCTGAATTAAAGATTCCAGTTCATACTGTAAACTGGGATCATGTTCTCCACTCATTCTTCGTGTTCTGTTCACTGGTTAATATCTCCTTGTTTTGAGATGATAGGCTTATTTTGAACATTCATCTGCCATGCGATGTCCATAGTGGAATAAGAGAAACTTACTTACTCTCTCAGTTAATAATCTGAAATTATTGTATGAATATGTATTAAAAACATTCTACTCTTTTTTTGTTTTAGGGTTATTTTTTTTGTGTGTGTGTTTACATTTAAATAAATTTTTGCTAGTTACAACTCCAGAGGAAGACAACAAACAGATTCAGTCATGGAATTTTAGTTTCAAAACAATTCTGCTGGCATTTGAAACAATCATTAATAAAATTTACTGTCTTGAAAATATTACAGTCTCAATTTCCTTTTTGAAAATATTTTAATCTTCATTTCCTTTCCTTACAAAGCTTACAAAGGAAAAATATGTTTTAGATACAATTTTCTTCCAGTAAACCTATAATAAAGCCTGTATAGACATAGTGTCTAGTTAATCAGTTAGATTTCTATAGTTTTGAAGTGGGCCTGTATTTAGCTTTATGTTACTACTTAGAAATCAAGTTTCAAAAACCTGTAACAGCAGCTACTGTTCTTTCCCGTGGGGTCTGAACAAGGAAATCCAATGTTTTCTGGTCAGCAGTAAGAATTCCGCTTTGTAATTTGACACTCTTAATTCCTTTTCTCTCAAAGGCAGTAGAACAAAAAAAAATTAATGGCAGAATAGGTTTTCAAATAATGCAGCATTTGCAAATAATCATGCACCTTTTATGATCTGCTGGCATATACAGACTGAAATCTTCAGAACTTGGCCTTTTTCTTGTCAGTTCCTGCTCTTGTCGTACTTTCTAGTTATGCACATTTCACTGAGAATTCATGCTGGAGAGTTTCTCTGATTTCAACTCTGTTGTTCCAAACTTCAGAACAATAGTGGGAATCAAAGAAGAGCCAAGATCTTCATGTTAGAACGCTGATACACAGCACTACTGTGGCCTGCTGAGCTACTCTGGCTTATACCAATAGCAAGTTTTATGCAAATGTTGTCAAGATATTTGTCCCTTTTCTCAATTTTTAATTTCTGGTCTCCTGCGAGCAAGTGGTGATGGCACACTTCTGCATATCTGTGTAGCAGTAACAATTGAAACTTCTCATGCTCAGAGTAACCGAACAATAGTCAGGCTATAATTTCTTTCTGACAAGCTCATTATTTCTCAGTCAGTGATAAGACAGTTAAAGCCAGATACATATCTGAAAAACTGACAGTTTTTTTTGTGAGCACATTATGTCTGTCCTACCGTACTTCTGTCCCAGCTCATCCCATGACCACTGGCTACACTGGTTGTTAAACATGGTTTCAATTTACTGTACAGAGCAAACACATTCCCTTGCAGGTTTTCTAGCTGCTGCCATTTCTGCTTATTTGTCTTTTTGTGGTGTTGTAAGTGACGGATTTATTTTTCATAAAGGCTCTTACAAAGTCTGTGGACTCTGGACTAAGGAAGTTATCCAGTTCATTTGGCTGTGTGGTCTCATGTAGGACTTGTTCAAATTCATCCTGGTGAAAATATACCCCCTGATTTCATCAGAAAATATCACTGCTAACTGAAAAAAAAATCAGATTATTTGCAGTGAAAGTCTTATCAAGTGCAATATGAGCTGCAGACTCAGTTGGAACTGAATAAATTTCTGTAAGACCTGTTTGTGGTAGGAACAAATATTGCAAGGAGGGTGGTGTTAGGAGATCTCTGATTGTTGTTCTTCTGCTTTCAATATGTATGCTTTCCATTACCTATGTGTGCTGCCTTTGTGCAACCTTAGTCACTTCTGTGGCTAACCTGTTAGATGCTTTGGAAGACATATGAACTTCGAAATGTTTCTTCAAAGTACTATCTGAGAGGTCCATTGCTGCAGCTAGTTCAGTTTTCTTGGGAAATCATAGCAAGGATGTGGTGAAACCTTTCACCTTGAGCTGGAGTACATCCCTATCATTGATGTAAATGTGTCCGGTGTACACATTTAGCTCAGATCAATACCATAACATCATGTAGAAACTATTCATGTATATGAGCAGAATAAAAGCCTGCACATTTCTGTGTGTTTATGATAAGGAGGCCACAACTGTGAATTCCAGCACAATGAGTTTATGCTTATTGGAAATTATGTGGGTATCGTTCATTGTCATTCTTAAGAGTGAATGGCTTACAGATGATGTTTATTCACTACTTACAGAGCAGAGAGAGATTTTGCAGAGAGTGTAATTACTGCACCCTGCTCTTAAGAGACCCACCTCCTTAGACTTTCAGCACTATCTTATGACATCAGCAGCTAGAAGGTAGGGAAACTGGCAGTAGTGTAGGAAATTGTAGTCTCAGTCTCTGTATCTATAATTATGAGTCTGAAACTCATAGGTAATGTTTTTATATTTTGTTAGTTTTTTTTCTTGTAGAGAAAGCACATGAATGTATACTTTAGGTGTATTTTAGGGGGAAATTCTTTAGTGAGAGGGCAGCCTGAGCTGGTGGCTGGCAGCCCTGCCAGCAGCAGGGGATTGGAACTAGATGAACTTTAAGGTCCATTTCAACCTAAAACATGCTTTGATTCTTTGATTCTATGATACCTTCAAATAGCTATCGATGGCTATCAAGTATCTGATAAAGTAAAAAGTAATTTCTAAATTTTAATTTTTTACTGAGAAATTGTTAAGAATATACCACTGGTCAAACTGCAGATCATCAAACAAAATCAGGTGAACAGAACTGCACTTAGCTGTTGCAGCTACTTCTTTTTCCCACAGTGTTGTTTTATTTTTTTAAACTTCAAAGTCTCCAAATGCCTCCTGATTGGGGCACTGATATTTTAACAATGTCTTTGTTGTGTTCTGCAGTCAGACAAGTGCTAATCCCCTCGAGGAATCTGGCAGGGCTGTGGGAATCTTCCAGCCTTAATTGCACCCCTATCTCAAATGTGATGATACTGTCAGTTTCAGATGAGTTGGCAGAACATGCTATTGGTGTTGAGAGTGGATAATATCAACTTTCTCTATGAACTAATTTGTCTAAGGGTCATTCATTTGTGCATTCTTCACCATCTCTGGTGGTGGTGTTTTGTTTTTTGTAAGTTTTTTTTGTTTTGTTACTGTTCTGGAAGACGTTAGAGATGTAAAGCATGCTGCATTTAAACAAAAAAGGAATGTAATCTGAAAAACTAAAAGGAAGTGCCAGAAGGAAATCCTAATTATACTGTTAAATTGATAGAGGAAAAAAAAATATATAAAGCTATAAAATTCAATGAAGCTGAATTTTAATGGATGTGCTAATAGGGTAACAAAGACAACTTTCATTTGATTACTCTGAACATTAAAGATAAAAATACAACAATATAAGGATGCTGAGTGTGGTACCACTTACATACAGCCATGTGACCCCAAGTCTTTGATTTACTAATTGAATTGCTTACAACTGTTCTAGCTGAACACTTCAACATGTTTGCTAGTTTTCATTTTACAGTCTTTAAGAGCTGAGCAATTTCATTGTAAAGCCTTTTTTTTTTTTTTTTTTTTTTTTTGAGGGGGTGGGGTTGGTGGAGAGGAGGGTAGGATGCAATGAATGGATAAATGACATTACTGCTGATATGTTCTCTGTGTAAATGAAAGAAAATCATATTTATTCAGTTTTTGGATCTCTGCCTTAATCCATGATTGCCATTGGTTTGAATTGAGGAATGGAGCATCCATTTTAGGGTAATTTTAACGAGGTTTCCCCAAGAACAGAGAAATATTCTTATCTACCATTCTGTATTTATGCATATGTTTATATAATAGAAATATGGAAGGTAGCTGTCATTCAAAAAACCTACTGGATCTTTGAGTTGCAAAATAATTATTCACTGTACTCTGAAGGAACAGACTGTCAAGAAATAAATCGTGCTGTTTTTTTAAAAAAGAGGGAGAGCTTTATTTATTTTAGTTGGAATAAAACTAATGAAGGTCAGGTCCCTTATGGACTTTTAGTTAATTTGAAAGATGAGAAAAATAGGATCCCTGTTTGATTTACTGCATATGCTATATCTGGGCTCACTGAGTCCACTTGGCCTACAATCAGTTCTGGAAAGATCATTATTTGCCTCTGAGCCAGATGTTTCAATTGAAATCAGATAGTCAAAACCACAAAAATCTAATTTGTTATAAACGGCAACTATTCCAAAAATACTAATCCACAAGACTGGCATATACACAATAAGCAGAGAGCATAATAAAAGCTTGTGCTGTACCAAAGAAATAGTGTAGAGTTTTGTTAATTTTGCCAGTGTTGCATCACTGCAAAACCATGTGCACTTTGCCATGAAAGACTGGTTTTCTTTGTTTGCTGTTCCAAAGCTAGGGGCTGTGTATTAATGGTGGCTTTAATCCTATTTTTTTTCTGTGTAGTGCATGATCTGAAACTGCTGTATGGAAGTATTTCTTAATGACCTTGTGCTATCATCTCTTTTCTTTGTGGACTGCTCAGAATGGCCATTCTTATTGAGTGCGTCACCACTACGCTGTGAATTCCCTGCCAAGATCAATGCTCCTTTTCTGAGAACAAAGAGCTCTGTTATTTTTCCCTGTTCACTCTATCATTCTTCTTTAGGAATTTCTCCCAGTATCACCTCAATGATTTGTAGACAAACGTGACTCCCAGGAAAGATTATAAACTGAATTAGTTTTGAAGTTAAGGTATGACTTTTGCTTACCTGTCACTCAGTGACTGCAAATTGACAGTAGTTTGCATGCTAAGTGCCGGCCACTTCCATATACAACCATCCCTGCATGCCTTTTCCTGCTGTGATTACTTTTCTCTCTCCAGAGTTTTCTAATTTACTCTGGTTTTGCACAGAAACCAAGTAATAAATAGAAAAATAGAACTAACTGAAATTTGCAGTTTTGTTAAAACTAGCTTACATAATAAAATTGTGTATCTTAAAGATTTCAGTGGGATAGTTAACAGATTTATTATTGTGCAGTGATCTGCAGAATACTGTTTTGTGATCTACAGCTGATGTACTGTTTAAGTATTGAATTTGGCTACGATGCCAAGCCATAAAGTGTAGGCAATAGTAAGTAAAATCGTTATATGATAAAACTACTCTTTCTTTTAATTTGGCTAATGTGGTATTGCATATCAGAGTTTTCTTCACTCACTGCAGCTCTTTAGGAGTGTTCTGGTGCTGAAGGAAAAACATGCTCTAATGGCTTTGCAACCCACTCTTGGTCAATATATGCCCTTTTTTCTCTGTAATTAATTTCTTCCTTTCCATTTCCTCTTGAGCCTATAAGCCCTGTAATTATAATCGTTCGCAATGTATTTTTTGATCACTTGTGGTAATTACATTTTCACTTCTTATTTCTTCTTTCCATATTACTCTCAACAATTGCTGTGTCCTCTCAAGATCAGTGCCATCTGCAGCTAAAAGCAAATGCTGGGTTCCCAAGCTGCTTTCTTTCATTCCATCTTATCTGTTCAAACAAAGGAAGCATGAATTCCTAGCATTAATCAGCATAGTATTTCATTAATGTTATCTACAGCTAAGACTTCTCATTTGTGCTTTAATGTGGATCATCTATCACTTCTTGGAAAGCTAATTTAATTCCTAAAGAAATGAAAAACATAACAATGCAATTTAAACTTTTCTGATTGCGCACAAAATAATTAAAGATGAAGTGTGACTAGCCAGCACTCCCTTAGAAGTACACGTGAGGATCTTTGAGAAGTAGAAGGCTGATCTTTAATTGAATGTCTTTAATGAGGTTATGTATTGTTGAAACGTGTTCAGCAGTCAGAATTGACTATAAGATTGCAATGTGATTATTTGATTATTTCATAGAGATTTCCATTAACTCATCAGAAAACTTCACAGCTACTGAACATGCACAGATTCACACTAATGGCCTATAAGACAAATTTAAACCACTTGTAGAGACATGGTGCAGTACTATTTACTATCCAAGTCATTTCAAGAAATCTTTTTCTAAGACAGTGATCAACACATTTCAGAGACAAAGATGCAAAAGTTGTGATTTTATAACATAGTAATGAGAATCCTGAGCAAAAGTTCCCAATAGATCTCCCATGCTAACATACACAGATATGTGCCTGAAAGGTAAGTAATAGATAAGATGAAATGAATTGTTAGGAAAATGCCAGTTGTCTAGTTAAAAGAAAGACAAATGTAGTGCAAAGTACGTATTTTAGCACAGGGCTGGATCTCTTGAAAAGTTTAGCAGCCAGCAGTCCAGAATCCTCAGTGTCTAGACCAGAAAAGGCTAGTCTAGCTATTTAGGTCTCAGTTATTTATACTGGGGCTGATTTTCACATTCTATAAATTTTATGTAGAGATACTATATCAAACAAAGTGATGGATTCAGCTTTCAGTGAATAACTGGAGAAAGGCAATTCTCTGTACAGGGAAAGGTCATAAATCCTAATTATCAGGTTACTTCAACAGGGCTTTATTAGTCATTAAAATTGTTTCGGAAGTTTGTTATAGCCAGCGTTCTGGTCAGCACAACACTTCATTACTAAGGCACAGTAACCTCAATTAGCTGGAATTTAAAAATGAAAGACTAATGAACATTTTGTGGCTTAGTAACAAATATAGGCTACTGTTAAGCGGAAACAGTTATAGTGTTCCTTTACAGTAATGGAATGTTTTAATGGAAAGGAACAATACTTTCAAAGGAGCTTCATGTAGTGCTATGCTCTATGTGAAACTCAATTAACACTTCCATGTCTGATGTTAAAATATAGAGGTTTTGCATTAGCTTTGCTTTACAGTACTATCCACAATGGAATTCCATCACTTTGTCATTAATTTCAAGTGCCAAACAATTATAATTGTAATGACACAACATTCTTTTTTTCCTAGACATCTTTGAGCTCTGTGAGCAACTTCTATGTTTAAACGTTTTCTTCAAAATAATATATAGTTGGTAAATTCTTTGACATCTTTTAAGCAAATAGTTGTTCACTTTCTCAAGTTTATTCAGTATGTGCTATTTACAAAAAGGTCTAATGTTTTGCCTACCGTCTTTAGCATTTTGTACTACACTGGCCAATGAAATCTGCTTATTTCAGAAAATTTTGCATTATGAATTATCATATACAGACCTCTTTGTACATCTTCTCTTATGATCTCTGTTAAAAGTCAGAATGGCAATATCAAAAGGGAGCTAATAGGTAGTAGTTTGCAGTTTGCACAGTTTCAATGAAATTTCTATATCTTCATGATTGTTACCAAAGATTGACAGAAGAAAAGCCTGCTGGCATGAGTCAGTGCTGGAGTGAAAAAAACAGACCATAGAAAAAATAGGATGCAAGTTTAAAAGGCATTCTCCTAATTAGTTTACAAATTGTTCCTTCTAGCAAGATCAGTTTCTCCCAAGTCATATAGACTTGATCCTCTACTTTGAAATATTGTCTCAAAATCATGCTGTGCTGAGATATGCTGTCATTTGCCTCCAGCCTACATGGGACATATGAATCTCTTTAATGTGACATGCCAGATTATTACTTGACTGAGGCCATGAACATGAATGTGATCTAGCCCCATACAGTAAGAGGGATGAGTTAATAGTATTGCCGTCCTTTCCCTCGAGAAAGTTGCTCTGACCTGTAACAGTTTAACTTTCAATTATTACCTGATGTTTGTTGCAGGTACTTAAGAACTGGAACTGTCTCAATGTTATTTTCTTTTAATTATACATTCAATACTAACTGCTTTCTGGAAAAATGAAGTACATTCTCTTCATTTCAGTGAATATGGTTTGGATGGTATATCCTCAGAAAGTTCATTTTTAAAATCCTGAGTATTTTCTTAATTTATAGCAAAGTCTGAGCGTGTGGAAAAACACTTTTTTTTTTCTTTTTCCTCCTCAGGAAACTCAAGTTTAAACAAAGAACAGCCCTTTCTGCATTTTTTTTTTTTTTTTTCTGTTTATTTTCAGAGTTCTGGTTTAACCAAAACAAAAAAGTCTTGGCAAAAGCCCTAGAATGCATGCTTACTAATTTAACTTTACTGTCAGTAAGATTCAAAACATAAAGAAAATTTCTGAGGGAAAAAAAAAAAAAAGGAAGATAAAGATGAAAGTATGATTCAAGACAGAATAAATGAGCTAACAGAGTCTGCTATGTAGTTTCATTTAGGAGATGGATGTAATCATTTCATATTATTAATATTTGGATGAAACAAGGGTTTCAATACAGTTGTGTCTAGAGCAGGAAAAGGAAATAGAATAAAATTAGAGCCATATGGGACAAGCAAGAGGAAAGATTACAAAAACATCATAAGGTACTGTGTTACAGATAGTTGACAAGTAAAGAAGCTGAGGATGAAATGCACATTCAGACTTCTAGGCTGGAAAACATCATTATCACAGAATCACACAATGGCCCAGGTTGGAAGGGACCTCAAGAATCATGAATCTCCAACCCTACTGCCACATGTAGGGCCACCAACTCCATATCTAACACTAGACCAGGCTGCCCAGGGCCCCATCCAACCTGACCTTGAACACCTCCAGGGATGGGGCATCCACAGCCTCTCTGGGCAGCTGTTCCAGCACCTCACCACTCTCATAGTAAAGAACTTCCTCCTGACATCCAACCTAAATCTTCTCTCCTTCAACTTAAAACCATTTCCCCTTGTCCTGTCATTATCTACTCTTTCAAAGGGCTATGTCTTCTGTGAGAACAGTGTTATTAGACTGTGAGGTGTGGAAATTGAGGTAGAGTACAAACAAAACAAAGAAAGGGAATCCAACAAGAAGCAATAAGCATTTTTTTTTCTGCCTTTCCATTCTGGCAGTGTTATGGTCAGTGTGTATAATCCTGAGGTCCCAAGCACTGTTAGTCTGTGAATGTGAGGCTGGAGATTAGATTAGTTTGAAAGGAGCACAAACCACTTGTGAGAGAGTCAGTCGCTATAACAGGGTTTGCACAGGTCTGGGTCTCACTGACACTCCATTTGAATGTAGCATAGAAAGGCTCACTGGGGGACTTAAGGTTGAGTTCTTCTGTAGGCAAGGCTGCTCACTGAAATCCATTTTTATTTAAAAAAAAATGTTTCAGTTATTCTCAATCTGGAGTCGTGCAGCAAGAAGCCTCTTTTGTTGAATTTTCTTATCAGGTCTGGATGACTTTTCCATCCAATTCTTATGCTTTTTCTTGAAGTTGTGAATTATTTTGAAAAACTTGACAGTGTTATAATCTTTGAGATTTCCCTATTTCCAATGATATTACCAGTGATAAGTGAAAAATATTAACATAATTTTAAGATATGTAATTACAAATAGCACTAGACTGTATCCTTTCATAATTTGTAACACAGCCAGTAGAACTGTAGGATATTTTGGAAAAAGTCCTAGAAAATGCCCCACTTGTGATAAATAATCTAGTAGTTGAAGAACGTATTGAAGTTGCTTTTTTCAACTGGACATATGAGTTGATAGGGTAATTTCAAATAATGTATGCATAGTATCTTGCTCAAGATTATTAAGTCTACTTGACTTTGTATGTTTTCTCTTAGTGCTCCTTAGGACATGAAAAGAGAATTTAAGACAGAAGAAAAACAGATCAGCATCACTGGGTATTAATGTGGGAATTCTAATAGATGAATGTCATATTTAAAACTCAGCCTTTTTAATTATTTATGCCTAATGGATGCTGCAGTTTGTTCAGTAGAAAAATACTGATAATTTAAATTCCCATGAATTAGAGCCTCACAGTGCTCTTAAAAATATTCTTTGACCTAACACCCCAAATTATGGCTAAAGAGATAAAGCAGCTGTTACTGCTGTTGTGTCAGGCAGCACTTATTTGGCTAGATGGTTTTGCTCATACTTCTTGCAATAATATGTGTTTCAAAAATACAGAGTAGACATAGTGATAAATCTGAATCCCTTCAGTGAATGTATCTGCAATCAATTACAGCCCCCTTAAGAAACAGTGGTGGATTCTTGCTTGTAAAAAGCTGTCTGAGTCCCAAATTAGTTCAACAGTTCCTGTCCCCAATACTCTGAGCTTGGTTCAGAGTTGGAATGTGAGACCAGAATACCCAACCAGGGCCAAAGATATCTCTTTTCACCCACCAAAGGCCTTCATTTCTTCTGATGTTTCGTTCTTTTTGTCTGTCTCAGTCTTCAAGATACTCAATTTTAACTGACCTTGTTCTTCAATTTGTTTTTTTTTTTATTTTAATCAGTGCACAGCAGTGCCTTGCATGCTTTGCATGTCTGTAGGAATATCCTAATCACTCTCCCAGGGAATCTCTAAGCAGCTCTGGCTGTTCTTTCCTTTTTCTTGCTCCTGGAATCAAAATACTGTCAGTACAATTAAATGAATTTTCTTAATGTGAGGGTATACAGAGTTGCCCCAGACTTCTTTCAAAGACAAAAATCTCACATAATTTCTCAGGATATGTTTGAGGTAAGCCATCAGCTCAAGATCAGTTCAGTTGAAGACAGCTCCAGGCTTTCCTTCATAGCCTTGCTCTAATTACTTCTCTCACTGCACACAATATCTCTATGCTTTCTGCCACTCGACATGGATCTTTTCCTCAGTCCTCACATGCAGATATGCTAAATATTGCACAGTGATTCTCTGTAATATCTTTCAGATAATCTTCTATCTGTCCCTGGATAAAATTCTTCATTTCATTTTGCACGTAACTAAAAATTCTGTGTCTCTGTCACTTGATAGATAGATTCCATATGATACTGCTGTTACCCACTCATTATGCTGCACCCTTTTTTAATTAACTTTAACATAAGGTGCTAATTTTGAATGTCCTTTCCAGCTTAACCACAGGCTCTTCTCATCTCTACCAAAATGTCCATTGCATTACAAACAATCTGTGATGATACAATCAGCCCCTCCACAATTATTATTTTTTAAACAACAGTTTTGCCAAAAAATGCTGATCAGTAGTTGTTACTGTTATTTAGTTCTCAGTGTCCTTCTGTTTGTCTGTATCTAGGCATTGGCTTTCTTGTCTGATTTGCTTAGACTGTAATAAAGATATTTCTGGCCAGCAGACCATCATTTCAGTTTGTAATACAGTGTAAGTCTGATCCTGACCAAGATTCCTGCAAGCTATGGTAAAACAAGTTTTAACAGATGGGTTTCTGAGTCTCAGATTCTTTTTTTGTTTTTTTGTTTTTTGTTTTTTTGGCTCGACTCTCACTAGTTACTGAGCAGAGTGATGGGATTATTTTCTGTAACACCATATGCTAGTTGACTCTAGAAGAATGATGTCAAAAATAAGTGCTTCCAGGAAACAAGATTTCTGGGGCTGTAAACAAAAGTAAGTGTTACATGAGAAAGATAACAAGTGAATGTTTTACGTCTTACTTTTCTTCAGGGGGCAAAGTATAAACAAACCATAGTAGAGTAACATCCATGCCCTCAGTGTATTTCTTCTGATTTCTCAGCTCTAATAGAGTTGGGTCATTTCTTCCGTGAATTTCCCACCAATTTTTTTCTCTTCAACTTTTTGTCTCTTCAGCTTTTGTCTCTTCATCTTCTACCACTCACAAGAGATTTCTCAGGACTAGTTCAGTGTGTAACATTGCTCTTCCAAGCATTGATTGTTTTGTCCCTCTGACAAAATTATTTGCTGTATGTATCTAAACTCAGACCTCTTACTTCAGCAGAATTACAATTTATTCCACTCTCCTGTAATGATATGGTTTTAGAACTCCAGCTATTGGAAGCTGGAAACAAGCAAATGAACAAACATCACAGACAAACCAAAACAAACCAAACCAAACCTACAGAAGAAACAGGTAAGTAAATAAAACCAGGGTACATTTGTAATATGCATGCACCTGAAGCTTATAATGTTAGGATTGATTTGCTATTTACTATAATTACTTCTAATTGCAGTATGTAGACATGATATTCCCTTTGTTCATTTTTAGCTTTCTGTAGGCACCATATAGACATTTTTGTATCTTCTCCAGTATTTTTAATAGTTTCCAGGGTCTGTTCACAGAGCTAAGTTAGAGCTTCATTCTGAGCCAAAGAGTGTTCGTCTGCTCTCCAACCTATGTGCTATTTCCTGGCTGTTTGGATGTAGCAGCCTCCTTGGTCATATTTTCTGCTATCCTGTTTTGTCTGTCCTGAATATATTCTATTCTTATAACCTTCAGAAAACGTTTTTGGGCCTCATCCAAGGCTGTATTTGTTCAGGTGAACTTCAGGAAATTTCAGGGAGTAATAATCCTTCATTCTAATAGTCTGCGGAGAATTTAAATAGATCAGTCGGAATGATGTCAGGTATTACTATCTGGGGTTGTCAGTAAACCAGTGTTTAGGGAGGAAAACTGTCCAAACAAACGCATGCCTGTGAAGTTAATACTTGGGAAGATCTATGAGTGAGAGGAAAAAACATTATATCATCTTTTCCATCCAATATATTAGTTAATCCAGTGTGCTTGTTTGACATCTCAGTTTCCTGTTTGTGTAATGCATATGTGCAAAGTTCTGGAGATGAATAATTTGTTTGTACTGTTGCATTTCAGATAATCAAAATAGAAATGTTTAGATCTGCACATCAAAGACAACATTGTTGATAGCGTTAAAACCCTGGTACTTCAGTAGGAGGAATTAACAAGTTCCTCACACCACTTCCAATAAATAATCTTTTCAAATTGAAACAGAATGCTGCCCTGAGATCTGTCTGAGCCCCAAACCATGGTGGGATGCATTAATGTGATAGAATGACCCGACAGTGATGTTGGAGTGCTGCTCCTCACCTCCCCATGAAACCTAACTGTGTGTGGCAGCTTTTCTGAACCCCAGACTTGTTCAGCTCTGCAGCCAAACTCCCTGCTGGCTGCAAAAGGTTCTCCATCCAGGACAGTCTGGTATATCTAAGTGTAGCTGTTGGTTCTGATGACCAGACAGCATGCAGTTTGTGCTGGACTGTCTGCCAACACAAATTAAAATGTTCAGAGCCATGGCTGCCCTTCGTATGAATTACCATTTTCTGAATATTGAGTGTCTCCACTTGTATTGGAATGCTGTGGTCATGGCCCCAGGCTGCCAGAGGTCAAGCAGAATTTGGACACCACTCTCAGACATAGGGTTTGAAATTTGGGTAGTCTTGTGTGGAGATAGGAACTGGACTTGATGGTCCTTATGGGTTCCTTCCAACCTAGGATGCTCTGTAATTCTATGATTTTGTTAGTAATTATTTATCCTTATTTATCCAATGCAGGTGCTAGCTGATTGCAGAGCTTCTTTACTACTCAGGTGTATGTTAAATAGCATGTTTGGACACTTCCTCTGCTCCTGGGGGGGGGGCCCCTCCGGCCCCCCCCCATGATGCTGCAAGGTGCTGCTTGCTTTAGTGTCTGTGCTTTCAGACTCCATCACTCCAGCTGCAGAGCTGTGAGGTTTCAGGCCTGATGGACCTTTGTAGGCTGCTCTGGCAGCCCCTGACAGGGAAGCTGTCTCCATTCAGCCTAGAAAGGACACTGCCTGCACTCTGCCTTCTGTGAGGCCTGGTCAGTGGAGTCTCTCTTCCCTCTCCTATTCAAACACTCAATTCTATTCTAAAGGCAATAGAGAAGGAGAAACAGGTTGCTGCTAGCACTGGGCCCACGGCCACAACCATGACAACAGCCTTCCTTATCCCATCTGTACATGGCAGGGAAACCCAGGGAACTTCATAAATGAATACAACAGGGGCTGAATGATGATTTCAGTACTGTATAGGTAATCTGTATTAAATTAACAGGCACTTTATCTTTTTAGGAGTTAATTGATGATCCAAAATAAAAGAGACCCAATCTTTGCTACAAGAACATTTGCAGTGCTGCTTTTATCTTCCCAGTTCATGTTATGGATGGATTCTCATTGTTCCCACATGTCCTTTCAGAAAGCCATGGGGCATCTATCTTTTTGGGAGAGTGCTCCAGCTTGAAAGTGGTAGAGGCATCCCTTCAAAAGAGCAGCTCAAAGTGCACTCAGACCCTGGAATGCAAAATGTCTTGGAACTTTTGCAAATTAATGCATCTATTACCTTCATTTTGTATTATCAAGTTACATTGCGACTGCTCTGTTTGCTTGAAGTCTCTAGGGTAAAAATATTATTTAAACAGATGTTTATTTTTGGACGGGCCTATTGAGTTGTCTCTTCTTGTATGTTAAAGCAGCTACTGGAGGTCACAGAGAGTTCAGCTTTACAAAGACTCCCTTATTTTGTTAAAAGTGAATCTTCAGAGCCTTTAATAGGAACAACAAAAAGTATAGTTTTATTAAGAGCATGTTAGAGTGTTGCAGTTGATGACTCATCCATAAAGAAAAGGTAAAAGTAGTGTAAGGCTACAAGTTTGGAAGATAAACATGAGAAAGCACAAAAACATGCTCTATCTTCTTACCTGTAAATGTTTTAATATTTCATCTGCATGAGGATACTTCTTGTTTATCCATGCTTGTTTCTTCCTCCTAACTCTACACACTTGTGAAAATATTCACTAGGTTTTGCTGTTCTGAGGAGCAGGGGCCCAGTTTTTTACCTCTTGCAGAAGCCCTGGGAACCCTGGTTGCTGGCAGGACCGTGCCTAGGTGGCATGCTGCAGGAAGGTGGAATTCAGCTCCCCAGCATGGCTCCCATAAACACAGTGCTCCTGGCAGGGCTGTGACAGCTGCAGAGAAAAAGCTTGCTTTTCTTACAGTCATGAGCCACAGCAAATCAAGTTTTACATTGGTGCAGCAACTCATTTGTGTCCCTGAGATACCTAGAATGATTTATTTTATTTACCCATTTAGTGGCTAGCCTATCTATTACAAATGCCAGCTCCATTCTTGCAAGTCAGGGTTTCTTTTGGGAGATGCTGGATGAGGTTAGACACCTGTCATGCGCTCGCAGCAATCAATGTAGGCATACAGGCACAAGGGCAGTAGCAGCATGGGCTTGCGGGGACATGTCCCAGCCTGAGAAGATTCTCTCTGCAGATGTTTATGGATCACTGCTCCTGGACACAAGTGTACTCAGAACCAGGCGTCTCGCAACACTTTGCAAATTACAAAATTTTTGGAAAGCTGGTACCATTGAGTGCTTCCTTGGAAATAGTAGCATATGAATGGGGGATTTCACAGGGGGACTGATGAGAAATAATTAATTCTGAGGGGGAAAAGATTCCAGGAAAACAGACAAACAAGCAAAGGTAGATGCCTTGCAGACAATTTGAGGTGCTTTCTTGCAGTGAAAAATGTATAATAATTAACTGCTGCTTTTTTTACTTTTTTTTTTTTTTTTTTTTTCCCTTCCTTCCTTTAGACAGTCCAGACAAGGAGGAATGTGTGGAAGCAAGAGTTCAGCACTCCCACTTTCTAATGTGTCCTCTAAGATAAGGTCGAGTAGGGCCGTTTTGAGAGTAATGGCTGTTTCTGTTAGAGCAGCTATTGTATTGTACGGCTGTTGCGCTGCTCGGCTGTTGTAACCTACGGCTGTTGTAGAACTATTGTACCATGTAGCCGTTGTAACATACAGCTACTGTAACCTACAGCTCTTGTAACAGTCGTTCTTACTATGGCTAAGAGCAGAGGGCGGTTGATGGGGGTCCGCCGCTGCTCCTCTCGCAGTGGAGGCGAACGCCAGTCCGTCTCACTTCCTCAAGACTTCGGCGTCCGCTGCCCTCCGATGACCGCTCCCAGCGGCACTTCCCTTCGACCGCCGCTCCGGGACAGACACGAGGCGCCCTGCGGACTCTCCGCACCCCGGGCCGCCCGCAGCGCCGCCCCGCGTCGAGTCCCATCCCGCAGCCCGGGGCGGGGAGGCGGCTGTCGTGGGCAGGGCAGAGGCGCCGCGTCCCTCCCCTCGCCGCACTCCCTCCCTCCGGGTGGAAGCGGCCGGGTCGGCTCTCGCCGGGTTCCCATTCCTCCTCCCTCGGTGCATGGTGGCGGCGGGAGCGGGGCAGGGTGAGCCCGGCGGGGCGCGGGCCGGAGGCGGCGGCGGGAGCGGAGCGGAGCCACAGCGCGCAGGAGGAGCCGGGGAGCGGGCACTGCTCGCAGGAGGTGAGGCGGCGGCGCGAAAGTTGTGCTAGAGAGAGGGAGGGAAGGAACAGGAGGAAGAAAGAAAGCGGAGCGCTGGGAGCGCTCCATTCATTGCCCGAGCGCCGGCTGGGCGGCAGCCATGGGACGGGACGGGACGGGACGTGGCGGAAGCCAGCCGGTGCCCGCATCGCTCCGAGCAGTGGGGCCAGAGGGCGCCTGCTCGCCCCGTCCCCTCCATTCCCGCGAGGTGGCGGCGGAAGCTCTTCCTCGGGACTCAGGGCGCCTCGGCCGGGGCGGGAGGGCTCTGAGATCGCGGGGTCCCTTGGCTCCGTGCGGGGCGGGATGCGGAGAGGGGGAGCGGCGGCCAAAGTGGAGCGCGCTGCTTCCCGCACCCATCTCGCACGAGGTGCCGGCCGGTGGCAGCCCCAGCCTCGCCGCGGGGAAAGGTGAGGTTCGTCTCGGCCGCTCAGCGCTGCTCCGAACGTGCTCTTGCTTCCCCGCATCTTTCTATCCTCTGCTTTCGAAGGGTCTGAGAAGGGTTTTGTTTCTTGGGAGCCTTTTGGAAGGGGAAAGCAGGGCACGGCGCGCGCGTCGGTAGAGGTCTGTTGGAGTGATTCCATCATGTGGAAGGCGTGAACGCGCTGTTGCGGTCCCAGGGCAATCAGCCGAGCGCTGTGCCAAGTGCACAACCTCTGGTACCGCTACCGGAGGGCCGGGTGCTGCCAGCCGTCGGCGGGAGCGCCGGTCCCAATGAGAGACGGGATGTGAGAAGTAACGAAAAAAGAAAAAGCTCAGGCTGACCTCATCTGGAAGGAAATGTTATGTGTGTTAATTAAAAGGTATGGCATTGTTAGGGAGACATCCCTAGGTGCAATTACAGATTCCTTAATGAAAATGCCAGATCCGTCCCAGTCCTGCTCTGGGTTCTGGCCATGTGAGTGCACACCTGCAGAGAGCCCTCTTGTTTTTTTTGGTCATTGAAACCTCACAGGGGCCTGAATATCTGCTGTGCACAAAGCGTGGTGTGTTGGAAAGCATTGGTGGTACTCAAGTCAATATTCTTCTGAATAAAACATGTCACAAAATTGTAATCCTAGTTAAACTATGGCATCTTATTGAGTATTTTCCTTCTTTGCCTCTTATTAAAGCAGAGTACAGACAGACCATCCATCCCTGATGAGCAGGTTTCATCTCAGGCACAGTTTTGTGGCACTGTAACTCCATTTCCATTGTGTATGATGGCAGCAAACACCATTCACTCACATCATTGCTTCCTTCTCAAGTTTTCTCTGTCTGGGGGATAGTGTGGTTTTAGTAAGTGGTTAGGAAATTACCCACTTTATCTTTTTGTAGTTAATCATTGTTTTTATTAAGCATTCAGGAAAATGCTGGGGTGATGATGTACCTGCATGTTAGGCAAGTAATAGTATTGGGTTGTTTGTTTCTAAGAACTTAATTTTTTGGGGCTGCATGCTGGATTTCTGTACAGAAATATATTTCTTTTCCTCCTACTTAATTGGAGGGCTTGCCTATGCATCAGCTCACTTGCTCACAACCGGTTGTGGTGTGTTGTTATGTCTGGGTCAGGATTGCTGTGACTGTGGTGGTGCTGCAGCCTGCAGCTGTGCACAGTCCTCATGGCAGTGTATGCTCTGGCCAGCAGGGACTGTGGGTGCCATGCTGCAGGCAGCCAGGCTGTGACAGAGCCTGGTTGAGCTGCATGGGGTCTGGTAGCTGCCCCAGGATAGGGGCCTGGTTTTGTTTTGTGTTCTGTGGCAGTGCAGGCACTTTAAAAAAAATTAAAAAAAAATCTTGAAGTGGAAAGGAGGGATGAGTGATTGTTCTGAGTGATGTGAAGAATACAACTACTGTTCTCCAAGTTTTGTATTTCCAGAATTTCCTCCTATAATACACAGTCTGTACCGGTAGGATGGCTTCCAGTAGAAGCAAAGTGGTGGTCACAACTGGGAACACAGCTAGCTGCTCAGTTCATCCCTAAACGCAGCAGGCACTAGTTGTCCATAGGAGAAACAACGAGTCTGTGAAATTCCCTTTCTCACTGACTTCAAGTCCACTGATTCCAGGGCTGAAGAAAGAGGAAGAAAACCCTTCATGTAAGACCAGCCCCATTAGACGGCTGTGTGCTAGCACGTACTGTTCTTCTGGGCTGCCCATTCTCTCCACCCAGCCTGTGGGCAGGGAACAGGGCTCAGCTGCTGAGCTGCCAGCTGGCAATGCCGGGAGCACTTCTGTGTCCCTGTCCTTCCCAGCCTCCCTTACCCTAGAGCAGTTTCCAATTTTTCCTTCTGTTGAGGATCCTATCATTGGGTTGTCAATGTTTATAATGCATGTGGGAGAGGGGGCAGGGGTGGTGAGTGACTGGAAGGCACTGCCTGCTCTTAGAGCCCTTTTGCTGGTGCGAAGACACTTGCTGATGTGATTATAGCTGACAAGTCTGGTAAGCTTTGATTGGCCCTTTTCCACTTCCTGGTTTTCCAGTTTTCACAAGAATTGATAGGATTCTCCCAGGTCACAATACCTAAGGTCTTCTCTGCAAATGTGGAGCTAAAATGATATGCTGTTCTGTAATTAGCATGGTAACTACAGATGAACTGGAATTAAACTGAACGTAGGGCTTTGGCAAAACAAAGAAAAAAAAAATCGTTATTATTTGTCTTCTTACCTTGCTGGGGATGTGTGGTCATGCACTCTGAAAGCTGCGTAAAGAGCAGCTCTAGTACTTTATTTTTAAACAATCTTCTAATTAAAGCAAATAATTTTGGTCATTTTCATCTTATGCTGTTGAATGTAATTGATGTATTCTGGAAAATATTTTTCTGCTGATTTGAGATCTTTTTCTTATTTACCTTTTTTTTGGTCACTCTGTTGAGATTCTAGAAGGTCAGACAAAGATCACGGATAAGCATTTTAACACCAGTTAATCAGAGAATAGAATAATCAGTTTGCCTAAATGTATTTTTCTAGAAGAGAGTCTTGTGAAAGTCAATTCCAAAGAAAAATATCCCCACAGTGAAGAAGTAATTAAGATATAAATTTGCCACAAAAGTCAAGTAAATGACCAAAAAAATTACCAATCTATCTGAACAAATCTGAAATTCTGAACTTGGTGAATAGTCTAGTAATTGGGCAATTACCTTTTCCATGACCAAGCACAATAAATCACAGTAGAAGACAACTTGAGACAGCTATGTGGTTGATACAATCACTAGAACCCAGTAACTGTAAAACATAATAAACAGATCACTCTGTTGCTAAAGATTCATTTCTCTAGTTTTCCTTGTCTCCTGGTCCTCATAATCATGCTGACTTTTGCATTTTGGGACTCTGTGGCCAAGTTAGATGGTGGATTCTTCAAGGGAGAATCCAGACTGTTCACCTACCTGCATGATGAGAGCACTGCAGCAACATTTTTGCTTGGAAACAGCACTTATTTACATTGATTTAAGTATTGTTGGTTAGATTTATTTATTTTTTTAAGGCTTTAGGCTCCCTGGTGAGAGCATGGAACTAAATGATAAACTAAGAAAGTGAAATATTATAGAAAGAGAAAAAAAGCTGCCTTAGAAAAAGCATGTTGCAGCCAACTGAGACAACTGTAAGGTGTAACTGAACAACACATGGAAAAACTGTACATTAAGCTGATCTTCAGATCTTTTCATTTTCATCTCTAAACAGCTTGTAGTGCTACAAAAGAGCTAATGAAGCAATTTTGCCAAAGCATCTGTCTAGCTTAATTTTTGCTATTACAACTTGAACGTCATCAGGACTGAAATGTTGCAGTGGTTTGTTAAAAGCCATGCAGATTTTCAAGGAGCTTCATTCAAGTGGTGTGATTTCTCAAGGTAGCTGGGATTTGGGTTGCTGCGGCATTAGTTTGGATTCCAGTCATAATCCCTTAAACAGGTTTGGAAATAATCAGCTGTGATATCGGAGGACAAATTCAAGTGCTGTATTTGATCTTCTGAGGTTGCAGATAGGGTGCCATCTGTGTTTACAGATTTTATAACTGTATTCGCCAGGAGAGTATCTGTAGGCCAAGTAAATTTACATAGGTCAGTGAATTGCAGTGTACATCAGGGTCATTGTAAACAGCTGTTTTTTTCCAGAGTTTGCACTGAACCATCTTTCTCAAAAATGGACCACCTCACTAAAGTTGGTGTTGGTGCTGATGCACCAGTTTTATATGCTGCTAAACAACTTTGAGAGAAGCTCTATTTCAATGGCTGTGTGCTCTTGTTATGGTCTTTCAGCACGTGTGTATTCCTTTGATATGTCCTGCACAGACAGGTTGTATGTTAATATTAAAATTCAGTCATATTTGAGGATTTGTTTCTATGCTTTTAAAAAATTATTTTAACCTACAAATTCAACATCAACTGGTGGTCCAAGTTTAGCATGATAATGCCAATGTAGTTCTATGCCTAAGAGAAAGTTTCAAGCAGTGTTGTCTCCTGCCTGCTTTCTTTATCTGTGCATTGATTTTTCTCATGCCAATGCTATTCTGGTATGGTTTATCTTTCAAGAGTTAACTAAGTTCTCATTTTTCTCTCTATTTTAGGTTTTCTTTAAGCTACTAATAGACATAGTATGTGACAGCCGGAGTGCAAGATTTTCTGCAGACTGCCCAGCTGATTGCCCTGTTGAGATGCTTTATAATTGAGTAGAGGTAGCCAGTTTGCAGAAATATGCATGAGGTTTGTGTTGTGCGTGCTTGTTTATTCAGACATTAGTTGTGATCATGGCTGCATAAAATCAGTGTAATTACCTTCAACCAATCTTTATGCCAAAGTGACCCAGACCACATTCCATGACAGCCCTGACAGCTTGAATTAGAGTTTGCTTTTCATCGCAGGCAGATTTGGAGAACAGAAATATCCAGCCTGTCTTGAGTTTGCATAGTGCAAGAAGGCACATGTTAATGTGAAAGAGTGAAAGTTCAGACTAAAACAGCACCTTAGGAATATTCTGATTCACTGATGTTTGACCAGCCTGTGTTGGCAGAATTTATGTAGTTTTTCTGTTGTGTGCTCTACATGCTGCACAGTAAATAGATAAGACAATTTCTCTCAGGATGTTGCACGTCTACACGTGCTATACTGAGCAGAGTATGCATCTGCTTCCAATCTGCATTTGAGGAGACTGTTAGAGAATAGGAGTCCTCACTTTTGGTGTAATCATGCAGCTCTTAGCTGCTCTTAGACTTTCTTTCTTTCTAAAGCTTCCTGGATATGGTCAGGGAGAGATCTAGATAATATTTTGTATATGAACAGGCTACTTCAAATCTGTTTTCTGTGGCATGAGGGAAGAGATTAACCCACTCTACACTGCCGTGGTGCAGTCTCACTTTGAGTGGTGAGTTTGGGTGCAAACTGGGTGCAGTTTGTGGTGTCACAGTGTAAGGACATAAACCTATTAGACAAGGTCTAGGCAGAGTTTAGAGGGCAGAATTTATGAGGAGTGGCTGAGGCCCCTGGCTGTGCTGAGCACAGAGCAGAGGAGCTGAGGGCAGCAGTCGTGGCAGCTGCAGCTCCTCACAGGAGCGGAGGGCAGCGCTGAGCTCTGCTCTGTGTGACAGCGACAGGGCCTGAGGGAACGGCATGGAGCTGTGCCAGGGGAGGGCAGCTGGGGGCTGGGGACAGGGTCTGCACCAGAGGGCGGTGGGCATGGAATGGGCTGCACAGGGCAGGAATTCAAGGAGCATTTTGATGGCACTCTCAGACATATGGTTTGAATTTTGGATAGTCTTGTGTGGAGCCTGGGCTTGGACTCAGTCCTTGTGGGTCCCTTCCAGCTTGGGATGTACTGTGATTATATGAAATGATCCTAAAAAAACAGGGCGGGAAGAGACCTTATGAATTCATCCAGTCCATTCATCTGCCTCCAGTTATGATCATCTAGATCTCCCATGTGACTTGTTATCCCAGCAATCTCCCTTATATCAACTTGCAATGAGAAATTTTCTTCACACATTATCAAATTCATACATTTTTTATTGTAATTTCACACCATCCTGCATCTCTATTAGACAGAGAAAACAGTTGTTTTTTCTTCTTAGAGTGTGTTTTACTAGGTTTACTTCTTACCTATTCTAGCCTACTGTTTCTTCAAGCTCAGTTATTTCACCTCAGAGGTGCTTTTTTCTTGTACTTCAGTTATTCTTGTTACTTTTCTTGAGTTATCTTTCATCATCTCACATCTATTTTGAAGTTTTCTATTCAAATTAGGACTCTATTAACCTTGAGGATTTACTAATATTGTTGAGTAAAATAGAAAAGAATCCTCTTTGTGCTTGCTAATTCAATGCTTGTCTTGCAGCACTATAACTTTTTCATGTTCAGGCAGATCCTTGTCCGAGCACAAGGGTTATAAGACATCCTTCTCACTCTTTGCTTTACTGCTTATTGTTTCTGCCTGCCTGTAACATTTTGCACGTGTTCTTATCAAAGATGATAATAGTTTCTCAAGTAATTTCTCAGGTTTGTCAGGTTTGAATTCTCAACTCTTCCTCTAACAAACTTACTACCTTCTGCTAATACAATGGGTTACTTTTTCAGCATCTGTACGGTGTGGACAGATATTTTTGGGAGCCTTACCTTAAAGAAAGGAAGACATTTCTAACTGTCTCTCTCTCTTTTTTTTTTTTTTTTTCTTTTCTTTTTTTTTTTTTTCCTAAATGTAGTGATCCTTTTAATGAAAGGACATGTCCTTCCATTAAAAGATATTTTCCTAGTAGTGCAAGTGTTTTAGCCATATGCATTGAAGAATCTGGGGAATGAAAATTCACTGGGCCTCATATGAGCCTGTTGGCTGGGGAAAGCAATTTGTGCAGATGTTAATGCTCAGGGAGAACCTCCTTTCTCAAGTCTTTCAGTTAGCTTACAGGTGGTGGAGATAATACTTCTCATAAGAAACGAATGCCCTACATCCTTAGTTGTTTTCATAATGTGAGTGCTAGGTCACTGCATAATCAGTGCACATGGAAAAATGCATTTTCAGGAGTACTGGCTTTAGTTCTGAAAATACATTTGTGTCTGAAAGAGGTACAGAATAGTGATAAACTCTGGCAAAATTTAATGACTGTAAGAAGGCAGTTTAATGAAGAGTCTGAGGAATAAATTGAGGAGTTGGAATTTCTCCAGAGGGTCTGTATGGCCAACAGGTTATCAGGGAATAAGGTAAGGCCATAATAGAAAGGTTAAGTTGATATTTTGCCTTTCTATTTGCAGTAGGAGAAATGAATAGAGGTTTTTGCAGTGGAAATCCTTGTCATGGAAAACTTGTTAGAAGGTCAGTTTTGAACTGTTGTTGGGAGGTGCAGAAGAACTGATTGAGAAAGGAAATAACCGTTAAATATGCAGTGATGTTTCATTTGAAACACTTTGGTAATGGAGGGTTGAACATGGTGAATGTGTGGCATCTTCACAGGGAATCCAGAAGAGGGACCACAGGCCAGTGGTTTGCAGACTATGGTCTGCAACGTGTGGGTGTACCAAGGAATAGACTTAGTGGAAAAATGAGATAGTGGGGCAGAGAGAACATGAGTTTTTCAAGGGGCATTAGTGGCTTATAAACCTGGAGGCATATAGATAATGGAGATAGGGGTGATTTTTATGTTTCTAAGAATTCAGAAAAGCTCTTAAGGAAAACAGTTTGCTATGGTGGGGAAAAGCAAATCTTCTTGCATGGGCAAGAAAGCAAAAAACCAGCAGTGGATGTAAATGGCTTAT
Organism: Lagopus leucura; assembly: GCF_019238085.1. Classification (NCBI taxonomy): domain Eukaryota; kingdom Metazoa; phylum Chordata; class Aves; order Galliformes; family Phasianidae; genus Lagopus; species Lagopus leucura. The sequence continues at coordinate 4,448,623 of NW_024962268.1, read as the reverse complement.
TATTACAAGAGAGGAAGGTTACCGGTAGAGACGCACATGGATTTGTTTGACTGCCAATGCTGTTCCTACATGATTCAGGAGAAATAATAACTTGCAGTATGCATTTGCTGCTGTGTAATTCCTGGTAACAAACACCTGCAGAAGTATTTTTAAGACCAAGAAGCTAGGCAAAAAACAGTATATGCAACTGAGTGTTGAAGAAAAACTGATGGAAATGCTGGGACAAGAAGACCAGACCTACCATGGTTGTAAAGTGATAGGCTCTGTGCTGGCTGGCTTATCTCTTAGATATGAGATCTTGAACAATAAATGTTTCCATGAGTATGTCACAGTTAAAAAATCAAGTGGAATGTTAGGAATCTAGGTTATTGGGATTCTTTCTTAAAGGAATGGGACACAAGTCTGCCATTTATATCCTGAGGGTACTTACATCTTCAGTGCTTACGTGCATTTATGAACCACCATCTCAGAAAGGTTCCATTAGAACTGGAAAACACCCAGTTAAGTCTTACAAGGACAATTGCAAACGTATAATATTTTCTATTCAAAGAACAGTTAAGTTGATGAGAAAAATAGACACCTAGGGATGCAGTGATAGTTTTATAAAACCATGCATGGGATGCCAGGAGTGATAGAGGTCGTTGTCTCTCCCAGTATGAGAACTAATGGACATGTCAATGAAGCTAGAAAGTGTTGGATTCAGAATAGCAAAAAAAAAGAAATATTGTTTCACTCACACGTCATTAAATTGTGTAACTCTACAGGATGTGGTGTGGTGGATACTGAAAATTTATAGCAATTCAAAGGGAGACGGGACAAAATGAATGGAAGAAAAGGTCTGTAGTGCATTAATAAATACATAAGCATGACCTCTGACTTTGAAAGACGCTGAACAGCAAATTGTTGGAGACTAGAGATTATTTGGGGAAAGTATGACTAAATGCTTACACTATTCTTATCCTCTTCCCCAGACATATGCTTTTGGCTGCCCTTGGAGACAGGGGTACTGGGTAGAAGATTTGACCTGGCGTAATTTTAGATTTGTCTTTTTAACTCGCATAAAACTTGAGACGCATTTTTCTCTGAGCTAGCAACTCAGGGTAGCATCTGCAAATCTTGTATTTTTTATACTAAAAGCCTCCTATTCATTTTCTTTATAATTTAAGACAGAAGTACATTTTTTAACAAAACACAGACATTACCATGAACTCTTGTCTTTCTTCTGCCAGTTGATGTTAACTACAAATTATGTTTCATTTCTGCCTTACTAAAATGCCAGATGAGATAATACATGTTGTCTTGTTTGGGGAATCTAAGCAGCTATGTCTGTAATCCTAGCTTGGTTTTTCTGATTTATTTTCTCCAACAGTTGTTTGAAATTTTATTAAATGCTGACATGCGCACAAAATACATGAGATTGCCTGTAGAGCTAGAGAAATGGTTGAAAGTTCTTATATCACTGAATGAGACAGAGAGGTACAGAAAGAAGGATGCTGGGCTACGTACTTTTCTCCAGACACTGATGTAGTGGATTAATTTGGAGTGTGGATTCAGTGGTATATCTTTAAGGCATTCACAGTCAGATCAAATATGCATAGTCACATGGTGCAAAGTTCTACCATAAACATATCCTTTCATCCTAAATTTTACTAAGCTTATGTTAGCATAAAAAGGTTTTCTTCTGTGTCAGATACTATTTGTCTACCTAGAACCAATATTGCTAAGTCAGATATCATTTGTACGTCTGCGCTGTTGTGAAGTCCTCATGAAGGCAGTGTCCTTTTCTCTGGCGAACTGGACAGAAATGTGTTTGTATTTGCACCTGCTCTGGGGTCTTTATTGCATGGCAATTGTACCCACTGATGACGTACAAGATGGGTAATTTGGTATTAATTAACATGGAGCCATATGTTGCACACGCATTCTTGGCTTTTTTTGTCACGTGTTGATACATTTAACAGGGCATTACTGACTTGTCTAAAGTGGCTATGAAAGTTAAATTGCCAATGCTTTCTGCTCCAGATTGTATCTGCAGGTGTTTTCATGTCTGACCACTTAAATTTTCCCTATATTTTTGTACTCTTAAAATATTTTATGCTCCTTTTCTTTATAGTCCGAGATGTGAGGGAAAGTGATTTTGCCTGGATGTGGGCAACATACTCAGTGATGGGTTGCCATAGAGTTTTTTTTTAATCTGTAGCTAGTATTAACCCATTCTGTGCACTCTGTTAGCAGCAGCTAGATTCCCCATTATCTCCTGCTACTGAGGTAGGGACCAGGCTACAGAGGCACGGGTCATATGGTAGGTAGTAGGATGTCCCTTCATTGTGTTTGTAGTCTGCTTCCACATCTGCCACTAAAGTATGTTTTTATCAAGTGCTCCATTCACTTCACAATCTGTTATGAGCTAGGTTGAAGTATGTGGCTTTGGTGGTGGGGAAGGCAGGAGTGTGCAGAGGTCTGAGAGAACGTTTGGGTTTGTGTAGGTGAGGCTATTGAAGTTTGTTGTAAATAACTGTGAGTGCTGTTTTGTTATTGTTGGGGTGTTTGTATATAGTAGTCCCTTTGATCTTTGCATGTTGAGTGAATGCTAATTCAGGACTATTTTATGACTACCTTAAGAATAAACTGTTGAAAACCCCAGAAGTCTTCTGATCTTCAAATGTCATCTTCTATTACCTGTAAATATTTGAACTGATTATATATTTGCACACAGCAAATACAGTTCTGCTCTCTGAAGGTTTATTAAAGCTATGCCAAACAGAATTAGTCATAGTCAGCAGTATCACATCTGTGTGTTCCTGAATTGATAGAGGAAGATAAATCTTCTGTTTAGACTGGAAAGTGGTCCAGCTTTTCTGTTCCACTAAAACACCTCTCCTACATGGACAGGTGAAGGCTTAGGCATGGCATTAACTGATTATGTTTCTGAGTAGTATGCTAGATAATGTGAAGCTACTCTTCAGATGCCTGAAGCCTACCTTATAGCTGAAGTGCTCTTCAGTAAAACAAAGTTCTTTGTCAGAGAATTGGGGAATACACCTGAAGTGCTCATGTGTTAGATTTGATTGCGAAAACACTCTAAAGAAAATCTTGATTTTTTTTTTTGTTTGTTTTTCATTTAATCGTTTACTTGAGTTACACTGAGAAAGAAAGGGGAAAAAAAAAAAAAGATAAATGGCCTTCTATCCTAGCTATCAGTCAATCTGTTAACTGATCATTGATCTCTAACATAGTATCTACAGTAATGATTCTTCCACCAAGTCTTTATGTGACTAGATGTTATTCTGGGAGAGAAAAGTGTTAAATATTATTTTCAGAGGTTAAGTTTGAAAGGGAAATCATTATTTAAATGCATTCCTAAAAGACCTTACTACTATCTTCTCCGATCATAATCACAATTAAAATTTAGACAGTGGCAATAATATTAATAGAAAGATATTGGTTGTCAGGGAATTTTGTTCTTTATTATATGAGTCTAAAAGATATCAACAACTTGCTCAAGAAGTTCTAACATGAAAAAAAAATAATAAACAATTTGAAATTATTTCATTCTGAATCCTTGTCTATGGTCAGAGTTCTCGTTAAGGGATAATCTATGTAGGCAGGCATTGATCTGATGTTTATTGATTTACTTTCCATTCAATGTTTCCTCTTATAACTACAGAGAATATATTAGTTTACTGCTTTAAAAACATTTTGCATTGAAAATGTTTGAAAAGCTAGCCTGATAACTGGGAAGATGTCACAGTTCCATGTCCCTTTCCAATCTACTTTACCATAATGACTGAACAAAGATAGATAATAATAAGCTGTTATGCTCACTTGTATTTTTCTGCACATTCTGCACATGATAGTGTGAAAGTTCAAACCTGTGTCTGTCTGGGTAGAAAAATCATTCATTGTTACAGATTCATATAATCTTAGGGGTTGGAAAGGACCTCTGGTGATCACCTAGTCCAACCTCTTTCTAAAACAGGTTCCCTGCAGTAGGTTGCACATGAAAACATCCACATGGATTTTGAGTATCCCCAGAGAAGGAGACTTCAAAATCTCTCTGGACAGCTTGTTCCATTGCTCTGTCACACTCAAAGTAATTTTTCCTCATGTTTATATGAAACTTCCTATGTTCCAGTTTGTGCCCATTGCCCCTTGTTCTGTCACTGGGCACCACCAAAAGGAGCCTGGCCTCATCCATTTGACTGTCCTTTAGATATTTCTAAGTATTTGAGAAGATCCTGTCTGTCTTGCAAACACATAGTATATTCCACAGAATCTCTGAATTCTTCAGACATTATGACTCATTTCAGGCAGATGTTGGTCTGATAATGAAGAATGGGCAATTATGGTTCCATTGTGTAACATGGTTAACCAGTTTGCAATGTAGGGGGAGAAAATTATCTAAAGCTTACTTTTTGTGGTGTGGCATAGACAATAGGTGCCCCTCCCCAGTCAATTTCATAAAAAATGTAAAGCTTATTTCACCTTTTTTTTTTTTAAAGCAGAGTTTTGTTTTGTAATTTTTATATTCCATGGCTTCCTGCAGAGTCTCAGAAACTCGAAACTCTGTTTTGTATTTCCTTATTCAGAGAAGGAAGAATGGTTGAGTGTTTGTTTTGTGGTGTTTTGTTGTTGTTTTTAAAGGAATGGTAATTGATAAGAGCAGCTAAAACCACTACTTCAAGCACTGTCTAGAGCAGTGTTGCTCACTGGGCAATGTCCTCATGAAGAGAGGAAGAGATAGAAGGTCTGAGGGAGGGTGAGAAGTTGAATACAAGGGCTGAATCTGAAATCTGCCTGTGAAAAGCACATGTGTATCTCCTTATCTGTGTTTATTTCGTGTCCATGTAGTAAGTACTCTGTCTGCTGCTCTTGTGGTAACCTACTGTCCTGTTTAAAAATTCATGTCCTCCAACTGGTGGACATTCATTTGTATTCTGCTATTCACAACTGGTCACTTTATAAAGTTTCTTAGCTGTATAGTAACATTCTGGCTGTTGCTGCACCACAAAACTTGGTGTCATCTGCAAACCCACTGAAGGAGTGCTTGATCCCATGTAAGTGATAATTGATACTGGACGAATTATACATAACAGTAGATCTGAATTTAGTTAGTTTCAATTAATATATATATTTTTTTAAATCATTACATGTATGTCCTGTTACTCCATTAATAGTTGAGGAATGTTGTAGTAGTCTTCATTTATGAAGAATGAAAGGAATGTAAACTGCACTTCAGTATTGTCCTTAGTATGTAGAGGCAAATCCACACTTTAAGCCTAGAATCTTAATTTTTATTAACTTTTTTTTGTATGTGTGACTGAGATGAAGATTTCAAGCGGAAAATTGCTTTAAATGGGTACTTACAAACAGCCTAAGCCTGTCTGTGCAACAGAAGTTTGATTTTTTTTTTTTTTTTTTTGGTGAAGTTTGCATGCTCTTAGAGTGGGGTAGATGATTCAGCAGTTGGTCCCTCCCCCAACAACACGGCTGTGCTGAGAGCCAAGTTTTTGAATGGCTTCTATTTCATCTGCTTTGCTTTGAAGATAGTGTGTGCATCATTATTTTTATAAGGGCTGCTTTACTGCAGTAGTGTTCCTTACCTGTCAACAGTTGGAGGGAAAACACTGAGTGGAAACCTTCATCTCCTCCTCTGACTTAACATAACTGGGAAGTACTGGGTTGTCTCTTCCCTTTTGCATATATGTTTAGTTGTTTCTTAATTTGTAGGCTGAAATGATTTGATCTGCACCCACCTCTGTAGTTGCAGACTGAATCTCAGAGAGTCAGCACAGTTCTGAAGGTCTCTCATGTTGAAGCTTTTAGAAAATAAATGAAGCAGTCAATAGAAAACACTGTGCAAACTCAGATGTATTTCTCCTATTGCACTGAAATTATTTGGGGGTTAAGGTCTGAGCTGAGGCTGGTAGTTATTCTTGCATCCTGAATTGCCCTTGGAATATGTGGAGTTCTGTCCAGCCAAGGGAGCAGTTCATGAGGTGGCAGAAACAGTTTGGTGAATTCTCTGTTTTTTAGCCATATTTCAGTGTTTAGAGCATTGCCAGGACTGAGCTGGTTGCTTCATGATTACGATGTGTGACTTTCTGTAGAGAGTGTGTGGTCCAGGAGACCTCACAGATTTCCTGGATGTGGCCCACACTGTGGCTGTATCTGTTCTTTATTGTATCAGTTCACTAGCAGTAGATAAACAATTTTCTCTAATGATTATATGTTTTTTCTTTTTGTTTGTATGTTTGTTTTTATATGGCTAAATGAGTTTCTGCCTCTAGAGGGAAATTATTTTGCCTCCCTTTCACTTACTTGTCTGTGTACTCATGATCTTGCTTAGCTCAGCTGATAGATTCACCACCTATGCATTTGTTTATTCTGGAACATGGTAGAAAGCTATTTTACTATGGAGGCTGTTCAATTTTTAAACACATATGCTGTCTGAAAAATATAAAAGCAAGTGGCAAAGGGTTTAAATTTTTATACTATTTAATATTAAAAAAAATCTGATTACTTGCTATACAGCTATCTTTTGGAATGTATTTCTGGTTGAATGTACAGAGAGAAAATCCTAATTTTGTTTGATTAGGTGTGTAACAAAAGGGTTATTTGGCCATAATTGAGATGATTTCTTAAAAAATTTTTTTTTTTTTTTTTTTTTTTTTTTTTTTTTTTTTTTTAAATTCAGAGTTGACTCTTGTGCAATATTAATACATAATTTTGCAGGACAGAAATCTGTCAAGAAAATACTAGCAGATACAGACACTGTAGTATCATCCCCTGTACAGCATCTAGCTTCCCAAATAAAAGTAACAGCAGGAAAACCATTACATCAAGATGTGTCTTGAAAAATGTTATTTAGCTACTATGCAGTTTAAACTGAAAAGGAAGTGGGACTGAGAACTCTAAAAACTGATAATGAGTAAGAAATGTTGAGAATATTTGAGATCTGAGTTTGAGATGGTGAAAAAAAATCAGTTCCAAATATTGTATGCAAAAATAACTTATGGACTAGGAAAAAATGAAAAGAAAGCACATCTCTTCCCTGTTTTGTAATTTACCTCTCTTTTCTGGACTTCATTTTCATTTATTTGAACTGCAGGCTCTTTGAGGTTCCTATTATGAAAAGATGATGATAAAATCAAAGACATTAAGAGAAAGGTATCAAACTGATCAAAGGTTGGTGGGATTACTTTTGAGCAAAACAAAACTTCTTTTAATTGCTTTGTTAAATGATGAAATGAGGTCAAGGAAACAAGGTGATATTTGGTTGAAATGAAGAAAACATAGGTTATGTGTAAGTGTTACTCTGTGTATTGAAATCATTTTCTCTGAAACTGTTTCCTGTCAAATAGCAAAGATTACATTAGTCAGATATGTTAAAATTAAATGGGATACTCTGTTCAATGTCTTACATTGACCTAGACTGACTGGACTGTCTGTTTTCTATTTCTTTTCTAAGAGAACAGTTTTGGCTTTTGTTTTGTTTTTAAATGAACTTGAGCTGTTACAGCAGTTAATGCAGGGAGGGTGCTGCACCTTGCTTGCAGGTTCAAAACAGGAAAAGTGTTCTTAATCTCTGCCAGTATAGAGATGGGCACTTGCATTCCTTCAGGGAAATCCCCAGAGATGTCTGATGCATCCACCGAGATAAGACAGGAGACTTTGGTTCATGCAGTTATTGCACCAAATGTCCTGAACCTTCTGATGATAAGGTAAGTTCTCACACAAGATGGACACAGGTGGATGACCTTCTATGACAAGAGGCTGAACTGCAAGAATAAGTTAAAAAAGCTTCATAATATCAGACACAGATTGTTTAATAATCATATTCCAGTAGAAGACAGTACTTAGTAGGAGGCACTGGTCTCCGGTGACTCAGAAAAGCGGGGCTCCACTTTAGTCCCCACCCTTCTGCTTCACTACTGAAAACAGGTAAGAAGCTCTTACAGCTATAGACACTCATAGTACCTATGACTAGGATCTGCAAGAAGAAACCATACTGGCAGCCTGCAGTAGATACAATGAAAAGAAATGCTGCATGCTTGTAGAGGGTGACTCTGTTAAAAGGCATTGAGGCTCCCCTCTACCAGTCTGACAGGGAGTCTTGAGAGGTTTTTTGCCTTTTGAGAACCAAGATCCATGACGTGGCTAAGAGTGTGCCACAGCTTGTCAAGAGTATAGACTATCCACTATTGCTCTTTTATGTGGGCATGAATGATTCTGAAAGCTGGAATGTGGGCAGAATCTAAGAAGACTATAACGTTGTGGGAGTGCAAGTGAAAAACACTGGTGCCCGAGTTATCTTCTCTTCAGTTTTGCAAGCTGGAGGAAGGCAGGAAGCCAGAAGTAGTTGTATAATGTATACCAACTCCTGGCTACATGGCTGGTGCTGGCATGAGGCATTTTGGTGCTAGCATTTTGTTTTTTATGATGATGGAACTTTCTATGAAAATTATAACCTGTTAGGGAGAGATGGGATCCACCCATCTAGAAGGGGCAGGGGAACCTTTGGCAGCAGACTCACTAACCTGGTGAAGCAAGCTTTAAGCTAAGGACTTGGTGGGCAGGGTCCAGAAAAGCGATGCTCTCACCACTTCAACTGCTGGGAAATGCACTAGGCCAACCAGAACAGTGACAGATGTTCATTAGCTGCTTCCCATGATACGAACTAGAAGAAGGCCAGCCACTTCAAGGATATGTGTAGTTATGCCCTCTTGCATCCCTTTAGAAATACCTGCATCTTCTGCTGCCTTTTCTTCTCTGATGCGCCTTCATGCCAATGCATGCAGCATGGGAATAAACAGGAAGAACTGGAGATCCGTGTCTGGTGGCAGAGTTGTGATCTCATTGTGATCGTGGAGACATGGTGGATAACTTGCAGAAGTAGAATGATATGTGCTTTTTAGGAAAGACAGGCCAGTGAGGCAAGGTGATGGAGTTGCTGTTTATGTGGGAGAGCAATTGAAATGTATTGAGCTTTGCCTCGGGCTGAATGATGGAGAGCTTACAGGTGGAGAGCTTATGGGTGAGAAATAAGGGGCATGCTAATACAGGCATCTCTTTCATTTAAAGTTTCAGATGCAATGACAATGAATTAAGCCAGAAGATACAGCCTGTGCAGCAGATTTAAATGGAAGGGACAGCTGAGCTCTTTCAGTTCCCTCTCCTTAGCCTCATAACTTCATCCCCTCTTGTGAATTCATAAATGTCACTCACAACATACTTTTCAGTTAACTCAACCATCTTTTAATCATACATTCTTTTGGTGTTTCCAGTTTTTTCAGAATAGGTGAGATGTGGCACACAACCATGAAGTAAGGCTTATTAAATTGTCTATGATAAATACTAATTTTAAAGATATGAGGCACTTTCATACTTAACCATTTTTAAAGCTTTCTGTGATTCTGTTTTCAGTTTTAGTTAGTGTGTTTACAGTTCATAATTAAAAATTTTTATCCTAAAATTCACAAAAATTGGTCCTTAAAGACAAAGTTAACTATTTTTACATCTCATTGCTGTCTCAGTAGGCTTTCTTCATGAATGCGTGATTTGATGAGAGTGATTTTATAGAAACAACTGAATCCTCAACCATCCATACTGAGGAAAAAGTGCTTTTCAGAAACTTTAGCATTCTGAAATGTAATGAGGATAATTGTTGCTAGATTACTAAAATATGGAAAGCATAAGTTGATCTTTCATTTATAGCTAGGGTAACTGCATTACAAATGCCAAGTCTTGTCTTGAACCAGTGATTGAGCACCTGGTAGGAAGGCAGGGCCAACCCAAGGGAGCTCAGGCGCATGCAGTGCAGCTGAGTGACCAGAAGGGGTGGAGCTAGGATCTAGATCTACCCCTTCTCAGACCTCATTTAAGGGTTGGCAGCGGAGCTGAAAGCATCTTGTCTGGTGATCTGTCTCCTCAAAGACTGCGTGGGCCTGCCTAAAGTAAGAAGATTCTTTATCTTTTTCTGCACCTACTGCTTTTACATCTGAGCAGACCTTGTTGCTCCTCCATTTTGTAAAAGTAGTATTTTCAAGAATGTGATTATTAGAAATGCTTCCTGTAAACTTGTAAAACACTTTATTTGATTTTAATCTAAAATAGGACTCCAATTCTGTCATTGTTTTCCTTTTATATGCAGATAAAGATGTGAAATTGGATTTGAAATTGAAGTTTCCTTTGGTTTGAAAGGAGTAGAGTGGCAGAAATTTGAGCTTTTTTGGAGTGGAAGGTTCCTGTTTCTACAGCACCAGTTCAGCAAAGTCTGTTGTTTCTGTAAGAGATTCATCCCTGTTACCAGGGAAGTAAATACTCCCCTGTAAATGCTATGTGCTGTGTATATTGATATGGTTTCCATATGCTGTTTGTGTACACTGTGTACATTCAAATCCTATATGCAGACTTCCATTTTGTGGGGCCTTCTGTTAGGTCTGTACACCCTGAGCTCAGTTGTCTGCTATTCTCAGGAAAAAACTCTTGACAAAATATGACTTTTCCATCCTGAATGCAGATCTGCCTTCAAGAAAGCAATCATAAAATCATAGAATGGCCTGGGTTGAAAAGGACCACAAAGATCATCTAGTTTAACCCCCTGCTATGTGCAGGGTCACCAACCACCAGACCAGGCTGCCCAGAGCCACATCCAGCCTGGCCTTGAATGCCTCCAGGGATGGGGCATCCATAACATCTCTGGGCAACCTGTTCCAGTGTGTCACCAGCCTCTGAGTGAATCAGTGAGCAAGAAATTCTTGTGCTTACATCAAAATTTCTTGTAGATATGCATTGCAGCATTGTTTTTATTATTATTATTATTTGACTTCTACAGAAGAACAAAATTCTGAGTCTGCACATCCTATTCTTTGGAGAAGCGATAAAATATGGGGGGTTCATTGTGTGGTATCAAATGATCGAAGCATAAAGGCCTCCAAGCATGTAATGGTAGTTTCCATACTTCTCTGAAAGAGTTACATTGCATATGTTGAATTTGCTTTTAATCTCAGAATGGCTGAGGGAAAAGCTAACGTTAATCATTTGTTGTTACTTAAAATATCTTCCAATTTTGTAAAGCTGCCCTGCCTTTCAACCGTTCAGGATCTGAAACTAGCACAGTTTGGTTTGGGAAATGTTTAATTTTGCTCTGGAAAGGTGAAACTGACTATATTACCCTAGATTTGGTGAATAGGAATAGAATTGAATTGAAAAATATCTCAGTTATTTGTATTGATCTAATTAAATATATATATTAGAATATAAAATACAAAAACTCCAATTCTTAAAAAGGCTAAGTCTGTGTGGTAGTTAAGCCGTGAATGATCTGTGATTAATTTGCAGTTGCTTTCAGAAGAGCTGCAGTTTTTGAGGTAGAGGAAAACAGTTCCATTCTGGAGGGAATATAAATGTGTTAAATAATGTCTTCAGCATTTTATCTTCTCTTTCTGTTCAGGAGCGTCCTGGTTTCAGGTGGGACAGAGTTGATTTTCTTCATGGTGTTGTATGATGCTATGCTTTAGGAGCTTTTAGGAGAAAAACAAAGCTGATAACACACCAGTGTTTTAGTTGTTGCTCAGCAATGCTGCACAGAACCAAGGACATTTCAGTTTCTCAGCTCCTCATGCTGTCCTGCTAGTGAGGGCCTGTTGGGAGAAGGTACTGGGAGAGGACAGAGCCAGGGCAGCTGACCTAAGCTGGCTAAAGGGATATTCCTGGCGTGATGTGAAATATGGTGTGATATGAAAAAACTATAAAACACAGGGGAGTTGGCGGGAGGGCAGGTGCTGCTAGGGTCTGGTTGGGTGTTGGTCATTGGGTGGTGAGCAATTGTGCTGTGCATCACTTGTTTTTCGTTGGCTGTTTTTTTTTATATCTGAGTTCCACTTCTTTTTTTTTTTTTTTTTTCCTAATTCTCTCCTCCATCCCACTGGAAAGGTGGAAGGCTGTGTTGTGTTTAGATGTCCACTGGCTTAATTGCAGGAGGGAGTGTTTACAGATCAGTATTAAGTGGAGCATTTCTTTTTAAGGCCATTACGATATTGAGTTCATATTAAGAAAAGCTTGGAATCTTCCTGAAGTTGTCTCAGAAGCTGACCAGCACAGAGGAAAGGTAATCTTCCATTCCTTTCTGTAACTGCTTACTAACTGCATGGGAAAATATCAGCATCAAATTATTGCAGAAAATGATGAAAATTTTAGTAAATCTAGAAATAGCTGTGGACAGTCTTTAGCTAGGGAATATTTGTATTTTAAGTTTATATGAGGTTTTGATCTGAACGGAAAGAAAACAACTTTTCTTAAAAGCACTGAAATAGAATAACCATCTGGCAATGGTATTGTTGCAGTACAGGTGGAGATCTGGCTTAAGGTTATGTGGGTATTATGCACAGTAAGAGGAAATTAATTAATTGTTTGTTTTCTGGTCGTCAAGACTGTATGTTATACAAGTACTTACGATCATATATTTGAGAATAAATCACTTCTGCATGTACAGAAATCCGAAGTGTAAATTGGAATGTTAATTAAAAAAACAAACCAGCATTGCTGGCATTGTCATTGTCAGAACATTTTTCAGCATTAACTGTGCCATGCCTATTTCCAATTGCCATAGAACTCAGAGGAGTGTCCATACACTTTTTTTTGCGAATTATTTCAGAGCACAAAATTGCCAGAGAGCCTCAGGATCCTGAAGTCTGGTCCCCAGCTGTTGAATGCAGCTGTGTAACTGATTTAAAGTTTCAGATATTTGCAGTGTGTCTCCTTGCCCATCGTAACACAAAACTCATAATGCTCCCCTGTGCCATCCACTAGATTCTACGTGGCCACATAACATGCACCATATAGCTGTATTAAGCTCCTGCTTTACAAGAATAACTGGGTTTTTTTTTTGTAGTGTTTGTTTTTTTTTCCCTCCCTACATTAATCTTTTGTATTTGGAGTTGGATAATAATCAATGTTCTCAGAACTTAATCTTGTAATATTTCACCTCACAGGTGGCTTAAATCTTTGGGCACTGCTGGTAATTTGTCATTGCATTGTGTATGTAAGTGCTCTGTACAGGGATACTCTGTACAGGGTACACAATTGCATTCCAACTATTGGGGAAAAAAAGGAACCAGAACTATATATATTTTAGATCACTACCTATACAAAGGGGAGCCAGCTGCGAATCTTGTTTAAACTAAGTGTGCCCCAGAGGTGTGATTGTCCCAATCCCTGGGTTAAGGACTATGAAATTGAGTTTACTGTATCAGGAACAAAGCAAACTGCAGCTTTACAGTCGGTACATTACTCAATAGAAACAGTGTAACTGCAAATGAGAGTGAAAAAACAGTGAGGTTTTTATTAGCGTTGTGCAGAATTTGGAAGAGACAGTGTAGCTCTTTTTACAGGTTTATAAGAAAACAGATTTCAGTTCAGTAACATCATCCATTAGACAGTATCCTTTAAAATCCTCAGGGACAAAGAAGTACATGCAGAAAATTTGGAAAAGCTGAACAGCAAGTTCCCTGATGTGTTTATGCTACTTGCATCCCTATCCTGACCCCTATATCTCCAATTTCTGGTTTACTTCTGGAGTGGTTTAAGAGACGAGAAGATGACATCAGTGTTATGTCTTTATTTTATTAGATTACATGGGATGACTTAATGTTGTACAACACAGACTGGGGCTGGATTGGTGGTTTGTTTTTTTTTGGTTTTTTTTTTTTTTTTTTTTTAATGGGCTGCTGGGGAAGAGAGGTTGAGAATACAGATGGATTCATGGTGGACCGGCTGCCAGCCACAGTGAGATTGTTATTGTTGCCTGTGGAGGTAAGAGGACATTGATGTTGGTGAGTGGGGAAGCACCAGAAATGGTCACTGGACCCTCTCCCTCTGCCAGTAACTTCAACCTGGCCGTCTGCTTAGACTGTCATAGCAGCACTGTTAAGTTCTCAGAACAGGGTGCTATCTGAAAAGCACACTCCATCTTCTCCAGGGAAGGGTGCTGGGTGAGCTCTGTGGAAGTGCCAGGAAAGTCAGTCTTGAGGCAGGATGTTGTGATGACCATGATGGGACTGAATTAATAGGCGCTAAGAGGAATGTGTTGAACTAATGCCAACTAGTATGGAATTGTGGAAAGTTTGTCTGTTTGAATTAACTTAGTAATGTTTTTACACAAAGAGACAAGTTCAAGTGATAGATAAGGATGTAATAAATGAAGGTCAAGTATTTAACCTTTTAACACCCATTTTTGTTCACAGAGTAAAAAAGAGCAGAGTCAAAGAATGCGCTTTGACCTGGCTAAATGACTGATGTTTAATGTAACTCTAAATAGGAGTTGTCAGTGTTTGGTTGGGTTTCCAGATAAGCTTATGGGCTCTTCAATGATCTTATTGGTGATGTGAGCCAAAGCATTGCATTACCCCTGTCAGTCTTTATAGAGTCACCAGACTGGAGATGATGAGGCTTGAAGGGACCCTGTGTTCAGGCAGCCTTGCTTCTTGGGCAAGGGAGCCATCAAGACATTTCTGAATTAATTCTGTCTAAGTTGCAGCATAGAAAGAACTTCCCATGTGAATTTAAAAATCACTTATGACTGGGAAAAGAATGATGTGGTGTGATGAATAACAGAAAAGGACAGTAATGTGGGTAGGTTGGCAAGCTGATTCTGAAGCTAAAGTTATAGAGATGGGAAATAAGAGAGCAGGTGAGATACTGGTACAGGCTGTCCAGAGATTTTGTGGGTGCCCCATCTCCCTAGGGATTCAAGGCCAGGTTGGATGGGGCTCTGGGCAGCTTAATCTGGTGAGTGCAATCCTGCCCATGGCAGGGGGTTGGAACTGTTAGGGTCTCTGAGGTCTCTTATCACCCAAGCCATTCTATGATTCTATGAAATTAGGCACCTCTGAGTGGAGGAGCACAGACAGTGAGCTGAATGCAAACAGTATGCCCAGAAAAAACAAATGTGACCCCTGCAGGTGTATAGGTGCACTTCTGGCTCCAAAGGTAGAACTCTGTTTCATGTGCTGTTCAGAAGATCACATTAGGTGTCTCTGTAGCTGTGTTTGTTTCACAAGGTCCATTGGACAAAATGCAGGCTTCTGAAGAGCAGATTTTGGACTGATGTCATGTCAGCCAGGTAACCTGTCTGTCTCTGAGTGTTCTTTCCATGCTGGTAGATTTTTTGGGTAGCCCATTTTGCAGTGCAGTCACTTACATACAGGTGCCTGTTGCCATGTTTAACCAGTGCTGGACCATCAGTGCTCACCCTGAAAGCAACCTGTGGGCTGTTTGGAGCTTCTTTCCCTTTTCCCCAAGCCTGAACATGGTTTGGAGACTTCACTTGTATGAAATAGCACATTCCAAAAGACCTCCGTTTAATGGGGAACATCTGTAAATCCAAATAATTTCTCTAGTTATATTACTTTTTAATAATAAACTGTGGCAGCTGGGGACTGCTTTATTTATGCCTGCCATGTCTTCCAATTTCAAATACCAACATGTGTATTTAATCAAAAAAACAAAAAACAAAACAAAAACCAACAACAACAACAAAAAACTAACAGAACAGTGTTCTTCCCAGGTAAAATACATCACTTCTTCAGTCCAGAAGGCAAGATACTTTTCAAGAACTTTTGTCATTGTTGTTTTGTTGTGTGCCCACTACAAGTCCTGGTTTTGAAATGCTTTCATTTGCAGATTGCTCTGTTTGGTATTCAAATCTTTTCAGTATGAGTACTGTTGTTTCACCAAAAGAATGTGTGTGGATATATATATGTATTAAATATATGTATACATTAAAATTTATTTTATGTAAATATATTAAATAAAATATAATACAATCAAAGTATGTAATTGATTATAATTTTGTTGCCCTGTGACAGGTGGCAGCAGAAGGGCAGTCTGACAAAATGGTGTCTAGCATGGAAATGCATATGAAGCAAAGATGTGTTATTGAATTCCTCCATGTGGAAAGAATGTCACTCATTGACATTCATCGACACTTGCTGAATGTTGATGGAGACCGAACAGTGGATGTGAGCACAGTGAGGCTGAGTGATGTCTTTCAGCAGTGGTGACAGTGAGGGTAGTCACATCCACAGGTGCAGATTTTTACCAGTGCAGCATGCAGACTTCTGTTCATTGTTGGCAAAAATGCATAGCTAACGGGTGTGACTTGTGTTAAAAATGAACGTTTTGTAGCTGAATATGTGCTTTATCAAATAGTGTTATTGTGCTCTTTCTACCTGTTGTAGTTTCCATGGAAATCAACAGGACTTTTGAAACAACCTATGTTTAAAAAAACAAAACAAAACAAGACGTTACAGTTCTTTTATTTGCTGTTTCTATCTGCCAAATTAGCTTTATTTGACATCCCCTTAAGTATAGAAAAATAGAAACAAATCATATTTCTACTGTAGTGCCTTGAAGAAAATCCTGTTATTCTGTGAAATAAAACCTTCATATTTATTTAGACCTAGAGACACATATGTATGCTTAGCTTGGAAAACATGATACAATACTTTATTAGCTAGTGTAACTGATTTCAGATGTTGAAAGACAATGAAGGTATGTACCTAAGCAATGTAGAGTTACCATTATGTCGCAGAAACAATAGCTTGAAAACAGTTATGTTGCAAAATAAATACTAAATGAGGTCTGTTTTTAGTTTATGCTAGGATTTTCAGTCTGAGTATGTAAAGACTTCTACCTAAAAAGAAAAATATTCAGTTGTTCCTGGCAATTAACTGATCTGCCTTCAGGATGATAATTAAAATGAGTTGTATGTGGAAAAGGAAACTGAATCTTTCTCTCTCTGGGCTCATTTTTCTTTCATAAATTTGTTTTCAGAGTAGCTCGCCTTGAAATTCTGCCAGAAATTGATATAACAATATATTAAGACAAGAAAATGCTGGACATAATTTCAAGGAAATTCCATGTATGTATCTCATGTGTAGCTGAAAAATTAGGCACCAGATTCATGGTTACCTGGGCCTAGTGCCTGCAATGTTTGTAGTCAGAAAAAAATTAGAAATGCTAAGGGGAATGGTGTGGTTTGCAGTTAGACCAAAGAAGAAATTGTGTGTCCGTTCCCTCTTGTTGGAGTGGAGACACCAGTCTTAGAGATAATGGTCACTGCTATCCATGTAAGGTCCTCTCTGGAGGAGAACTGATGCTGGATGCACTGCAGTCCATCAGCTGTTGCAGTTGAAGAGATGGTGCTGTCAGCTAGCTTTTGGCAGCTAGCTGGGGAGCTTGCATGTTCCTGGGGAACATAAAGTACCACATTCCATCTCATGATTGAAGTGACATTATGGATTATTATCTGCTGTTAGTAGTAGAGGCAAATGTTGGGTTTTGGTGCAGTTCTGCAGGTGCGGGGTGGCCCTGTGTTCACCTTAGTGACACAAACTTTAAAGCCCCATAAGAAACTGATTCTTGACATATCTGTGTGGTGATGCAGGCAGATGCATTGTGTTGTTAGACTTGTATTTGGTATTTTTGTCACTTAGATGATCAGAGGGCTGGAGCACTTCGACGAAGAAAGATTGAGGGAACTGGGCTTGGAGAAGAGAAGGCTCTGGGGAGACCTCATTTAATATTTGAAAGGAGCTTATCAACAGGAGGGGGTATGTCTATTTACGAGGGTGGATAGTGATATGAGAAGGGGGAGTAGTTTTAAACTAAGTCAGGAGAGGTTCAGGTTAGATATTAGGAGGAAGTTATTCACACAGGGTGGTGATGCACTGGAACAGGTTGCCCAAGGAGGTTGTGGATGCCCCATCCCTGGGGGCATTCATGGCCAGGTTGGATGTGGCTCTGGGCAGCCTGGTGGTTGGCGACCCTGCGCATAGCAGGAAAGTTGAAACTAGGTGATCTCTGTGGTACTTTTCAATCCAGGCCATTCTATGATTCATTCTATGAAGTGTCAATATAAGCAATGTAATGTTATCTTGATATTCATAATTACCAGCTGTGGCTGAAAATTTCACTTAATAATACACCAGAAAACTGGAGAAAAAAAAAAAAAAAGAAAAAAAAAAAAAGGAGTAATGCTGTATTTGTTAATATGTTCTGGAAGTATGTGATATGATGTATCTTTTGTTTCTCACTGTAGATCATTTCTGAGTATTTAAGACTTGGTTATTTTCTAAGGAGCTGAAAATCACTGGCTCCAGTAAAAGTAGTGTACAGAGGGCAGACAGTGGAAGATGTACTGCTCACTATCCCTGACTGGTTTTTATCATAGATCAAAGGGAAGTAATCTTGGTTTTCTTAAACATAGTAGGATTAGAGCTAAAATCTGTATAGTCTGTAGAATGTCTTATGCTTTTAGTGCTTATTTAAGAGTGTTCACTTGGGATATGCTAATATATGTTAGTATTTTCAAATGGATTTTCATAAATGGGTTTTTAAAAGTCAGCTTTGTTCTCTAAAATTCCTAATTCTCTCCTAAAGAAATATGAGAAAAGACTGCAATCTTAGCTGTTTGAGATGGGGAGGTTTATCAGCAATTGAGTTAAACTGTTTAACTTGGTACATTTTTCAGAGTTTTGTTGTTCTACAAGTCGTAAAGGCTTTAATTGAGTAAGTTGGCTTGGATCATAAAATCAGAAACAGCATTCAGACCATCAGGTTCTTAGTTGATAATTAAGTAGGCTTAAGAAAGTTTCATCATATGTAAATATTTCCATTTGTTGGTGTCTACTGTGTGTTTTTCCACATCAAAGAAAATGGACTTCAGGTAGTCTTAAGTGTGTGTGTGTGTATATGTATATATATTTAACTGGCTTATTCTTTCTTCGAACTGAAAATGTTAATGTTTAAACACATGGAACCAAGAGATCTACATTTCTTTAAGTGATTATTTAGGCTGATTAAATATTTTGCCAGTTAAGAGGCAATAGTTTTTATCTGACCCTCTGGAGTGTGTACTGGGAGTTGTTAGAGCTTGACTGTTTAAAGATTACATTTGCTGTAACGGGCTAGCATTTAATGTCTGAGTTCACAGAATCATAGAGTGGCTTGGGTTGGAAGAGACCTCAAAGACCATTCAGTTATAACCCCCTGCTGTGGGCAGGGCTGCCATCACCATGTCAGGCTGCACTGAGTCCTATCCAACCCGGTCTTGAACACTTCCAGGGATGGGGCATCCGTAATTTCCCTGGGCAACCTGTGCCAGGACCTTGTGAGCAAAAAATTTGCCAGTAACATCTAATCTACACCCTCTTTCTTTTAGTTTAAAACCATTTCTCCTTCTTCTGTCACTATTTACCTGTGTAAAATGCTGTTTGTAACTCTGTTTAAAGAAAGAGAAGGCTATGATAATGTCTCCCTGCAGCCTCTTCTCTTCTGCAGACGGAGCAATCCCAACTCCCTCAGTCTTTCATTGTAGGAGAGGTGCTTCAGCGCTCTGATCATCTTAATGGCCTCTCCTGGATCTACTCCAACAGCTCAGTGTCTGTCTGTGTTGGAGGCTCCAGACCTGGATGTGGTACTACAGACAGGGCTTCACGCGGGCAGAGCAGAGGAGGACAATCACTTCCTGCTTCCTTCTGGCCACTCCTCTTTTGTTGGAGCCCACGGTATTGTTGGCCTCTCAGGCTGTAGGTGCGCATTGCTAGCTTGTGTTCCATGATATTCCCAGGCACAAGTATGGAGCGCACATGCTGTGGACATGTTTAAAATCTGGACCATCTTTGAAGCTGTTTGGATTTGTCCTGCATTAAATGAGAACTGAGTTTCACAGTATTTAGTGTGCAAGTAGCGTACTAGTCATGTGAGGCATAATTACTAGTCCAGTCAGATCTTTTCTGCAACAACTGCAATATGAGATTGATATGGTGGAGAGCTAGAAAGAAAAGGATTATATTTGTGTCATCTTATAGGCAAAAGAAGTATTTTCTGTGAGAAAAGGACTGGTAATTTCTTCAAAAAAGAAAAAGCGAAACATTGCTAGGAAGGTAGGTCTTGCAGTGTTTGACTAGGGGCAAAGCAGTGGAGCTACTAAAGACACAAAGGATGGCCTTTTCTTGATTGTTTTTCCCTTTTATATGGCACAATCATCTTAAATAAACTTGACTGAAGAACAGCCTGTGATGCTGTGAACTAGAGCATACCTCAGGTTCCAGCAGGATTCAGTGCAGGCACATTTTGGCAAATCTATTTTTGAAGTGATAAAGAGTGCCAGTCAGCTGCTTGTTGGTGAGCTCTTGTGGTATGTTGGTGCTTCTAGACTGAATGATATGATCCTACTTGTCCTGTTTTGTTGCATGCCTGTTTTTCTCTGCAGTATGACCTAATACATTTTTACTGCTCCTAGAATTCTGGAATCTTTGTGTCATTGTTTCATCTGCAACAAGCAGTATTTATATTACCAATTTATGGTAAATTTCTGATAACTAGGTGCTTTGCTTGAGTACTTGGTAGTTTGTTATAAAAGGTTGTTTGGTTATCTTTTTTGGTTGCTGTTAATAAGGTTTCTACTCTCTCAAAAGAAGGGCTTGCCAGTTCTTTTGTTTGCAAAGAAGAATGCAAATGAGACCTTATCTGAAGAAAAATTTCTTTATCTAGTTTGGGACCAGAGGTTCCTCCAGTGTCATAGTTTAACTTGTGATCATGCTAGTAGGATAAAGGTCTGTTTTCCAGAATGGACAGCTGTTGATTTTTCTTATCAGGCGAGAATGTAGCTTAAGAAGATACCCTTTCCAGTTCTGAAGCTTCTGCATTAAGCTTAGCGTAACATTGTTTTGACAGTCTCCTTTAAGGAGTATTCAGATAGTATGAGGCAGGTAATATTAAGGGATCATTTTACTATTGAACAGTATCTGCAAGTCTTTGGGACACTGGTAAGTGGAATGTTTTTTGTTTTCTTTTTTGTTGTTGTTGTTGCCTTTTTTTTTTTTTTTTAATCTTATCACTCCTCCAGATTTAAAATTTACACTACTTTTCACTACAGAAGTACTTTATCACTTACGGCATATTTCAAGTAATCTAATATGGGTTCAGATCTGATTAAGCAAATTAGTTATCTAGTAGATAAGTTTTAGGCTATTTAAATTCCTGTTCTTTAGTTAAGCTTTTAATTCTAAACTGCTATTTAAAATACACATGGTATTCTAGGAGATCCTGTGTGCTTGCACAGTGGAAATGAGGGATGCAGCTTTGCATATTCCAGAACAAATTGGATGGTAAATCACTAGCTGTTATTACCATACTCTTTCAACTTATTTTCTCAAATGAAAGAAGGTAAGTGGCAGCCATTAGTATAGTGTTATGTGAAAGTGCCATGTTTTCCAACAAAACTGTGAAACATGCATTTGTCCCTGAAATGGGATAATTTTATGTACACATGTAATATATTCATTTGCTAGTTACCACACAACATACTGTGAATGTGTCTATGGTAAAGTATTTGGGACATGCGGTGCTAAGATATCCTTATCGTTTTAGCTTGCATTTGTTTTATTTTAATGAAATACTGTGCTACAAACAAAATTGTATTTGTGTTACTCAGTAAGAAGGAGTGCCTGGTTTTGTTTATGCTCAGCTGCTGTATTCTTCAGTAGTTTAAAAGAAACAAGCAACTTCATACCATTTTTAGGTAAGTCTCCTACCAGAGGAGTTTCTGTTTCTGTTCCGCTATGACTGAAGAAAGCCTCAGCATGAAACATTACCAAAAAACATGTATTTGTTCACTACTGCAGTCTTGATAGGAAGCAAAAATATCAGGAGTCATCCGAAAAAATAAAAAAAAAAATCAGTGCATGTGCTTGACTCCTATCAAATTATGCAAAAACTATAAAGGCAAGTTAGAAGTGTTTTAAAATCCTGTAGATAAAACAACCTTTTCCAATGGTGCTTGAACTGAACAGTTCTGAGATCAGCCTCATATCCTGATCCCCAAGACCCACATGGAGAGAGTGCTGGTGTTAGGGAGGGGAAGAGATTAGGCTTAGTGGCCAGGTGTGGAAGAAAAGGGGAAAGGGGAGGCTTTGCAGAGGGGAGGGAGGCTTTGGGATAGCAGGGACCCTCAAAACTGATTTGGCTGCTCCTGAAACTACAGCACAGTGGCTATTTGCAAGCCAGCCCTCTTCTACCAGATGCTTTCCTTTTGGGCGCAAAAGGGGCTGCTCATCACTCTGATCAAAGGAGGTCAGTGGACATGGGAGACTGTAAGATGTATGAGATGCTTTAGGAACAGATCTCAGTCTTGGCTGCCTCTTAACAGCCACGACATAACAGAAATCGTGAAACCATCCTTGTTCCACTTCAGATCAAAGCTTTGCAATCTGCTCCCCATCTTATTTCTTCTTCCAGATAATTGGGGACAAGCACAGCAGGACACTGTCTGTCTGACACTTCCAAATAAATTCTTAATACAGAGATTTCTCTTCAAAGCATTCCCCCTTTGCCGTCCCCAGCGGTTATGCTTTGCAGATGGAAGGAAGCCATTTTGTTTTCACAACTTCTGCCATTACCATTTGATTCTCCCCTGGGAATCACTTTTTCCAGGATTACTGTAGCAGTAATATTAGTTTTGGAAAGGGGAAAAGGCACTGGTCTGTTCTTGGAAATCTGAAGTAGTGTTTTGTGCAAAAAGGAGCACCGCAGTGCTGTAGCCGCTGTGTGTACAGTGTACTCCTCAGTTACCCTGAGGAGTAACTTGATGTGGCGATGACTGTGTGAAGGTGAGCCTTTCCAGGGACAAGGCTACACCCTAGAAAAATAACAGACACTGTTATCTGCTGCAAGGGATGGGTGATAGCACAGAGGCAAAGCACAGCTCATCCTGAAGCCCACCAGAATATTTGGTGTCTTGCGGAGATGCATTTGGTGACTGAGCTACTGGTTCAGTGACTGCAGGTATCTCTTTTCTTTGCCTACATCTGTTTGTGGCTATTGGCGAGAAGAACATCTGTAGGAAGTGGCCTTTCCAGTCAACTTTGTTTGAAGGTCCCCTCCATTTACCAGCTGAAATAGAGGTGTTCACTGAGGTGCTATGCTGCGCCTTCCAGCATGCATGAGCTGGTAGTGTGCTGGTACTTGTGATGAAAACTGTGGCTCTTCTGTCTGAACAATCCCCTGATACAAGGTGAACTGGAGCTTGCAGTCTTTGCCAGCTGGCCAAGCTCACTGTGAGGGATGGCAGACCAGCAGTCAGAGTGGCTAGGTACATGGTGTGCCGTGAGGGCTGCTGGTGAGTTTGTGGCCTAGAAACCACAAATGATGTGTGTGAGGTGCTGCAGTGGGAACTTTGTTTTTTTCCTTGTTGTTTCCTTTTAGTTTTCAGAAAGTTTGTTTGTTTTACTTTTTAGAAATTTTACTATCTTTTCACTGGTCTTCTCTAATGCAAAAGAAAGCAGAAATATAAGGGTATCTCAAATACTGTCTGAACCTCCTAGGCTGGAGAACTCTTTTCCCTTGTTTTTGTATTTATTTATTTTTTTAAACAAATCACTGAAGCTTCACCAAAGCACATTGCCAGAGGGAGTTTGCTGGTGGACAGCAGGCTTCCATTTGGGCTCACGTGGATTTAAAATCTGTGTTTGGATGATACTACATGCTGGTGAACTACTCTCCAGAAGAATGTCAGTAAGTGGTATACCGGCTTATGTAAAGTCCAGCAGGTAAATACCACATTAAATGTGTGAAACTAATGACTATTTATGAGACTTCAGGGTTAAAGTATAATGATATACTGATGATATTAACACATGCAAGGAAAGTTCTTTTCAAGGATCCCACTATTAAATGTTTCCTCTAGGCAGAGATTTCACTTCAGCCCTGAAGATAAATTGTGGCTTCGTTTTTCCCAGTGCTATTAAACTATCTTGCTGTGTCTACAGATCTAGGACATCTCTGCTGGGAAATTTTATTTGAACTTGAGAACTTTCCTAGGAAAAATAAATGTTGATAAATCATAAAACCATTCCTTAAAGCTGTTTTACCCATGCTATATTAACTGAAAAATTCTTTATTTTAATATCAACATATGTCCTTAAGAACTTTCTGTCCAGAAAGTCTGGTCAGTTGTACAGTTGTCTGTACAACTTGACAGACAACTAGATTCTTATTCAGATGCTAGTTCATCATTGTGCACTTGTCTTTTTCAGTTTTGCTCCCCAGTATATCTACTTAGTGAAGAAGCATAGGAGAGGCAGAAAAACAGGAGAAGAACAGACAGAGGATGTCTGTTCTTGTTGCAGTGTGCTATGTGTCTGCACCTGTAGACTGATTTTCTATTAGCTTCCTGAAGGCCTGGGTGCCGTTCTATCTGTGGACATTTGTGTAAGGAGAAAAGGGAAACTAATGTTTACCCAAAACTTAATTTTCTTAAAGTGGTGTGTTTGCATAGACTGTGTTTAGTTACTGTCTAAACAGCAGAAACTGACTTCTTTGAATTTGTTACTAGGTAGAACATAATCTGCCCTGCTGAAAGAGGGATAAATTGAAATATGCTTAAAATAACCTACATTTTAGGAAATCACCTTTCAGTGGATGATACAGTGTACCTGTAATGTGTTATGAGAAGCTATAAAGTACAAGGAAAGTGACCAACCATATCAACAGACTCAGAGACAAGTAACAAGCAGGCATTCTGTTTTAATTTTCTTTTGTGAAAGGCTTAACTTTTGTTTGGTGGGTTATCATGAGGAACTGGATTTGCTGTTTGTTACCTTTTGACTTTCCCAGCTGTATTCTGACTCCTTTTCTGTCTGTGCTGTCTGTGGCTTCAGGCAATTCCAGTCTTCAGCACAGATGAGAAAGCAAACAATTCCTGACATCCAATACCAGATTAAAACAAAGCCTCTCTGAAAGAGTTTCGGCTTCTTTTCCCCCTGCACTGCTGTACTCTGTCTTGGATTAGGGATAATCTTTATTCAAGTTCTACATGCTGTCCCAAGCCAGCAGACTTTAAAAGACTAACAGTGAATGCATAATTAATTGTCCTGGCTGCTTATGTGGGGTTGAACTACATCTTAGGGATGAGAAAAGAAAGTTTGCTTTATAATTTCAAAAAGGGTGATGATTTTGATAAGCAGAACTTTATATCCAGTGCCTGGAAATTTCTCAGCAATAATTGAGAGGGTTGTATAAATTTTTGAAACAAATTCAAAGGTTACACAAAGCATGCTTTCTATCAGTAATTCGTGTGTAATTTTTTTTCTGTCTTACTCTTTCCTGCTCCTCTCCCCAGCTTCCTTATTTTTTCTGTGTTCTTGGACCCTCACCATTCTTTGTTTTTGTGGACCTTGAAAAGAGGAAATGCAGATGATACTAATTTTGAACAAAAGCAGACGAGGTTATTACCTGTGAAATGGAAATGTGCCAGCCTCCAGACTCTAGAATTATCTCGTGTGTGTTTTTTGTTTAGTTTTGGGTTTACCTAATTCTAAATCCAAATGTTGACTTCTGAAGTCACCTCAAGGCATACATTTTCACAGTCTCTCCCTAGGTACTAAGCAGTCAAGCTTGTTTCAGAGGCATATTCTTAATGAGGAGAATTTTACAGTAGGCACATGACATGGTCATGTCCTGTTCAGAACACTGTCCTGTTTACTTCTGAGAAATGTGCAAACTGTGAAGAAGATGAGATGGCTTTTCAAATTTGCTGTAGTCAAACTCAAGGAGATTCACTGTCAAAAGAAAAAATATGTGTTTTCCTGAAACAAAGTTTTGCAGGCATCCTGATGAGATTATTCGTACTTTTTCCAAACTGAATTAAAGCTAATGTTTGGCCATTTAGTGAATAAATCAAGATGTTTACAGATAATTTATTTTCTATCTTGAGCTTTTTTTTGGGGGGGGGAGAGGGTGGGGTGAACATTTACAGATACGCCATCTAATAAATCATTTTTAAAAAGTTGAAATTTAATTTTGAGTAGTGCAAAAGCAGTGTGGTATGGCATCTCTTAAGGAAATTTATGGAGAAGATCATCGGATGCTGCCAAGCATAGCTCTGGAAGACTTTTTCCCAATACACATGCAGTCTTGGTCCATCTTTGTAGGTTGTCTACTTTTAGATAGATCCCAAGAGCAGAAAAAATTCAGATTAAAGAATAGTTTACTTTGTGCTTTGAAATCTGATTTTCTCCCAAAGCTCTGTAAAGATTGCAAGCAGTAAACTGACTGTGTTTTGGTTTCTATGAACAAATGAGAAATTTGAAAGCGCAGAAACAAGAGAGCATAAATTGATCCTGGTGTTACACAGGAACATCTGTCTGGAGTTTCAAAGGCAGCTAGCTATCTGCTAAGGCAGATTTTCTGTCTGGCTGTGTGAGGACTGTGTGAGCTGTTGTGTCTATATTGAAGCTGCTGTTGTTCTCCTGCTGTGAAATGACAGATGGATGTGTCTATTCTGAGAGATTTGTGACTTCTGGCTGACTTGAGCTTTCAGAATTCATGCACAATAGAGCTTGCTCTAGTCCTTCAAGAGGAAAGAAAAACACGAATAGATAAAAAAAAAAAAAAAAGTGAAACATATGGTACCAGTCTGTATAGGAAATCATCAAAACTATATTTATTTTTTTTCTTTTTGAAGATATATAGGTTATTTTTCTGAAGGGGAGCTATTGGCTTTTGGTTTGTTTTTGTAAGGATGTAACATATCCACTGCATATGTATGTATATAGTTTCCTTTTGATTTGGGTAAAAACAAGTTATAGTGCTAAAGTATTCTGATGGCCAAACAGTACTGAAAATCTGGATCCTAAATAAAAATAATGATGTAAGAGACTAGCTTTATTAACAAGTTGAAAAGGGAAAGTATTTCCGAAATACACTTGTATTTCTATTAATAAGTTTTCTAATTACATGAGTTTGCTTTACTTCATATGCAGAATATATGTTAATTGGGTTAATGAATGGACTGCACGTGTATGAAAACACTGTCTGGCAGAGTCTTACTGAAGTGTTCATCTACCTGTCAGCCCAGATAAGTGTGTTTTTATCTTGAACTAAATGATCTCAGCATTAAAAAAGGGAAGGGGAATAACAATGTTCTTGGAGTATCTACAGGAAAAGTACTTCTGAATTCACTGGGATCATTGCTACAGTGTGAAATTGGATGTTCTTGCTTACACATTTTGCATTTGTTTAGTTAAAGCACTGGGATTTTTTGCTTCTATAATGTTTCCTCTGTAAGTCTGTGAATTGCTAAGGCAATTTATTGGTTGAGAGCGGACCACTGTAATTGTTTAAACTGAGAGCCTATAAATCACCCTTCCAGAGTGAAGGATCTGTTTAAACGAAGTGTTTATTTAAGCCCTGTACAAACAAATGCCTAATGAAGAGCTATGTATTGTAGGAAACAAAAACATGGAGTGGGCTGTGGATCAATGTGCCATCTTTCCAGGATGTGTTGTTTTCATGTGAATGGTTGATTGGAAAACTAGCTTCTTAGTTGTATATTTGACTTCTTTTTCCTCATGATATGCTTTAAACAGGTGTGTTACAGCTTGTCTCTGTGTTACTGTTAGTTCTGTGCAGGATAGCTGAGAGAGTTGTATGAGGCAGTGGAAGCTCCCAGATAGAGGATCAGTTTGAACCAGCAACTTGGTACCCCTATTGCTCTTCTGCTAGTAAGAGCATGTCAAGTCTAATTCATGCATCTGCTGTGTTCTGTGGAAAATCGTTTTCTGCTAATACATACTTTCTCAATTCGAAAAAGTGTATCTGAGTGCTAATGTAGGTGTTATGATCTTGGTCCTTTTTAGTGAAGCTTTACCTGTATCCTAGTGAAAGGATTCCTGACTACTCGAATTTATGTGTGCTGTAGATCCACCTTCTTTGTCATTTGTGTTTCTGAGATGTTATGGAAAAGGTGTCGTTGATTTCAGCCACTTTTTTCATGAACAGTAAGGTATGGTTACTGCTATCTAAAAAACAAAACAACAAAAAAAACCACAACAAAAAGACATTTCAAGAACTTAAACAACAGAACATGGACATTTGTCAGGTATAGGGATGAAAGCTGTGCTGATACAATCCTATTTTGTCTATATATGTTGTTGTGGTTCCCTCTAAGTATGCAGAACTCAACTGTGCTCTTAACCACTGGGTTTTGGGAAAGTCTCTCAACTGCTCCAGCACTCTAGTGTCTGATGAAGACATATCACTGTACTGACAGCATCCAGGAGATTCTGGGCCTTATATTTGCTTGAGTCTTGTAGGTGCACTGAGCATGACAAGGTGGAGTTGTGAAGTACAGATACACAGCTCCAGGTTTCAAGAACATAAAACTTAAAGTATAAATATTTTACTGATGAACGAGTAGTTGAGAAGGGAATGACTCTCCTGTTCTGTGTTTTGAGCTGCAGGTAGATCTGAAGTTGCAACATCTTTGTTAACCTTACTGACATTGTTGGAGAATTGAAACAGAATGCATAAATGCCAGAAACTGTGTGTATTACATAACAGAGAAAATACTTTCGGACTTTCTGACTTGGTTTTCCTTCTTGTTAAGAACTTCCTTGTCTTTGATTTTTCTTCTCCTGTTTTAGAGGGGGAAGAGATAAAGAGGCACCTTTTGATGTTTTACTTACATGCCTTGAAGACTAAATAGGTTAGTGTAACAAATATTTAAATTAGTGCATTTATGGTAGGATAGTTACTGGCAATGCTGGCAGGCTACTTTATCTGGTTAGATCATAACACATTAGAGTACTAATCTCTTTTTCATGTG
This sequence comes from Lagopus leucura, assembly GCF_019238085.1. Classification (NCBI taxonomy): domain Eukaryota; kingdom Metazoa; phylum Chordata; class Aves; order Galliformes; family Phasianidae; genus Lagopus; species Lagopus leucura. The sequence goes on along the minus strand of NW_024962268.1, from coordinate 4,419,951 downwards.
CTGAATCCAATGTTCAGCCTGCATTCTAGCTAACCTGCCATTTCCATTTGCTTCAAGGTAGTTACAAAGAAAAAAAGAGGCCAAAAAAAAAAAAAATCAACAACAAAACACCTTTTTGCTATTCCTACTGCTTTCTCTGCTTCCTGTCAGGCTGTCAGAATGTCATTTATGTCTCCTGACCCTGACAGAGTGAGCTGCCTCACAGTTCCTTGGAGAATTTCCTAACTACAGGCCTTTTTAGACACGTTTTGGGAGAACTTGGCAGGAAAGAGACAGTCCTGACTGAAACTGAGAGCTAACAGGGGATTTCCATTAGTACAATAGCCTCCCGCTGTAGCAATAAGGAGTGCCTCAGACCGGAAAGATGGAGACACTGGCTTCCTGCTTTTTCCTAGCAGAATGGCTGAAGATGATACCCAAGTGGGCCCCTGACTCCTCAGATCTGGCCAAAGGGATTTACTGAGTTTTCAGAAGTGCATTGTTAAACATCTGTTTAAACAGTCTGTTTTATTGCCCTTCAACATGCATCTTAAGGTAAGCAATAAGGCTAGCAACTTAGAATATTTTTGTTCTCCTAATGCTATTTTATTATTTGGAGTACATTTCACCCAGTGGTTCCCTTCAGGCAAGAAACTAGAGGTTTTTTCCTACTTAGATGACTCAGAATAACTCTTTAAATGAAGTTCAGTTCCTCATTGTTCTCCTTTCTTGTCCTCTCCAGATATCTCATACACTATCCAAGACTCTGATTAACTTATTTTGTTATTTTTTCACAGACTTTTAGCCCTCTGAGCTCGTATAGAACCTAAGAGTTACTAAGCCAAATTCAACATTATCCTTCTTGCCACAGATCCTTTAGTCTGAATCTTCACGGAGTCTTTGGGCGGGCAGGAGGAGACTCAGTAGAGGACTGGAGAAGGGCAAATACAGAACTGGAGTCCCTACTTCTTTCTTTCTGATTTTTTTTTTTTTTTTTTTTTTTTTTTTCTCTCCAAGTAATGGGGAAGCTGAAGGGAATTGTAAACCAGTCAGTAAAACCTTAAGAGGAAGAGAGTTGTAAGCTGCTCCATGAAACCTTAATCCTTGCATGATTTTTAAATTGCTGCTTTTTATGCACCTCTGGGATAATAAAGTTGGTATACTGCCAGTATAGATTTATCAAGAACAAACAGTGTCAGATAATTTTAATTTCCTTTCTTGGCAGAATCGCTAGCCTCGTAGATAAAAGATTAGTAGATGGATGAGATATCTTGACTTCATAACTTCTTTCATGCAATGACTACACGTGCTATTCTAGATGCTATCTCACACATCATTCTTAGAAAATGGCTAAGGAGCATTACGTGGAATCAGGACAAACTGAACACACAAATGGTTGAGAAGAGGTCTCCAAGTGTAGTTAAAGGATCTCCAACATCTAGGAGGGAATTTCAGATAGGTGCAGTGTATTTTCTCTTTGGTGCTCTGTATTTTTATTAGTGACTTAGCTAGTAAAGTACAGAGAATGTATTTGTGAAAAACAGCAAGCTGGAATGCTGCCTTAGCATGGTGAAAACTAACATGAATTCAGAATAATGGCAAAAAATGATTTTCAAGCTGTGGTCTACAAATGCACTGAATCCACCAATTGCTTATAAGGAGTAAATAAGGGTAAGTAACAAAAGATAATGATCTTTTTCAGTATGTTCAAATTCACTTTGTAGGATCCTGTGCCTCCACTGGAAGATGTAAAGGTGTTCCCATATGTACAGTGTTGGCTGAAAAGCCATCACTTTGACAATGTGGGGAGAGATCACCCAAATGCTATCCAAGAACAAGTTGAACTTACGCAAGGTGAGCACAAGTTGGTATGTTTTAAACAAATTTTGAAAGGAGAATGAAATGCTGAAGTAGTACAGGCAAAAAAAAACCAAAACACCCTGAGGTTTTTGAATGAACGGCATCTTGAGATGCTTGAACAAGGAATGCCACATGTAGAAAATGCAGTAGCTGTTATTTTCTGCTTAGCTCTGATGAGATCTCAGACACGTTGATATTGGAGTTGTGAAATATTTGCCTAATGCAAGAAGAATTGTATCACTTAAAGAAGTGAACAAAACAATAAAACCACACACGTGTGCACACACAGATCATCATAACTTCCAAACAGCTTAGGGTTACTAGCTTTCTCTTTTTCTCTTTTTTTTTTTTATTTTAAAGGACACAAACATATTGAACTGTGTCTTAAGAAAGCAGCTGTAATAAAGTGCTTTGAAAATACGACCTATAAGAAAATTATGAAGGAGTGACTTTTTAATCTCATGAAGAAAAATCAAGGGTTATGTGAGAAACATCTCAGGAAAAGTGAAAAGCTTGGTAGAGGGTACTACTTTTTTCTGTTCTCCCCTTTGGGAGTTGGTATGACTGGGTGAACAATAAGAAAATAAGAAGCATTTAGGTATGCAAATTTTGGTGGCAGCTGCCTGATATACTCTGTGGTTTATCCCCCTGCATGTTCTTGTGTATGTAGCTAGTCACTGAATAGATGACTTAAAAATGTTGTAGAATAGACTTTGAAATCAGAGATTTCTAGAAACATGAGAGATGCCCAAAATTTTCATGGAGGATCTAGCTCTGTTTGCATTATCTCATAATAGGAGTTGGATGAGATGATCTTTCAAAGTCTTTTCTAGTTCATGCTAGTTCTCCTTATATAGGAGCAATTTAATTCAAGGGGAAAACAAACAAACAAAAAAACAACAAGATCCAGCCACACAGAAATTAGTGTTCATGTAGAAAATGTTACATCAGAGAGCCATGAGGCTGTTTGTTCCTTGCTTGTGACTAGGACCAAAAGAGAGCTATTCATCACGAGAATAGAGCTACTTCTGTCTAAAGAAGACAGAGACATCCTCAGCTACTTGGACTAATGTGTAAAGTTTGTTTTTCCTCATCTCTTAATAACTAAAGTAGCTCTGTCAAATTTTTTGTGCTTTTGATTCTGATTTTTATTTACTAAATGAAACATGTTCTCACATGTCACCTAACTAGCAATCAGGAATCTGAGTTTTTGCAGACATATAAGTTGCACTTGTTTTGCAAGCTGAAGCCCAATGGCTGTTGAGTATAGTAGTAAATAGAATGTGAGCAGCAAATTGTGTCCCAAATAAACATATCTTCAGTTTCATTGCAAAAGCCATTATGTGATTAAATCTTGGTTTGAAATCTTTCTCAGTAGAAAAGATATCAGGGTTGATATTGGAGTTGTGAAATATTTGCCTAATGCAAGAAGAATTGTATCACTTAAAGAAGTGAACAAAACAATAAAACCACACACGTGTGCACACACAGAATCACAGAACTGTAGGGGTTGGAAGGGACCTCCAGAGATCATCGAGTCCAACCCCCCTGCCAAAGCAGGTTCCCTACAGCAGGTCGCACAGGTAGGCATCCAGGCAGGTCTTGAACATCTCCAGAGAAGGAGACTCCACCACCTCCCTGGGCAGCCTGTTCCAGTGCTCCGTCACCTCACTGTAAAGAAGTTCTTGCGCACATTTGTGCAGAACTTCCTATGCTGCAGTTCCAGCCGTTTCCCCTTGTCCTGTCTCCACTCACCACTGAAAAGAGTCCGGCCTCGCCATTCTGCCCCCCACACCTTAGATATTTATAGACCTGGATCAGGTCCCCTCTCAGTCTCCTTTTCTCAAGGCTGAACAGACCCAGTTCACTCAGCCTTTCTTCATAGGGGAGATGCTCCAGGCCCTTCACCATCTTCGTGGCCCTCCGCTGGACTCTTTCCAAGAGATCCCTGTCTTTTTTGTACTGGGGAGCCCAGAACTGGACTCAGTACTCCAGATGAGGTCTTACCAGGGCAGAGTAGAGGGGGAGGATCACCTCCTTTGACCTGCTGGCCATGCTCTTTTTAATGCACCCCAGTAAGCCATTGGCCTTTTTGGCCACAAGGGCACACTGCTGGCTCATGGCCAACCTGTCATCCACCAGGACACCCAGGTCCCTTTCCGCAGAGCTCCCCTCCAGCAGGTCATCCCCCAACCTGTACTGGTGCATGGAATTATTCCTCCCCAGATGCAAGACTCTACACTTGCTTTTGTTAAACCTCATCCATTTTTTTCTGCCCAGCTCTCCAGCCTATCCAGGTCTTGCTGAATGGCAACACAGCCTTCAGGCATGTCAGCCAATCCTCCCAACTTCGTATCATCGGCAAACTTGCTGAGGGTGGCCATTATCCCCTCATCAAGGTCATTGATGAAGATGTTGAACAAGACCGGACCCTGCACCGACCCCTGAGGAACACCGCTAGTTACAGGCCTCCAACCGGACTCTGCACTACCAACAACTACCCTCTGTGCTCTGCCAGTCAGCCAGTTCTCAACCCACCTCACTGTCCACTCATCTATCCCACACTTCCTCAGCTTTGTTATAAGGACGTCATGGGGGACAGTATCAAATGCCTTGCTGAAATGAAGGTAGACTACATCCACTGCTCTCCCCCTATCCACCCAGCCAGAGACAACATCATAGAAGGCTACCAGGTTGGTCAAGCACGACCTCCCCCTTGTGAACCCATGCTGACTACTCCTGATAACCTCCTCTTCTTCCAGTTGTCTGGAGATGACATCCAGTACAAGCTGTTCCATCACCTTTCCAGCGACAGAGGTGAGGCTGACTGGCCTATAATTGCCTGGGTCTTCCTTCTTGCCTTTTTTGAAGACTGGGGTGACGTTGGCTATCTTCCAGTCTTCAGGCACCTTCCCTGTCTTCCAAGACTTCTCAAAGATGACAGAAAGCGGTTCAGCAATCACCTCTGCCAGCTCCTTCAGCACCCGTGGATGAATCCCATCGGGTCCCATGGATTTCTGAACATTGATGTTGCCTAGGCACTCCTGGACCACCTCTTCCCTGACAGAAGGGGGGTCTTCCATTCCCCAGATCCTCTCACTAATCTCCAGGGTCTCAGATTCCCGAGGGGGAGCTTTTTCACTGAAGACAGAAGCAAAGAAGGCATTCAGTATCTCCACCTTCTCAGCATCCCCCGTTACCAGAACACCCCCGTCACTTAGCAGGGGAGCCACATTCTCCCTAGTCTTCCTTTTACTGTTAATGTACTTGAAAAAACCTTTTTTATTATCCTTTATCCCCTTTGCCAGATTTAATTCCAGGCGGGCTTTAGCCTTCCTTGTCGCATCCCTACAGACCCTGACAACATTCCTGTATTCTTCCCAAGTAGTCAGACCCTTTTTCCACATTTCATGGGCCTTCTTCTTTCCTTTGAGTTTGTGCACGAGCTCCTTGCTCATCCACACAGGTCTCCTGCCACCCTTTCCCGATTTCTTCCTCACAGGGACGCACCGATCCTGAGCTTGGAAGAAGAGCTGCTTAAATGCCGACCAGCTCTCACAGGACCCCTTGCCTTCCAACACCCTAGCCCATGAGACAGCTCCAAGTAGGCCCCGAAAGAGATCGAAGTTGGCTCTCCTAAAGTCCAGGATAGCAATCCTACTTTTTGCTTTACTTCTTCCACTCAGAATCTTGAACTCCACCATCTCGTGGTCACTACAACCCAAGCTGCCCCCGACCTTTACTTCCCTGAGAAGCCCTTCTCTATTAGTGAGAATAAGGTCCAGCAGTACCCCTCTCCTCGTCGATTCCTCAACCACCTGCATCAGGAAGTTGTCACAGATCATCATAACTTCCAAACAAAAAGAACATTCTACCCCTTTAAAGATCTCAACAGAAACTTACATTAACTGAAAGAAAAGTAATATTTCCAACTCAGTTTTTGTCTTAAATCTTGAAGTAATGACTTTTCCTGCTCTGCACTGGGTATTATCAATACACTGGGCTAGTCCTCAGGTGTGATCCACCTGTCCAGGCTTGATTTCCACTGAATTTGAAAAGCTTTCTAAAAGCACAACAATATTTAACCACATCACAGAAGGCAACCTCAGATTTTAGATGTGATTGTACCTAATTTGTTTTGCTGTTTGAGAGCTGGCTGTGGATCATGGCTTGTTTCCCAGCAGTGAATAAAATCACAGATATGAGAAAGGCAAAATTTTTTTCATTTGTAATTTTTGTTTCTCACAATAATGTTCAAATGTGTTGTCTTAGAGTAAATCATGTTGTTTTTAAAAATTGTGATTAATGCTACTTGTGAATGGGAAGAGGAATAACAATCTGTACATTTTGTGCCTTGTGCCTCCATCTAGCATTTGGCACATCTTCCAGTACTGCATGAGAGCAGAAGAATAGCCATGTTCTGGTCAGGCCAAATGTTCATTTTCCTCAGTACTCTTCCCAAAGACAATCAATAAAGCTGCTTGGGGAGAAAAAATGTAAGAAATGCATGAAGTATATGTAGTGATTCTTTGCTGTGGTTGAGTCCCTTAATTAGTGGTTTATGGACCTCCTTTGCTGAAGGTTGTACCCAAGCATTTATGTAATAATAATAAGCAGTAGAGAATCTGTCATTCAAGCTTTTAGTTTTGGTTGTTTTTTGTTCATTTTTTTAAATCCACTTATGCTTTGTGTCTAGAGTTCTGTGGCAGTGATTCCCGAACTTAAGTACTACATACAGTGCAAAAAAAAAAAAGCATTTCCTTGTTTCAGATTTAACACTTCATTGGCTGCCCTGTTGTCTTTGCTGTGAGAAATGTGAGAAATGTTCCTTGTTGATTTTTCTATATATTAGCCATTCTGCCAGCCTCTGTGCTCTTTCTCTTGGTGATTTTTTTTTTCTCTTTCTTTTTTCTTGCTGAAGACTTCAGGTCTGTTTGGTCTTGGAAGGTTCAACAGGGCTCCAGTGAAAGTGTTGATCTCACAACACTGTTAAAGCACCACTGCCCACTGTGGCAAATACACCGAATTCTTTCCTTTTTACTAGTAAAACTTAGCTAAGATCTCTTCAATAAATTGAGGTTCCATGAAGTCCAGTTAATGCCTATGTGAAATTATTAGATGACCTCTATAAATTAATGAGCAAATAAGGTGTGTTATTATTGTGTTTAAGAAACATTGATAAACAACTTTTGTGACTGAGGAACAAGATGATGTTACATAAAATTTCAGTTAAAAAGGAGTAAAATTACTTCAAAATGTAAAATAACACCTAGTTTTGTTTCAAAGAAAATAACCCAGCTGTCTGATCATGAATTTCATCTGAATTGTGACCTAAATTTGCTGAGCCTGCAAGCAGATTCTCTCTTAGAAACCTGGCAGTCCAAGTGTACATCTTTCTTGCCCATCAGCTGACAATATGTTTTTTATTTCATCACACATTGGGTTTCATAAATCCCTTTTTGTCTGAACTGCACCTTTTTTGGCCCTGCACAGAGAAGTAATTTGCCATATAGAAGTGGAAAGGACATTGTGTTGTCTGGGTTTGTGGAAGGTTTTCAGTGTATAGTAATGCTGTTCAGAGTGGGGAATAAAGTGAGCAGTGAGGAGAGGGAAGAGCTGGGCACAGTAGCTCTGCTGGACATATCATAGAATCACAGACTGGCCTGGGTTGAAAAAGACCACAGTGCTCATTTAGTTTCAATCCCCCTTCTATGTGCAGGGTCACCAACCACCAGACCAGGCTGCTCAGAGCCACGTCCAGCCTGGCCTTGAATGCCTCCAGGGATGGGGCATCCACAGTCTCCCTAGGCAACCTGTTCCAGTATGTTACCATCCTCTGAGTGGAAAACTTCCTCCTAGTATCCAAATATCTTTCTCCCCTTGGTTTAGAACCACTCCCACTTCTCCTATCACTACCACCCTGAATAGTTGTTCCCCTGCCTGTTTACACACTCCTTTCAAATATTGCAAGGCCACAATGAGGTCTCCCCAGAGCCTTCTCTTCTCCAAGCTAAACAAGCCCAGTCCCCTCAGCCTTTCTTCATAGTAGAGGTGCTCCAGCCCTCTGACCATCTTAGTGGCCCTCCTCCGGACCCACTCCAAGAGCTCCACGTCCTTCCTGTACTGGGGCCCCAGGCCTGGATGCAGTACTGCAGATGGGGCTCAAAGGAGCCGAGTAGAGGGGGACAATCACCTCCCTCTGTCTGCTGGCCACCCCTTTTTTAATGCAGCCCAGAACACAGTTGGCCTCCCAGGCTACAAGTGTACTCTGCATGAGTTGGATGGATGTAGAGGTTCAACAGTGAGGACAGTGGGACTCGGGTCCATGTGGCCCATGAAGGGAAAATATCCCAGTCCTGTTTAGTTGCTCATTTCTATATTAGGAGGAAACTGTTATCTCATGATTTCAGGGAATTAATGAATGTGTTTCACATGGATGGAAGAAGGACTCTAAATAATTTTGTCAGAAGTCTTGATAAACTGCAAGGCACAAATGTGACAAAAATAAACATCATTAGTAGCAGAGCTCATGGAGTTGCTTTAATTAGTTTTCCATACTTGAGGAACTCTTTGCCGTATAAGGATTTATTTTGGATGTAAATTTTCCATTAGCAGCCAAACACACTATAAATTTCAATTAAAATTTGGGCTTCATTCCTCTGAAAGTTGACAAAATATGGCTCTCTTTGATTTCCTTAAGTATCATGTAAGGAACCTCAGAAATTATAAAGTTTGCATGGATGATTGGGTTGTCCTTGCTATCTGCTATCTTGTATGAGGAGTACTACACACATGCAATTTACATCTCTATACCAGAAGTTACAAGTTTGCACTAAACCCTAATGTTCTCTTCTAGATATTATTTGGAGCTACAGGCCATGTAGAATTTTACAAGGGAACAAGCAAAACTCCACAGGATTGGAATAAAGACTAGGTCAGCAGGTGAAAGGGAGGGTCAGTATCTGTGAAATACTGAGCTTGAAATTCAGGGGAAATATTTGATGGGTGTTTCCTCTGCATGTTACAGAAGCTGAAAATGGTCACAAGTTTTGGCATGTAGGCTAATGCTTTCTAACCCAGTGGTCAAAAATGATGAAACATGGCTTTCAAAACAGTGCAAATGACTGAACTTGTAGTATTAACTAATAACTCACCATGTTTAAGTTAAACTGTTACAATCCCTTTGTGCTTTTCTGCTTTAAATCGTAAAATATCCCTTTTCCTTGCAAACCGAGAATTCTGACTGGCAAGGTTTATAAGCCCAGTAGATCAAATTTAGATTAGTATTAAAACGGTAATGAAATATTTTTAGTGCTTGAAAATTGAATTGTTCTGTAGCAGTTGGTAAAAGCTTGAAGTTACGCTGCTGACACCAGCAGGAACATTTGAATTAAGCCAGTACTTAGCACTTTTAACAGTTTTAATTTGAATGTATAGTATCTTTGTTGTTAGCATGACTTTTTTTTTTCTTTTGTAGCCATATAAGTTCTTATTATAATTTTATATTTTCTTTGCTGTCATAAAATATCAGTCAAAGAGCAGCGCCTTGGGTCTGGGGGTTTCTTTGTTTCTAGGCGTTGTTCCAAAGTACACAGCTGAAGTGCTTTATAGGTCTTGTTTAGGGCTTCTAATACACAGATCACCACTGAGTGCTTTTGATACAATTTTACAAACACTTAGTTCTTGATCTTTGTTTCCAGCTTAACCTGACATTTTAGTGATGGAGTATAGTAGTTCAAGATGTATGACCTTCCTGCATGCTGTAGTTTGAAGAGGAAGAGGGAACTTCTCAGTTTCTTCTGTGCATGTGGTACTTTTGGAGAAGTCTGGCAATGAGGGAGGAGGACTGGAGAGTTAATTGTATTAGAATACTCAGGAGGTCGTCTTGCTGCAAGGAATGTGAAGCTCAGAACTTCAGCCGGGCTATCTGTATGCCCATGACTGAAGTTTATGATGCATGATAGATGCCTTTAGGCAGAGAGTGAGCAGCCAGCTTTTCATTAATTTGTAACAGAGAGACTGGTGGGAACGTTGATCCATGCGGTGGAGAGCCTGTAGTGAATTCCTTCAGCATAAGAAAGCTAAAAATAATGCTCTAGAAAATGTAGGCTTTAGCCAGACTCTTTGTTTTCTGAACATCCATTTGAATAGAGGATCCTGATGAAAGTAAGAAGAGCCAGGAGTACCTTCTCTCTTTTCATTGTAGTCTTGAAACGATTAAGCTGTTGGATATATTTTAGAAAAGATTTTAAATCGGTCAATAATGCTTATACATGCAACATACCTGAAATGATTTGGAGAATTTCTCCGTGTGCAATTTATGGATTCTCTAGGAAAACTCATGCTGTTTGTAAGCTCTCCGTACTCCTGTAACAGCATTCCCACATGAGGATGCTGTGAGGGGGCTGGGGTGGCTGATCCAACCCATCTGTTGGAGTGGATGGGCTGCTGGATCCTTCAGCTCCCAAAAGCAGAGCTGAGGAAGAAGATACTAAAAGCCAGTTTTCCTCAGCTGCTTTGTGGAAGGGAAAAGTTTCAAGAAATTTTAATTTTCACAGGAAAGGGAACAAAGATAAGAGACCTTGGCACAGTCCTTTGGAAAAAAAGGAGATACCGGTACAAGCCAGCATGGGAAGAGAACACCAAAAGCAGAGAGCAAAGTTGTAAAGTGCTGGATGAGGCTGTGCATGTGTGTTTCAGCAGCAGCATATGCTTAAGGAGTAAACTGTAAGAGCTGAGGGTGAGAAGAAACCTCCTCCTCTTCAGAGTTTGCTACTTATCTCATGTTGGTAAGGATGCTCACACTGCAGCCATTTCCTGCAGATAAATGGCCACTCTCTCAATCGCTCTTTTCTTTATTCATTTATTTATTTCCTTTCCCCAAAGGACACAAGAAAAGCAAAATAAACGAAAACAAAAAAAAATTAAACCAACCAAAAAACAAACAAACAAACCCCAAACCTTGAATTATTGGAGTGGTGAGAGTTCTCTTGTTGCCTGTGTGACAGATAAATTGTTGCTCTGCATGGACAAGCACTCCAACCATGTGCTTTCCTGTCTTTGCTGAGAAGTGGCTCAGATTGTCCCATCTCTACTGTCTGGAAGCGCCAGGGCTGTTCGGTCACTGGCACAGGGCAACCCAGTATGGTCCCCAGAAGTCATGGCACCATGCTGCAGGGTATGCAGCCTTCTGTGCAGTATGGAATAGGATCCAGCCTTGGCACTGAGATCTCAGTGTTCAGGGAGAAGAGCATTGAGATTTCCTCACTACTCTGGAGACTCTTCTTGTGGCCTTTGATAGAAGATTTGAAATTGCCTCAATGGCTGACTGGGATTGATTTCAATAAATGTGGTATTGCTTGTGCACCTATGAGTTGGGGAAGGTAGAAAACGAAAATAGTTGGTGTTAGTTTAAACAGCACAACGCATAAAATGAGCACATATCTGAAGGTTCAGACAAATAGGCTTTCTGGATGTACAAGTCTGTGAATAAAGCTTCTGTCACTCATTTGAATGAGTGAATTTGGTGGGGTTTTTTTGGTAATACTTAGAAATAAGAAAGGTACATTTATCAAACAGAAATCCTGCTAACATTGTGTTGAACCAGGAAAATGTAGAGCTGCCCTTTTGACTGAATACAGGAATGTATTTGTTTTGTAATATGGGTTAGGATAGTTGAACTTAAAAGCTGTTTGGGGCAATGTAAACATATTACTTACCCAAAATACTTAAGCAAAGGAAGCGTGCCCTTCATGCTTTCTGTTAGGAACTAGTGTTTTGCTTTAAGAGCAAGTAATTTACAAAGCCTATAAATAAGTAATGTAAATTCTGACAGACACAATATGTTATTTTTTCATTCCTCTTCTAGGTATTGGACAATCTCTTTGCTGTGCATAGCTGCATCAGGAAAGAGAGCTGTATTCAGGAATATTCTGAAGTACTAGAAGGAATTCCATGTTTTCTTGTATTGGGGCAAAGGCCTTGAATAATAATACAACAGGTATTTATGTTAATACTGACTTTAAAGTCAAGTTTGATCACTCCATAAATATGAAATTGAAAGTTGCTGTGGAAGTTTATTGTTTCCTTTGTTCTGTTTCTGTTGTGTAGAAATATTGGAATTCTGGCAGCTTACCTGCACAGGTCTCAAAGGTTTTCTTTTTTTCAGCTTACATTATAAAGCATAATTATCCTTTTCTGTTGAGTTTTATAACAAAGGCTTTTGGTTTAGTATGTAGATGAAAGCATTGTTTGTTTTATATAGAAATTAACAAAACTGGGAATTGGAGAAGGATGATTGCCCCTTTGTTATCTTCATGAATAATTGTAACATCTATCTCTAGTTGGTTTTTTTTGTTGCTGTTGTTTTGGTTTTTTTTTTTTTTTTTTCTTTTTTTTTTTTGCTTACTATTTTAGTTTTTCTATTAATTTGATTAAATATTAATGCACAGCACTTCCACTTCAGATCACCTGCGTTACAAATGGAAAAAATATCAATCCAAAGTTAATGTTTAAAAGAAGTTTGCAACAAGGTTGTTCTTCCATGCGGGTAGAATGATGTCCAATGTATCACTAGCAGCCTAACGAGATTCCCCCAGATTGCTGCTGAGAAGCATTTTGACTTTACTCCTTGTCCTGTCTGCACTGGATTAAGTGTGAAGACCCAGGGCGGCACTCAGTTTGAATGTGTTCTGTGATTACAGAGCATGCACTTAAAGCAATGCAGTTCATTTTTTTCACTTCAGCTGTTTTTGTCTTTGTAGTCAGTTGTATAAATATGTAGATCTTTAAACAAAACTTAGAAATGTTCTCAGTAGGCAAGACTTTGCTTTTCAAACTTTGAGAGCTGGTGATGAAATCTTTGGTGAAGCCTGTGATTAAAATGTCAGACAAACAGTAGTAAGGTTCTTGAATGTTAATCGTTTAATTTTTCAGTAGTAGATAGTTAATAAGATTAACTAAGGTAAGTTAAAGCTTTAGAGGAACTAAAACCAATTCACTACTAAGAATCACAGAATGGCCAGGGTTGGAAGGGACCTCAAGGATCATGGATCTCCAACGCCCCTGCCACATGCAGGGCCACCAACCTCTACGTCCAATGCTAAGCCAGGCTGCCCAGGGCCCCATCCAACCTGGCCTTGAACACCTCCAAGGACGGGGCATCCACAACCTCTCTGGGCAGCCTGTTCCAGCACCTCACCACTCTCTGGGTAAAGAATTTCCCCCTGATGTCTGACCTAAATCTCCCCTCCCTCAACTTAAATCCATTTCCCCTTGTCCTGCAGTTATCAACCCTTTCAAAGAGTTGATTCCCCTCCCCTTTGTAGGCTCCCTTTAGGTACTGAAATGCTGCAATGTGGTCACCCCGCAGCTTTCTTTTCTCCAGGCTGAACAAGCCCAGCTCCCACAGCCTGTACTCACAGGGGAGGTGCTCCAGTCCTCTTATCATCCTAGTGGCCCTCTTCTGGACCCTCTCCAACAGCTCCCTGTCTTTTTTGTACTGCGGGCTCCACACTTGAATGCAGTATTCCAGGTGGGGCCTCACAAGAGCAGAGTAGAGGGGGACAATCACCTCCCTGTTCCTGCTGCCACCCCTCTTCTGTTGGAGCCCAGGATACCATTTGCCTTCTGAGCTGCAAGAGCACACTGTTGGCTCATATTATGTTTTTCATCTATCAAGACCCCCAGGTCCTTCTCCACAGAGCTGCTCTCAAGGACAGCTCCTTCCAGCCTGTATGGATGCCTGGGATTCCTCCGGCCCAAGTGCAAAACCTTGCACTTTGCCGTGTTGAACCTCATCAGGGTCACCCAGGCCCACCTTTCTAGCCTTTCGAGGTCCCTCTGCATGGCATCCCTTCCTTCAACCGTGTTGACTGCACTGCTCAGCTTGGTGTCATCAGCGAACTTGCTGAGGGTGCACTCGATTCCTACATCGATGTCATTGATAAAGATGTTGAAGAGTTCTGCTACTGCAAAGCTATAGTGAACACCAAAGCTATGAAGACTAATTTTAATGATGAAGATGAAGATGCTTTTTGTATTCAACTTTCTTGTTCAACAGCAGCAGCTACCTCTCAGTTTCATTCTTGCTAGCTGAAAGCTGTTACATTAGACATAAAGCTTTGGGAGTCAAGCTTGGTGTGTGCTGCCATCCTAAACTATCTTCCTTGAGGTTGGCAGCAAGTACTTGGAAACTGAATGGATAATTTGAGTGAGCTTTTATCCTTACAAATAGGACTGGAAAAAGTACTGACTCTTGATTCCCCTTTTCCCTTTAAAAAAAAAAAAGAAGAAGAAGAGCTTGTCAGGAGTTAAATGTGAGGTCTCAAAACCCAAATGAAGGGTGGGAATGTTCAGAATCACAAATCTGTGTATTCTCTACCCAGAAACAGGTTTTCCTTTGTGTGTGGATGTCAAGAGCCAGATGTTTATTTCCTGAGGGTCTGGACTCAACTGCTGCTGGGGGAGTTCAGGCTTCTAGACCAAAGAAGGGAATCTATGCTGCAGAAACCACACACAGCTCCTGCCCTACTGGAGAAGTCAGTGCCCAGATGAGGAGTGTGCATTTCTAAGTCCGTCCGTCTTCCAGAGACTCCTCCAGCTATCATTGTCCTGGCCAAGACCACACAGAAAGTGTTTTTCATTGGTCCTTTACAAGACTGTTTTTGCAGATACGATTTATCTTTCTGTGCAGCAGCGTGGCTGTGTCGGTTAGTCAGTACTGGCTGCCTTTGATTTGGTGGGAAAAGCAGCCATGTCCACATCTATAGCCATGAGCAGGTGCCTGTAGGAAGAGGGCAATGGTGCTGCCTTATAATCTGCATTTCATCTGGATATGTTTGAAAAATGAGGGGAAAAAAGTGAAGAAAACATTAATTCTGAGTACAGATTCTGAATTTATTAGTATCACATCTTAGTACATAGTAGTTAAAAGCTACTCACTTTGTTACAGGATACAGTAAGGGTGGGCTGCAGAATTTCAGGTGAGTATTGTGTTGACCCTGCAGACGGCAGGGGGTTTGGAGCTTGATGATCCTTGAGGTCTCTTCCAATCCAAGCTATTCTATCATTCTATCTCAAAGGAAGGTTCCAGAAGCATTGAGTCACTACCTGTGAAGTAAGGGCAAATGGCTCTCATCTGTTTGAAACAATGGGACTCTGGTAGCTTATATGGAATAAACATTGTAGGTAGATTCCACCATACATCAAAAATATGGATTAGTTTTCCAGGAATTTAATGGAGGAGCTGACTTCAAACCAGTTTATTGACAGTGCTGTGACTCAGTGAATGATGATGCACCAGCACGCGGTGTTCAAATGTTTGGTTGTTCAGACCTTTCCTTCACCTGAAGTATTGCAACACACATCTGTTCAGGTTAGGTTTTGGAAACTGAAGTCTTGCATTCAAGGCTCGGCAAGACAATGTATAAACTTTGACTTGATTAGTGTCTGAGCTGCTTTCAAACAAAGTGAGAGTCAAAATGCTAAAACAGTAGACTCTGTCCAACAGATTGTGGAGTCTCTGCAGCACAGCTAACTGTGACTTAGAGACTTATCTTTTCATGTTATCTGGCTCTATCTGAGATAAGGACGTGTTTTTTTCTGTGACTTGTCTCTCAGTCTGTAGGGATGGTTTGTCACCATCCAGCTAATCTGAGGAGTGTGGAGGAGCTCAGTATTCCCTGCAGCAAGCTGGTGGCAGTGGCATGTTTCTGCCAGGTGGTCTGTTGTAGCCATGTGTTCATTGGGAATGCAGTGTTAATAAATGCAAAATAAAAATCAAAGTTCATGATTTTACTATAGGGTAGCTAAACTGAACATGCAGAAGTAAAAAAGGTGAAGTTATAACAGCTTCTTGAAATGTGGAAATGTTTCAAATTGCATGTGTGGTTCATAGCACTGATTTGTTTGTATTGAAAATTCCAAAATGGTAGCTAATTAGGTAAAAGCAAACTGTTTAGATTGTAGGAGTAATAAAAACTTGTAGATGCAGAGGCTTTTTGAAGTATTGTTGAACTTGAGAATGCACTTCGTAGAAGTACAGTAACTTATGATCTGATACAAGAGATTAATTCACAGCATCCCCGAATGGCTGAGTTTAGAAGGAACCTCTGGAGGTCACCTGCTCCAAAGCCCTACGTGAGCAGACACTAGAGCATGTTGCCCAGTTCACATTCACAACTGAGAGCAGTGGTACAAGTGCTTGAAATGACAGAAATTAGGAGTATCTAATACTGATTACTGTGGTTCTTTTTTTTGCGCACTTTGATTTTCAGTTAATCGCTAGGAATTTTTCCTAAGTATACTTATGAGTATATTCTCCCTGTCAATGCTGTTAGCATGAGGAGTATTTTTAACAACTCAGAAGACAGTTACTAGAAACACAGTGACTCAGCTGTTAAAAACATCCTGTGGAGGGCAGGAGTGTTGGACTAGATGATCTTCAGAGTCCCTTCAGAGTCCCTTCCCTACAGTTCTGTGATTGTGTGACCTGTACATGGAAACTGGAATGCTGTACCAGTATATACAATACTGAATGTGCTTTGCTGCCTGGTCTTTGTTTCCAGGAAGCTGGAAAAAGCTTCCTGAGCATTCAGTGATTACAGTATCTATCCTGCCTATGACTGCCTCTCATCGTATTTGGTGGATGTGTTAATGGATGACATTTCAAGTTCCAAAAAAACTGAAGATGCCATTTTGCATGAGGCGCAATTTAAAAGACAGTAGTATTAATCACAAAACACTCTATTCTCAAACAGCTAAATGCAGAATAGCTTGCTTTGCTGATACCTACACTGGGTGGGATAATAAAAGTAGAAGTGTGGATGAGCATTTTTCTGGCACAAACATGCAAATGTGATAGGATAGGATTTCCTTTTGTCTTAAGTATCTGTCTCACCTTTTAGTTAGAAAAGGGGGGATCTGTTCAGCTTTGCACATGGACAATCCTTTGAGCTGAAACTTCCTTCAGTTTTTCTGTGTTGTTTGAGATGTCGATGCAGAGCAAGATTTGGTTCCAAGCTGCTTTCTTTTAAAGTGGAAAAACAGTCTCTTCATGCTTCTTAATTCTCGTTTTGTTTTACTTCCACCTTAATTTTCTAGTGTTGCTTTCTGTTCTTCCCTACTTTTTTTTTTTTTTTTTTTTTTTTTTTTTTTTTTTTCATAGAAGGCATTAAATACGTGTTTTGATCTTTTTAAGAAGGCATGAAGAGACCCAGTTGGGATTTCCTTTCTGTCTCACTATGTTAAAATCAATTGGCATGTTACAGTGTTCTTCCTCCCTCCCCCACTGCTGGAAATGAGTGGATTCATCTAGCTCCAAATTGCTGCATGGAAACCCTTTGCTTTAAGTCAAAAAGTTAGTGCAAGTGTGTGAATCATTTTATGAAAATACTGCATAGAGTTTCAGGTTTCAAGTCCCTGCTGATGCATTAAATTCTTCATGGTATTGGCAGGGGAGAAGCAGGGAACCTTTCTTTAGCTGGATAAATAGGAGAAGTGTCAACTCCAGATGCCTTGAGAGACTCCAGACAGGCTTTTGGTGCAATTACAGAGGTACAAAGGGATGGGAGCCAGGGGACTGCTATGTGTATTGGATTTTATTTAGTTTTTTGGTCACCTCCGCAGGAAAAGTCAGTCCTATATAAGTTTATAAGCTCAAAATTTTGGGGTACAAGTATGCAGATGTAGTGTTTTTTGAATATGTACGTATAAGTGCATGTGAATGCTGAAGTTTTTAGGAAATGCTATTGGCAGAAGATACTCAAACTAAAAAAATTAAGCATGTGTCTTCCACTGCATATAATGCATGGAAAAAAAGTCGGGAAAACTTTGGTGCTGTTCCAGCGTTGGTGGCATTGAAGGCGTGGGAGGGAATTTTGTTTGTTCACACTGTCTTTCTCTGCAACCTTAAATCCAGTGGAACAGTATGACTCGGCCACTATTATCTACAGCTGTATGCGTTAGAGTTGGAGTGATACATCAATGGCTATTGATGGGTATAATAATCATGCCTGCATAACCTGTCAACTTTTGATGTATAAATAAGGGCATTTGTAGTATTTTATTCCTCGGTAAAGCAATACTGCTTATTCTTTCAGTATTTCAATGGCTTTAATACAGATTTGGTAGGAATATTTCCTCCAAAGCACTGTGCTGTTTTGTCACATGCTCTGTATCATTGTGGCATTCTTTAAGATTCATAATGAAATTGAAAATACATAATTATCATCTGCAGCATGTTCTTTGTATATCTTCAGACTTATGGAGAGGGTTATCATACACATATGAAGTAAAAGTTCTGTTTATTTAATGTCAGATAACAATTTTGCTTAGTAGAGTTTTTTTAAAAACTCAGTAGTTTATTTTGCTGTAGAAAACAGACTTTCTGCCTTCTTGAAGAACATCTTTTTCACATTATAAACATTCTATTAGTTGAATATTTTTTTTTCTTCTGTACCTTACTTACTTTCCTACTTCAGGAAGCCCACCTGGTTCTCAATCGTGTTTTTGATCTGTTTCATCTGAGGTGATGTGGTATTTCAGAAATGGCCACCTGTCGGAATTCTGAGTTTTAACTTTGTTTCCATTATTGCCAGTATCATCAAAGAAAAAACTAAAAAAAAGAACAACGGTTTGTTTAGCCTCTATTGCCATTTCTATTCCTAATGAGTGCAGAGAAAAGTTTGAAAACACTTCTCGTCAGGTGGGCTAATCATGTATGTGTGACATATGCTGTTTTAGAAAATCACCAATTATCAGGGAGTTCACAATAAAATTGCAGGAGTTGGAAGATGTATTTGTTTCATCAGTTTGCTGTGACTGAATTGAAATTTCAGCCATTCTTTGACATGGCCTCATAGACGACCAGCTGTTACCTCAAGCTCAACCTCACTGTCTATTTTTCCTGAATCACGGCAGTGAACATCACTTTTGCACTTCTTATAGATACAGTTCAAGGTCCAAGATAATGTCCTAAGGCTCTAATTAAACAAAAGTAGGCCAAAGGTTTGTTTAGCCCAGTACAGGTATGACGGTAGCTAGTGGCCTAGGGCACAGTTATACATTGATGCTCTCATAATCTCTACTGCTCTGCTCCTTTAGGGTATACTGATTCAGAGGAGGCAGGATTCGTGTTTAATAGCTTTTAAGACCTTTCTGTCATTAACTTGTTCAGTTATTAAGCAAATGAGAAAGTTAGCAGCTGACTGCATCTTACATGGAACTGCTTTCTTGAACCTTACATTCCCCAGTGCCCTTTGATGCTATCTGCACTTCCATTAGCTGATACAGTGAAGACTTCTTATCTACTCTTCTGTGCTTATCAGTGTTCTATGAAGATCTAAAGAAATCATATCCTTCACTTATGCATGTGATCTTTTCACAAGATGCTGACTCTTATACTGTATTAGCCTGGAATGTTCTCTCTTACAGCTGCAGAGCTCCATGAAGAAACCATCTATTTTATGTGTTGGAGCTTTTGCCGCTTATGCAGGATTTTCGTTGTTACCTTACTGATCACTTCATGGGTAAATTTAGTGGGACATGATACAAAGACTATTAAGAACAAAAGTTCTCTGGTTTTTTCTTCTTCTTTTTTTTTTTTTTTTTTCCTTTTTTTGAGTTACAGGGAATTGAGAATGGCTTCTCAAGCATATTAATGATTTCCATCTGAGAACTTTTTTTTTTTTTTTTTTTTTAATCTTAGAAAAGAAACAAAAATATTCAGCAAAAATCTTCTTAGATTCTGGTGTTTTCCCCTTACGCTTTGGATACTATTACACATGCTTGTGATTATCCTCTCTGCAAACAATTGTCAGAAAAATTCATCTGTTTTCCAAGTCCCACAGAAGAACAGATGTGGAATTAAGTTTCAAACAATGTACTCTTAATCACTTACATGTGGACACAAAATGAACTGGAGCTAAGTGGGAACTGAATTGGTGCTTTGTTACTTGAACATGGAGTGGACAATTTGCATTTTTCTTTGGGTTCTGTTTCTGAACAGTCCTTTGAAAAGAGTGCTAATAAATGAACAAGACAATTATCTACTTTAGATATTAGTTCTTTCTAAAGAGCCAAAACCTCTAGGGACCACCTGAGTTGACCTGGAGTATATTATGCTTGTGAATATGAAAGAGATATTTATGTGTACGTATAGTTTTCTTCCTTTATTTCAAAACTCTTGATGCAGCAAAGGATATTGGGAAGTAAAGTAGCTGCATATCATCTGTGTACTTTCAAAAGCAATGATTTAAAGCAGTTAGTTCTGCCTGTTAAGTGGTTTTGAATCAATTGCTGGAATACCATAAGAAAGCAATTATGTAAGAAAATGTATTCATGTTGTGTTTTGAAACTCATCCTGCACTGGAAAAATCACTTGAAATGATAGATAGCCCATACAAATACTTTGGAAATCTAGTAACTGGGGAGAGAAGGTTAGTATTTAGGGACTCAGAATTACGGCTTCAAGCTTTACAGAATTAAGGATTTGAATCAGTATCCTGGCCAACCAGCAAGACTTAAGGAACTCCCTCATTCTTGTTCTTGGGATAATTTTGCTCATGTGCTCGTAGTTGGTATGAAAGATCATTGGTAATGGACTGGAATATTGACAGGAAGGTTCAATCTCTACTGCCATACCACCTTCCTCTAAAACTGTGGACCAATCTGTGTATATATGTATACGTATGTGTTATGTGCGTGTATGTATGTACGTATGTGTATGTCTGATATATCTTACGACTCATACATACATATCTTGAAAAAAAACTACCTACTACAACTTAGAAGTAGGAATCTTTATTTTCAGTTGATACAGAATTTAAACTATTCTTAACACGTATAACTTTATACATGGAAGATTTTTTTTTCAGTTTGGAAATAACTTACCATCATGAAACTACAAATAAAAAGGGAAAAAAAGTCTTAACAAATTTGTTGCTTCTTGGATTTTGACAAGCTCAACTGAATAGACAATATTCAATAGACAAGAAATATCTTATTTCAGGGTTTGATACTGGTTTATTGAAAGTTGTTCAACTCCCTTAGGAATTTTAAAATTAGCCTTGTAGTATCATGTTGAAGGGTTGAAAGAGCTGTGAACTCAGCTGTAGCTTTTCTTGGCCTCCAAAACTGGAGTGGGCCATGAGGAGATTAGTAGTGATGCATTTTTCTTCCTTCCTTAGAGTAGAAATGGGAACCCACCATCTTACTGCCTTGTTGACTGATCCTTAACTTGTCATCTTGCACATTCATTGTTACGTTTATTCTGTTAAGGAAGAAATGGCCAATGTAAATTGAAGTGTTAGCTGCTAATAAAATAGCAAAATGTAATGTTTTGAGACATTAAGAAAAGAAACTTTCAGAAATGTTTGTTAATGTTCAAGAAAAATGTTGTTTCTTAGATCGGCTGCTAGAGAGATCCTTAAAAAAAAAAAAATAAACCTATTGAATGGATTTTATAAGGCTGTTTTGCTTGAGCTCTGTGAAGACACCAATTTTTTTTCCTTCTTTGTTTTTGGAGAGGTCTGGTTGACGCTAGTTTTCCATGTTTTGCTTAAAAATATTTTTTTTCCATTGATATTCCTTTGTTTATACACCTCACAGAAGAAAAAAGAGCTAATAACATTCAAAATAAACATCTTTATACCATCATTCTTTGTTTTTTAGCCTTGGTCTAGAATGACATAAATGACTAAGTGTTTCAAGTCCTTTAAATATAACTGTGAATTTTGTCAATGACTTTTAATAAACATGATTGTCAGCTGCCTTTGAGAATTAAAATCATAAGGCGGAGTTCCATAATCTTACAGAGATGGTAAAGTTCAAATTAAAATTTCCATATTTTACATTTAATACTTTGAGGGTATTTTGAATGGATTTATAATGTATGTCTTGCTTTTAACAGTGGGTTTTGTTATGTTTTTAAGATACTAAGTACATAGTTGCTGAGAGGTAATTAATACTAACATGTTGTAAAAAAAGAAAAAAAAGTACAGATCTTTGGATAAGAAGAGTCTTATGAGTTCTCTTGGTATTCTAGGCAATCAGACTGTATGTAATTCCTTCCCTCATGTCATCAGCCTATGATATAAAACTTCTTAGGCTTCCTGCCTCCACTTTTGTTTATAAGGCTGTTGCAGAATCTGGGTTTATTAAGTAATCTGCTAACATGCAACTTAGACATTCATAGTCAATTTATTATTTTGTCTCGCTAAAAATATTCACATCTTCTTTCTTCTTACTACTTAGTCACTCACTGTAGGAAATAATTATATTTTGGTTTTAGCAATTTCATTTAAAAAAAAAATTTCTTTAGGTGAATGAAGGCAAAATCACATCGCATCCTTCTCAGTTCT
This sequence comes from Lagopus leucura, assembly GCF_019238085.1. Taxonomy (NCBI): domain Eukaryota; kingdom Metazoa; phylum Chordata; class Aves; order Galliformes; family Phasianidae; genus Lagopus; species Lagopus leucura. Next base: position 4,397,752 of record NW_024962268.1, on the reverse strand, counting down.
CCTTACCCTTTATCACTACAACTTTTCTTGCCTGTTCCTAATCCAGCTTGAGTTTTTCCCATGCCCCTCACTTACAGATAATAAGAGCCCTTTTGGTGTTCAAGGCAAAATCTTGTAAGAATCTTCAGCAACTTAATCATACTGCCTAGTGGGCGGGTGAAAATTTAAAAATTTTATTCTTACAGCCTTTAGAATATTCTATTACATTATCACAGTATCTGCATCAGATCAAATCATCTGCACAGATCATTACATCATCTGCACAGATATTATAGATAATATCAAAATTAAAGGGATGGGCTTCATAGCTGTATCTTTTATGAGGTAACAGACTAAGCACTTTTATGTTTACTTATTCATGTGCATGAATATAGGTAGAGAAAATCCTTCACATTAGAGTATCTTCTTTATATAGTTAAAATGGTAGAAACTTAGACAAATAGCATTTTATCAGTAGGAACTCATAACTCATGAAGAAGTTAGTTCTTGATTATACTGAGAAATGTATTTTAAAGAACAAAATAAAACTAATAGAATTTAAAGAACAATTCGAATATTTTTTGAGGATTTAAAGAATAATTAGAATTTAGGAAATGTGAGTTTCAATGATGTAACAGACTTTAAGGAGGATATTATCAGCTTCAGGAAAGCAAAACCCATTGGTTCTATTTCTTATGTTACCAGTAGAAACCGATTTTCTGAAAAGAAAATCTAGAGTAGTGTTTAAGCAAATTGGGTCCAAAGAAAGCTGAAAATGACAAAAACTAAAAAGACAAAGGTCTTTTTGTGGTGAACAAAACAAAGTTCTTGTATTTCTTACTTTGTAATCACTTTCCACTGTACCTGGGACTGTTTATTCCATCAGCAAACTGAGTATTATTTTTAACTTTAACCAAGAAGTGGTTACTCACTTACCTTTCTTTGGATGAGCATCAAAGAAATACCTCATCATGGGCTTCTAACTTTGTGTTAGAAAAACAGATTAGACAGAGATGGCTTAGAAGTTCTTAGGCATCTGCAGAAATGGCAGGATGTTCTCCAGAATTGGAATACTGGGCAGACAAAACTTTAGTAAAGATCTTTGTTTTCATAACAAGACTTTACTCAAAGGCACACAGAATCTTGCTCAAATCTCTTCTTTATTTATTCGTTTTATACTGTGTCTGAGATATAAGCTGGAGAACAGTTAGAAATAAAGATGATGGTGTTCTAAGCAGCGTGGTACTGGCTTTAAGGTCTGGGTGCATAGTAGATTTATTAGTTGGGTAACATTTAGTTATATTTCAGTAGAAGAAACTATGCTTTGAGGGCAAGCCTAATGGTCCAAGTTCTAGGCTTTGTTACTTAGCAAAATCATTAAATTAGTCATTGAAGAGTTTCATGATTAAAAAAGCACTTTTCACTGGTGGACGGCTACTAAGGAGTCGTAAGTAGTACCTGTGGTTGCTTTAATTTTATACGGTTGTTTTTATGTATATATACTATTGAATCTGTGAACTGAGAAAAGCATGGAAACAAGTCCAGGATGGAATATATGCTTAAGGTAAGCAATATTGTCTTCCTAGAGCCATGAAGGAGATCGAGTGTATGTTTTTCAGAAATATTGAAATCTTATTCTGGCCTTACTAAGTCAGTCCATGGTTACATGTTTGCTTGTCTTAAATGAACAAGCAGTAAAATGTTAAAACTTTTCTGCTTTTTTGGGGGGGAGGGAGGGTGTGGGAGTGGGGAGAAGGGAAGATAGTGCTTAGGAAGTCTTATTTCAGTTGAAACCACAAAACAGGTTTCTAATTGGATTGTGGTGCAGGAGTACTCAAAGATGTAGGAAATTTATAAAGCCATTTGGAATCTTTACTAATTGTTTTCACTGAGTTGTAATAGTCACAACTTGCATCACTAGGACAATACTCTGAATATAATTTTGGCATGAGAAAGAGGTGTTGGATTGAAAACAAGCCTCACAGCCTTTGATTTAAAGAGTGCATATGCACATTTGAGATAATGTCTTTCTGTTTAGACAGATCACTATTGGATTCTGCATTCTAGAGCAGTCTTAGGCTGTCTACCAATTAAGTAAAATGGTGTGTTATTTCAACAAAACTTTGCAGTTGCTATCTGCAGGCCCCCACAAGAAGATAGCTGAGCTGTGTTGATTGGAGTTATTCCGTTCCACTTCTGCCAGCAGACTATTTTATTTGTAAACTCAGTATTTTGCAGGCCACACTGTGTGGTAATCTGGGGCAATAATTTGGATGCTAATAATACTCCTCAGAAGTTGTTATTTATTAAGCCAGTTGACATTTAAGAAGAAGAATAGCCTAAGCCTGCCAAGCTTTTTTAGTTCATTGCTGAAGAACTTGCTACTGGTGTGAGTTTTTAATTAGCGAACAAATGGCTGGGCCCCTGAGGGCCCTGCTGGGCCTCAGCATTCCTGCTCAGCCTCCTGTAGGCCTTTCACACCTTTGCCTGGGGGCCCAGAAAACCGTTTCAGCCAGCTGGAGCAGATGGTCCATGCTAGAGCTGTGTTGCAGGTCTGCTTGTTCCTAACCCATCTGCTCCTGGTTGGCCTGGTGCCTGCTTGTGCCTGGTAACTGCTGGACTGTCTGTGGGATGTATTTCAAAGATTGGATTATTTTCTGACTCTCCTCTGGACACACTGCAGCAGTTCAGTGTCTCTCCTGTACTGAGGAACTCCACATGTGGACACACTACTTCAGGTGAGATCTCACCAGTACAGAGTAGCACTCCTTCGACCTAATGGTCACGCATCTTTTGATGCAGCCCAGGATCCGGTTGGCTTTTTGGGCTGCAATGGCTCATTGCCGGCTCATGTCCAGCTTGCCATCTGTGAATGCTGCCAAGTCTTTTTTGGCAGGGCTGTGCTCTAGCCTTTCATCCCCCAGCTTGTATTCACAGCGGGGGTTGCCAGGACCTGGGTGTGAGACCTTGCACTTGGATTTATTGAGCCTCAGGAGGTTCACCTGGGCCCACTGCTCAGGCCTCTCTAGGTCTCTGAATGGCAATCTCATCCATTGGGCATATTGACTCATTACACAGCTTGAGTGCACTTGATCCCACTCTTTATGTAACTGATGAAGACATTAGGGTATCTGTCCCAGTACGGAGTCATGAGGGATACCACCACTCTTTCCTGACCTTTGTCTGGACAATAAGCCATTGACCAGTATGATCTTGCAACTGCTTCCCCAATCACTGAACAGTCTACTCATCAAATCCATATCTTTCCAGTTCAGAGGGAAAAAGCATTGTAGGGCCTATGTCAGAGACCACATTGAGGTCCAGATAGATGACATCAATGGCTCTTCCCTTGTCCACTGTTGCAGTTATGCTGGCATAGAAAGCCACTTAGTATGTCAAGTGGGATTTACCCTTTGTGAAGCCATGCTAGTTGTCCATTGTCAGCTCTTCTTCTTCCATGTGATTTAGCATAGCTTCCAGGAGGATCTGTTTCATGATCGTCCCTGTCACAGAGATTAGGCTGATAGATCAGTAGTTGCCTGGATCATCCTTTCTACCCTTCTTAAAATTGGGTATGGCATTGCCTTTTTTTCCAGTCCCCAAGGAATTCACCTGTCTGTCATGACTTTTCAGATATCATTGAGTGTGGCATGGTGACTATACTGGCCTATTCCCTCAGGACTCTGGGATGCATTCTCATTGGAACCCATAAACTTATGGATGTTCAGATTCCCCAGATGGTTGCAAACCTGATGTTTGCTTACAGTGGGAGAGGCATTCGTCCCCCATTCCCCACATTCTGACCCATCCACTCGAGGGCTGTGTGTAAAGCAGTCACCAGTGAAGGCTAATGCAGAAAAGTTGTTGAGTACCTCTCGTTACCAGCCTGGCTTTATTGCTCACTGGAGGTAGGTACATCCTCTTGGACTTTCCTTTTTGATCGATGTACCTTTAGAAGCCTTTCTTGTTTGTCTTTGCAACCCTTGCCAAGTTCTGCTCCAGTTGGACCTTGCCCTTTGTGGCCCCGTACCTGCTAACATCATCCCTGTACTCCTTCCAGGGTTCCTGTCCCTGCTTCCACTGTCTGTGAATTTTCTTCTTGCTCTCTGGTTTGAACAACAGGTCTTGGTTTGGGCGTGCCTATCTTTTGCCTTCCTTTCCTGACTTCATACACCTGGGGATGGAGAGCTCTTGTGCCCTAAGGAAAGCTTTCTTAAAGATCTGCTCGCTTTGTTCTACTTCCTTGCCCTTGTGGACAGTTTCCCAATGGGTTTTGTCAACTCACTCCCTGAGGAAGTCCAAATTGGCTTTCCTAAAATTTGACGTCCTAAATTTCCTTTTATCTTTTCTGTATCCCTCAGGATCACGAAATCCAACATTGCATATTCACTACAGCCTAGGCAGCTTCCAATCCTGCTATCACCAATCAGTTCACTCACATCGGTGAGCAACAGGGCCAGTATTGCATCCCTCCTGCTGGAGGTGTTTATTACCTCGCCCAGGAAATCACCCTCAATGCATTCCAGGAGCCTCCTGGACTGCCTGCAGCTCACTGTGCTACTTTTCCAGGAGATGTCAGAGTGATTGAAGAACCCTCAGGATGAGAGCCTGTGATTACTGTGCCTCCTGTAGCTGGAGTAAGAAGGCTTCATCAACAGGCCTTGCTTGATCAGGTGGCCTGTAGCAGGTAGCCATTGATAGCCAAGGTCAAGTCGTGGGAATCATCTCACCAGGTTTCAGAGTTTGCAACTATGTCATGCTTTTCTGGTAGCATGGTGGCTTCCAACTCTTCCTGCTTATTTCCCACGCTGTGTGTGTTGGTAGACAGGCACTTCAGCTGGGAACCAGCCTTATTACCTTCTTGGAGGATAACTCCTTCATTCCCTCAGACTATTTCCCTTGAATTTCCCTGTTACTTTCTCCTGTTGTCTCAGTGTTTCCTGGCTCATTGTCCTAAGATTTCAAGTGTGCTGCAGTGTTGCCAGAATGTTTCAGGACAGCAGATTGAGAACCCCCCCCCCCAGTAGTACCTTGTCCTTCTAACATAGCTAGGCTGTCTCACACCTTGCCATGGGCAGACTTGCTATTACCACTCCCTTCAAACTTAGTTTAAAACCCTCCCAGTGAACCTTGCTAGCTTTTCCCCAGGGACTCTCTATCCCCTTTTAGGGGGGTGAAACTTACTTAATGCTTTCAAGTCTGGTGCTGTGTAGGTCATCAGAAAACCCTAAGTTTTGCTGGTGGCATCAGACATGAAGTGTTTATAAATTTGATCCTTATGTTTCTTTCAGTGTCCTTAACCACTACAAGAAGTAGAGAATAGAAGATCACCTCACTGTTGTGTTGTTTCTTCCAAGGCTCTACATTTTTTTTTTACCTTTGTCACCACTGATATGTAAGAGCAGCAATGGATAATGATCTGTTGGCTGTACCATTCTAGGTAGTTTCCTTCATGTCAACCCCAGGGAGGAAGTAGACTGCGCTAAGAAAAGAAACCCTGGCTGCAGTGGATAGTGCTGCTTTCTATGTAGCTTCTTGTCTAGCCAATCACAGTGATGGCTGAGCCAAAGCCACCTAGAGCAGCTTTCTTCAGAATGGGGCCAAGGAACATTTTTTGGTGACTGGGAATAAGCTCTTGCTAGAGAGGTTGCTGCAAAACTGCTCGCTGTATTTGGCTATCTTTGTGAGGGAAGACATTTGGTCATGCTTGAGCTCTCAGGCGTGATGGGTTTTATAGAGCAAGACCAAAGTGTTGGCTGTGATGTAACTCACGCTGCTGCTGTGTGAGGGTGACTTGGTTTTATCCTTTGCTCTCTGTCTGTGACACAGAGATGTGACTTAGGAAGTATGTTGTAAAAGTAGAATCGCTAAGTATTTTAACACAACCTTGAAAGTAAACCATTTATGTCATTTTATCCTTGAGGCTAACATTTAAGCTCCTATTGATTGCAGTGTGTGTGAAATTGGACTCTGACCTGGTGTTTCATATTACTTATTTCAAACAAAGTTTTAGGCTCAAGCATAATAAACACAAAAAGACAATTCACGTTAGTGGATGACTTTGCTAAAAATGAATTTGCGTATCTTTTGTTTTAATTGGTAATGAAGAACTTGTTAAAGAAATGTGGTAACTTGATTCTCTGATCTCTCAGGTGCTTATTGTATTAGGTAACAGGCTAAGAGGAATCTTTCTTTCATGGCGCAGATCTGTTAACACTGCTGTATTTATTCAGCTCAGTTTTGTGGGAATTGATAGGATTATAAAAATGTAATATTTGGTTTAAACATTTTAATGACGTGTAAAACTGGACTGTACCGCTTTCTTGGTTGAGGTGGTGTGGTGGGAAAACAGGAATTAAGAGGATGAATCAGCAGTGTATTAGGAGTACATCTGGGTTTTATTAGGTGTAAACTTCAGGACAGGTGTGCATTTGGGTGGAATGTTTCTCACAGTTCACAACAATTGAGAGGTTTTTTTTTTTTTCCTCATTGAAATAGCCAACAAGTTTTATTGCTTTCATAGTATGCTGCTTCGAATTTACTTTGAATTATGTGTCTGTAGATATGTGATCTTCTAGATTGAACAAATTAGGTATGCTGGAGAAATGCAAAATGAAAATGAAATTTTTGTGTGTGGAAAGAGGATATTTAGCATGGGAAGGAATGTTAAAAAACCAGAAAGTTGCTGTGTACCCTAAGTTGTTAGTTTCCTTTGTTGTTTATTATTACAATTAATTTAGAGAGTTTTTTTTAACCTGCTACTAGTGTATTGTTAAAGACAATGCTTTCTCCTTGTTTTGTTACTTCTAAAGCTAGCCTTAATGACACGTATAAAATAGTGGGTGTTTTTGTTGTTGTTGTTGTTGTTGTTTTTTATTTTAAACTGTTCTGCATTGATTGCAAAAGACAAAAAACCCATTGAATGAATTATTTCTATTTATAGTGTCATAATTGGTCATACAAGTTTTCTTCAAGAAAGTAAATATTTCTTTGATTGGGATACTAGTTATTGTATAATACATGGAAGTATTGCACAGTAGTATATCTGAAGAAAAAGCTACTTGAAAAGGATGTTTTAAGATACAGCGGATATATCTGTATTATTTTTTCCATTTTTGCTGGGGAGCCTGAGCATACCCTGTTCCTGTTGTGTGAAAAGTCAGGGTATTTGACAAAGAGATGTTATCAAAATAGCTGTGTTCTCTTAACAGCGTCCAGCTTATTTGCTTCTCACTTCACAACTGACTGTAAATAAAAAGCTTTAAATCAGCGGCTCTGCAAATTATGCAGTAGAGACAACTCCTTCTCTGTTAATTGCATGGAAGCATTTCTCCATTTCTAACTTAGTACTTACTTTACTCCTTTTTCTTCTCTTTCATTTTCTGGGGAGGGAGGTGGGCACAAGGGTGTGGATTAGGGAAGTATTTACTGGGTCTTATTGAGGAAAAACATTGCTGTGTCTTTGGCAAGGTGGAGGAGACTCCTCTGCAGCCATCTCTATGGAGACTAATCTGATCTTACCCTTACTTGCATTGCTTAGGGAGCCAGGACTCCATGTGAAAAAATTTCCTTAAAAAACAGTTATAATTGTCTGAAATGAATTATTGATTTCAACTACTTAAAATTAAGTCTAAAAGAAAACAATTTGGTTCATGAAATGCTGTTTCTTTGCCTTGCTAACACTGCAGTATAAATAAGTTAACTGCCTTTGTGATGGAAGGGAAAAGTTGGAATATTCACAGCTATCTAGTTTTGTGGGTTTTTTTGTTTTGTTTTGTTTTGTTTTGTTTTTTTCAGTGTGCCAGGAATTCTGACATGGTTTTAAGCCTTGCTTGACTTTACAGTATTCCTAGGGTGCTTTCGTCTGCTCTCAGCAGTGAGCTTTTAGAGTTCTGCACAGGTTTTTCCCTTGTAAAACCATCTTTTCAAAAGCCAATTACATCTCTAACAAGTTTGCCAATCTTCCAGCTCATTTTATTCTTGTAGATAAGAGGAAATCTTCATTTAGGCTCTTCAGATGTACATACAAAAATGCAGAATTTGTTGTCGCTATGGAAAATGCTCTGGTTCAGCACCACTGAATCAACCTTACCATACCTTTGTCACCTTATTTTATTGCCTTTTTTAATTTTTTGATACCGAGTATCCAAAACTGGATGTGGTATTTCAGATGTGTATTTCAGGTGGGTTGTGTGAGAGGGAATTATATCTTATTAACAAGAGCTTAGCCCACAGATATGCCCAACCTTCTGTGCTGCCATCCAGGGCTAGTTCTAGATCGTATTTTGCCCAACTCCATTTCAGCAGAGCCATTTGACAAGTCTTTAAAGGAATTAGTCCACCTTTGTTAGAGGACTAGCTACTGAGTTCCATGAAGTAGTTAGGGAGTGATGGAAGGGATTTAGAGGTGTGCTTCCTAAATTTCTAGGGTTTAACATGCTATATAGCTTAGGTTTTTATTTCGCTGTATATAAAAATAATTTTAAATTTATTTTCAAATCTTGGCCTACAAAGATTGGTAAAATAGAGGAAGAGAAAAGATGCGATGTTGAACATGCTTAATGGTTTATGTGTAACTTCTTCACATGTACTTGTTTTCCTTAGTTCCCTGGTGATTTGGAGTAAAGACCAGAATGCTGCATTTCTGGCAAAGCAGAAGTGTTCTGGTAGTGAAATGTTACTCGTGTGCTTTTAGTCTCCTGTGAGCAGAGTTGTGCCATTCGAACCACCAGAAACTAATAATAAATATTGTTTTAATATTTTTGGCTCTGTACCTTTCTTACATTTTGCATCAATTATTTTTCTAGGTATTGCCAGGCTTCTGAAGTGGTTAACCAAAGCTAAGAACATAGGACACTGGTGAGTAAACGAAATTCAGATGGTGTTATCTGGTATTTCCACATGCTGTCTAACTCTATGACTGACTACTGTATGAGGGCAGGAGGATGCAGCAGCTCTATTCAGAGAAGTTGATTATTTTTTTTAAGCAGCAATTTTAAGAAAGTGAGTAAAAAATAGTGTTGATGACTGTTTTTGGTAGGCGAAACCTACTCCCTACCACCAACTTGAATTATAAGCAATGAACTTGAATTATTCAAACTATTTAAAGACATTTAACATATATATGTTAAAGCAGTAGCATACACTGTGACCTGTAGCATTAAATGAGTGATGCCTCGTGTGAATACAGACTTCTCAGAAGGATGACAGTGCATATCTTAAGCTATATGAAGTTACATTTTGTTCCACAATACATGGAAGCCTAAAGGTAAGTTAATAAATGTCTGCAGGATGATTTCTTTCTTTCTTTCAATGCCCAGCCTTATGTCTGTGCTTCTTAATTCCCCCTCTGAAAATTCTAGCGTCTTTTGTAAAGACAGACATGTTCATTCTTTGTATCCTGTGCGCCAGCTATGTACCTATGGTGACTCGAGAGAGGAACATGGAGAAGGGTCTAAGGTAGAACTTTAAAAATGTGAGGTACTTTTTCAGTGAATTTTCTTTATTAATGTGCTTATAGATATATTGTTTGTACTTCTCTGGCTGTAGAGGTAGGTTGGCAAAGAGAGCCTTATAAATGCAGAGATAAACACATCAACTGTTACTCTTTGATGATAAAGAATGATCTTTCAAAAAGCAACTGTGTTTTTTTGCCAAGTTATTTGGAATAATGCAATCTTCCTACTCCTCTGATTTCCATAGCTGAACCATGATATGTGAAGTACTTTTATTTTTTGGAATCTTGTTTGATTCCAGAGCTGCTGGTAGCAGCATCCATAGATTTGATTGTGCATTCTGTTTACTGGTGTCCTAGAATAGGTTAAATACCATACATTGAGATACTCTTGCACATAGAATGAATTGGTAGTTCCTGTGCACTTTGAATCTTAGCAACATAACAAAAACACTGGTGTATTCATTAAGAACATGAAGCTATCTTGAAGACCTGGACAACTGTTGGTATCATTAGGTGGGAAATCTATGTAGAAGCTTATGCACACTTTTAATAAGTTTAAGTCTGTGCAGATATAGTATGTAAAAAGAAAGCCTAGTTGCTTTAATTTATTACTTTTCTCAGTAAATATATGCATAATGTGGCTTATCTTCACATGTTCTACTGAGCAGAGGGTTCAATGTCTGAATATTTCTTATAGGCTTCTTATAAGTTGTGTGGGGAGCAAGTGAAAATAAGCAAATACCTACTTTCATGAAAAAATTCACTTCAGTTTCAATAAAATAATAAAATTGTAACTGGACTACATTATGTTATATGTAAAGATTATTGTGAAAACTACATAGTTTGACCAGTCAGTGGTTCCTCACAAAGCTGTATTACTTACTTGACTACTTGACTCTCCTACACAGTTGGTTTAGTAGGATGAGGGTTTTTTCTGGCCTTGGAAACAAGTGGGAGAAACCATAATGAAAGGGTGCAAGTAGAATGTCTTTCTGAAGATCTTTCCTTGTGTGCTGATAGCCCTCAAAGAAAAGAAAGCCATGGTTTGTTTGTAGTGTTCCAGCTGTCATCTCACGTATGTTTTCACTTTCATCTGCCTCATGACAGTATTTTCACAACTTTAGGAATTGTATTTTCAGTTTCTGATGAAGCCTTGTCGTATCTTAGGCCTGAAATAGATAGTTAACAGTTTTGATGTAAATGGAAGATCACTCTATGTCAGTCCTACGTAGGTCTAAATAGAATACAGATGGGGACAGGGAATTGAATTTGAGAATCTTAAATCTTGTATGTATATTGATACACTTACGTACTATGTACATCACAATACAGAAACAGGTTTGATTTTTAGTTTTCTCTCTAGAAGCCAAAAGTGGAGCGGTAGTCAGCCTTGCTGATTTTAGTTTTGTTTTGTCATGAGCCAGAGTAAATAGGAAGTTATAAGTTTGTATTGCTTTTCCTATATAAGCAATGTCTTGTCTGTGAGTATGGTTTGCCCATTTTTTTTCTTTTCCATATTATTTTTCTCTGTATGCTTCTTTTTGTGAGAACTTTAAGGTGATATTAAAATTCAGTCCTAAAACAGTGTTCCACCTCCAGTGACAGAAGCAGAAATATCAAACGACACTTTGTCACTTTATTTCCTTTTGTTTGTCAGCAGAAGGGAGAGAGGATGAGTTTCTAAATCAGGAAAATATGAAGGTTTGGAGTTCTTTCTTTGGGAGAGCACTGGGTTTACTTGTGGATGCTATAAAACAGGCTGAACTGATGATTTGCTTCTGGAGCAACAAATAGAGTGGCAATTTTAATTTTGTTATTTCTGGAACTTAATGCACTTCTTGATATGGAAGGAAATACCATGAAGCATGCAGTGAGTAAGCAGCAATTGCAGCTGCAGGAAAAGCGTGACATAGTGGAGAGAGATGCCTTTCATGACTTGGTTCTACTTCCACCTGGTAAGTGATATTAGGGAAATTAATTTTTCTTACGCTTCTTGTCTTTTTAGGCTGTAAGGCACTTGCTCCAAACGCTGCAGTTCAGTGTGTCTCACAGTGCTTTAATGTCTCTCCATTTCTTCAGTTGCTGTTGCAGCACTTCCAGAGTTTCCCTTGTGCTGTGATGTTAACTCTCAGGGGCTTAATGTGAAACATGGAATCCTGAATACAGTTGACTATTAACTATGTCAGAATTGGGCTAGTAATACTGTTCAGAGCATGGTTCAATGTTGCATCTGGTCTTAGACAACTGCAGGCTGATGGCCGATGCCAGGAGGGGCAGTACCACTTAAGCCTGTTCTTTTCCCACTCTTGCATCTGTCCTTGCATCAAGCTCCAGCTCTGAGGTGTGTTTAAGGTAAGCAACAAATGCAGTTTAAAAAAAAAAAAAAAAAAAAAAACACAACAGGAAATGACATCAGACAACAGTGCTGGGCTGATTTGTCCTGTGGCTGTAAAACTGCTGGATGTAACACAGAGGACAAAGAGGGAATAAGCAGCTGGAGGTAGGTGGGGAGAGGGGTTCTGTTTCTTTCAGCAACAAGTAATAAATACACCGAATGAGACATAACGTGGAAACGTATGCTTTTTAAGAGCTGCATTTTACAATCAGATTTTGAATGTTCCAGAACAATGGCTTATAAAAGACATGATACTCCAATTTACTTTCTGCTGGATTTAGTTGCTATGTTACATAGTCTTCATTGGAAGTACTTTTTCTCTAATATTGCTTTTTAATTGGCTTCTCTGAAATAGCAGTCATCTTTGTGATCCACACTGCATTTTCAAGGCATATTTCTGATGCCTAAATATAGTTTCTATTTTACTTAATTTTCTTTTAAATTGAAGTCCACTTAATCTTGCAAATTGAGCTGGCAGAAGTTGCTCTCGATGTGATGTATTCTAGAGACACTGTGCTCATGATTTCCCCTTTAAACTCTGTCAAGCAACTTCATTCTTCTTTGAAAATGACTTCTGTAATTGAAGTTGACTCTTCGAAGGACATTTTTCACCCACTGCCCTTTCTCTTAAAAATGTATGCACTAGATTAGATTGGTTTCTTTGAAGTTATTTTCTTTGTGAACCTTGTGTAATAAGATATTGTGTTGAAGGACCTGTCTTTTCTGCCTGCTTAAGCCAACTCTGTGAAATAAAAAGAGGTGGGGGAGAAAGAGGAAGAGAAATCTTCAGATGGAAGCTGTAACATTTAACTCTAATCAGGGAGCTCTAACCCATAGCCCACACATGGCAGCAAGAATATGAATATATCCTGACAATTGCATTCACAGCTGAGGTCACTTAGTGAATTCAGCAAAGGCAGAGGAGCAGGTCAGCAGGTGGAAAGGCAAGTACAGCCCTGAGAGCACTGCAGCTAGGCAGAGACTCAGCTCCCAAGTATGGCTGGACTGGCCAATGATGTTACTGAGACATTCACATCTGTTATTTCTTACTGCCTGCTTTTCTGGCAACAGCCTGTCTTCATTTTTTCCGTTACAGGCAGCTGCTAGAACTAAAAAGATCTTTAGCTCATTTTCAGATGTACTAGATGGTCTGTTTTTGTTTCTATCTTTCTGTTCACCCTCTTCTTTCTGTGATGTAGTACAACACACTGACTTATTTCAAAAGCATATGATCTGTGTGTTGTACTCTGTAGATGTGTGGGAAGATAAGCAAATGTGTTAGCCTGTATGTGCAAATCATTTCTAAGGAGCAAGGCCATTGTAAATTCTGAAGTAACTTATAAGACTAAACTGCCAGGGAAAGAATTAGAAGAAATCCATATAACTTGAGTAAGACTAATTTTGAGGAATCACTTTTGTTTTCATCGAACTGTATTTTTTCTACAGTGGATGTGATTTGGCTTTCCTTGTGTAGAAAGCAGAGCAGTGCAGATCGCATCAATAGTGCTAATTGCTTTATGACCAAGGGGAACCAAATTCGTGAAAGAAGCAGTTCCTTTTTCATATCTTGATTCTGTTTTAACCTTTTTCTCTCTCTCACGGAGGACTTGTTTTTTCATGTCCTTATGGCCTCTCTAGCTTTAACTACTAGAGTTGTTAGACCAAAGGTGAATATCTTTTTGTGGTACATACCTCTTGAAAAACTTGAAGATGTCAATGAAGGAGGTCTTTAAAATTGTGATCTTATTGTTCTACAGTACTACACTGGTATTCTCATGGAATATTTTGAACAAAATAAACAGTCTTGATTTGAATATTTCTGTAATCAAATTTTGAGATGGACCAACAGTTTTGTTTGTTTGTTTGTTTGTTTGTTTTTGTAGTTTTCACACACAAACTAAAAACAAATCACGTATTTTTAAACGCAAAAGTATAATAGTGTTGTCTATCCTGTAGAAGGCTGTAAAAATTTGCAATTGTCCTCAGCTGGATCACTTTTAAGACCATGTCCTAGACAAATAATACAGGAAGATAAATATTTTTATAAAGGTTCCTTTGGGGGTAAAATTTAATGCAGTAGAAAATGAAAAAACTTTATAGTCTCTAAAGATTTCAAGATTTCATTAAATGAGGAAAAAACCCTTCCCTCCCTTTCTGTGTGTGTGTATTGGAAAAGTTGAGGCAGAATATTCTCTGCAAAAGGAAATTATATACTAGGTTGAAAACACCCATTGAAATCCAACTAGTTTTCCAGATTGTGTTGAGCATATTTTTCTCTGGCAATTGGATACAGTTTATATCCCTTTCTAAAACTGTCAAATCCATTAGGAGTATGATAAAGCACTCTTTTGTGCACATATGATGAGACAGCATTGTATTTAAAACACTAAGTATTATTAAAGTCTTTCTCCATAGTATTCTCACCAATCCATCCTCTGATGGTTGAGTAGCAGAGGGACTTTTTTTGTTACTGAATTTTGATAACCATTCTCCTGGCAGCCAAAGGGACTCTACAGTACTGCTAGCTTAATAATGCTTTTAAAATACAAGGAGGATACTGCTTATCTATAGATAAGATATCTAAGTGAATCAAAAGAGATCTGACCATAGGTCATGATTCTTATTTGAGAAGTCCTGACCCCATTTATTTTTACTTCTTTTAATCATCTTACTCTGCACATTCCCTTCACATTAAAGGAATCAAGAGAGCTGTGTGCCTTAATTTGCATTTCAGCAAATAATTTCAAAGATCAACTACTTCTCTTTTAGGATGGAAGTTAACTTCTTTTTAACCACTTTTTTTCTTGGATTAGTTGTGAAATGGAATTTGTGATAAACATCAGTTCCCTGATACCAGGCCTTGTGTGTTAAGGTACAGGAGGGTGGGTAGAGGGGCAGAAGTATAAGAAGGAAATGATAAAAACTACTTGATCAGCATTAAGCTTTTTGCATAAGAAAGGTTGCTTTTTCCATTCCAAAAGTGTTTTCATTGTTATATATTGAGGTTTGACACAGATCTGAGCAGAATTTGGACCGTGTTCTTGTTTAATAACATACTTCAATCTTTTTCTCTAGAGGTTGATGTCTGCTTGTATCAGTTTATCTTGTCAGAACTCTTACATAGTGTTAATGCCTGAAGTTTTGATGGACTGTGTAACAAGGATTCAGATTTACAGCAGAGAACTTTCAAGTTAGGTGGAATCTAAAAATGTTATCTCAGTCCAGTACTAGCAGGCATGAGAATAATTTGGATGAGGTTTACTGAATAGGTAATTATAGTGCTTCGTAGAATGCGATGCTATGCACTCTGGATATCTGGTTTATTATAATACTAATACAGCATATAGGGCTGATAAAACAGATCATTCTAAACATAAAAGAAAACAGGTCTTCTTTCAACGTTATGTTTTCTTATCCATATTATCCATCTGACTTCCATATCATATCTGGGCTTAATGACAGTTCTATAGAAATGAAACTCAGAGAATTTTAGGTATGGATGCATGTGTTCTGTGTATTCATCTCGGCTATAATACTAGCTGCTGAAACATTTTCAGAGGTACATGTTTTCTAAGCTAGATAATGGGAGTAATATAAGAGACTTGCAAAGCTTATTAAAAGCAGTGTGGTTGAGATGTAAGACATGGTTGGTTCTTCTTCTATCTCCTTAATATTAGAGTATGACATCTAATAAGCCCTTTGTTTTTATTTCCTAACTGCAGTAACAGTTACACCATCACAACCTGAATATAAGGAGGACAGTTATTAGAATGATCTCTTCCCTGCTCTCCTATAACAACAGCTTTATGCCCACTCTGCAAATCCACTCTGGCCTGACACACAGTGGTTTTTTATCGTTTCTTGAATCTAACAGTCAAAAACACATCTCCTTTAAAAGCTGCTTGTATCTCAAGCTCCAGTGATTCTTTTTTTTCTAGGTGCAATCTAGCCTGTTTCTTTACTGTGCTGCTGAAGTTCTGCCATCAGATTTTCTTTGGGCTTGCTAACTCTATAGACTACTAACTAGATATAGGACATTTTTTGTTTTCAGTATTCTTTATGCAAACATCCTCTTTAAGATGAAGTGCCCCTCCCTCCTGTAGCCCAGCTCCTTACAGCACAGCTCAAAGCCACCATCTTGTCTTGCAGGTCACTGGGAGAAGCTCAGCCCAGCTTGCTGTGCTGGACCAACTTGGTTCTGTTGACTATGATAATGCAAACCCAGTCATTACTATGGGTGCAGCGAGAAGAGCTGCCTGTGTTCCCACCCTGTCATCCCCTTTATTCTGTTTCTACGTGCAGGTCTTTTGCGTAGCTACTAGAAGAGATATGCTACAGTGAGAAAACAGTTCACAAAGAAAGAAAAAGCAGAAAGATTTCAGATATATAGGCCTTCTTCAACTATACCCATAGAAAGGGAAGAGTTTCCTCATGCATTTAAAAATAGCCAAGTCCCAACTCTTAGAAACATTCCTGTGGAATTTTACAAAGGTTGGTTGGAATTAGAGGAGCAGATGAAGAAGATGAGTAGCAAATGAAACCAAAACAAAATCTAGTAGATAGGGAGTTCTTAAAGAAACAAATGTTGAAAGGTTCTAATTCCCTGACTCCCACAAGGTAAATAACATCTGTTTTTCCTCCTACCTCACCCCTAGGATGTGAGCAAACAAACTCTGGGGTATCCAAATGTGAGACATGTAAGCTGTTAGGGTAACACAAGGGTTTCCAAGGAACTTCTAGGGGTTGTGGTGGCGCCTCAGTATAGTGTTAGTCCTAGCTACTTAGGTAGAAAGCACAGAAGAATACACAGAGCAAAACATTTTGCAGACTTTCATGAAGTTGTTCTAAGACTAGACCGAGAAAGGAAATCAACTGCTTGAGTGATGAATCTGACGCACTTGAAGAAAACGGCTGAGTTTGCTTGCTTTCTCTGTCTCTAAGTTGTTCAGGCTTAGAAACCAACAGAACTTACAATTGTTTGTTTCCTTATACTGGATGCTGATGATACGGAAGGTATTTTTGCTCCTCCACAGCAAACACGTGTGCGTGTATCTTAGATGTATGAGAATTCCTTCTGAAACTGAATTATCTGTGAATGTGCGGAGATGTGTAGGTGTTATGGAGCTGAGACACATAGCAAGCTGGGTATCACTTTGTTGCATTTTCACTTTTTCTTTTGAAAAAAGCAACATTATTTCTAATTTAAACACACAAAAGTATTCTGTGCGAGGGAAGAGCTGAGTTTACTCAACTGTTGCAGTACTTCCTGTTTTGTAAAATATTTTGAATCTAAACAAGGACTTTGATTCCAGATTTTTTATTTCTTTGTTAATGCATGCCAACTTAAATCTGCAGCTTTCCTAATGTATCACAGAAAAATTCTATTTTTGGTGTGAATGATTCGCCCTGTATTTGTCATGTTTGTAGTCTTTGTGCTTGCTTCCAGGATTGTTAATTTTATTGACTAGAGCAATTCTGAAGCTTTTACCTCCTGCCTGTGATCACTGTTGTGACAGAGCAGCTGATGAATGCTTTGAGCTCGGCCCAGTTGCTGAGGCCATCAGCTTCGTTTAGGGCTCATTCTCATGGATTATCAACAGGACTCCAGTGATCGACCCTAAGTGGGATGCTGTCCATTTGTTCAGCTAACAGCCCAGCTGTAGGTATATAAAATCCCTTTCTGTATTGCTTCCTGCAACAAAAGATTTAATTGTTATAGGGTCATTGGAATCAATTAGATTAACAGATGCTAAAGGGAGCCAGTTTCAGGCCTTGGTGTGAAGCAGTAATTGGAGCAGACTTGTGTTAGAGCTTGCTGACATTTAGGTGGTGAGTGTCTGGCTCTGAGGGTGTGGGTACCATGGAATTACATCACTCTTCTCCCCTGTTTGCTGAGGCCAGATGGGGATGTTTGTAGGAATAGCAGCCAGAGTTCAATCTTTCTTATTTTAGCAAATGACAACATACTCTAGGAGCTCACTGTTGGTTGTGTGTTTTTCTTACTGCATTCTGTTTTGTAGAGTTCTTAAATTCACGCTTGTTTGAAACTACTTTGTAGACAGAGCTTGCTTTGGGGACTTTTGTTATTCCTTGTTAAATGATAATTTTTATCACTTTCACTGTTGGAAATGAGGACAGGATAAGCATTTTTTTCCTCTAATGAATTTAGTTTATCATTACAAGAACTGTGGTGATTGCTTCAGACATTTGTTAGCATTTATAGAGTTTTATGTTAATGTTGAAAAGCAGATCTGTTTGCAGTTGTTGTTTTTCAAAAACTTACTGGAGTTTTTGAGGATATTCAGAGTAGCAAAATTTTAAAATGTAAGTTTGTATTGAAAGCACCTGTGTGCTTCCCTCCCTGCTTTTAATTTAGACCATGGTGATTCTTATGTGCTTCTTGATTAGCATTTGAAAGTTCTTGAAATCATGCACAGAATAACAGTTTTTAACGGTAAAGGCCTAGTCAGTGTTGTCTGCTTAATGTTTGTTGATTTTGTTTAGCTATTTTAGCTAGGTTGAGCATTGCTTTTTCCCCCCTGCTTGATACTACTTCTAACAAAATTACGAGATTTTTTTTTTCATAATTTTATGACCCAAACCATTTTTACGTAAACAATAAGAATGGTGAGAAAGAAGGATGGAAATTAAAAGAATGGCAGGAAGAAAATTTCAGGGGCAAGAAGGACTTGAGTGGTCCATCGTTGATTGTTATTTCTAAAAGTCATTGAATGAATAAAGGAGAAAAAAGCAGAAAAATAATCTTCATCTATGTTCTTTAAGTTTTTTACTTATACAGGCTGATTTCTGTGTCGAATGTTGCTATCATAGGCTTTCCAACAAATAAAGCTTTGTTGTTTTTTTTTTTCTAAAAGGAGTATCCGAGAATTGTCTCATTAGTTAAAAGTTCACACCAAAGAAGACATGTTGGAAGTCAAATATGCGGGACTTAGCTCATGGTCACTATGAAATTATCATTAGCAGAGGAAAAGCACTTTTGCAACAATCTCTTACTTTTTGAGCAACAGCATTTGATACGCAGTAATCAGGCATGTTACCACGGGTATTCTGTGCATGCTTTATGTATAGATGCATGCATATGAAGAGGCAAATTCCTTTGCCTCTCACAACAGTAATGAAGTTGTAAGATGTAACTGTGTGCACCACCCTGAGGTTCTTAAATGTATGACTCAATCAAAACACTGAATATGATTCATGATAAAATCACAAGAGCTGGAAATCATTTGAGTTTCCTTAGTTTTGATTTATATTGGCTATAGTTGCACAATTCTGTTGCACAGATCCAGGATCATGCTTGCAGATTCACCTAGCAGCATATTTTTGTGGTATTATCTATCCTGATGAAAAGGAAAGTATCAATAGGAACTGTACAGTGGTATTTTGGATAATGGAACTTTGTTTTCTGTGCCAGGTGATGAAAGTATAAGCATTGATATAAGTAATTATATCTCATCCTTCACTAAGGGAAAATATTAGTTTGGTTCATATTGATTAAACAGAAGAAAGTAAATACTGTGGCTCAGATCTTTACAGTTTAATTCATTGGAAAGTAGTGTATTATAAAATGTCACGTATTTAACAAAAGGTTTGCTCTCCAAAACAGATAAATTAAACTGAGCATTCAGCATTCTTGTGACTATTTCCATTCTTACCCATGAGAGATAAGAGAAAGTCTAACACTCCCAGATGAAGAGGAAATGAATTATTTTCCACTTGAGAGTAATATGTAGATTTATTACATATTCTAGCTGTTTGTGCATGTTTGTCCAGTTCCCAATTGGCAAAGGGTGCAATGATGCACTGTCTATTGTAACAGTCCAGCAATTTGCAGTGTGCCTAAATCAACTAGAATTAAATGAAGTTATGTATTTTGTCAGATTTTCCAGTGAGGGTGGCCTAATCCATCCAGGTTTAGATATCTTCTGAAAGTTGGCTATGTTCAGATTTGGAATATTCAGCACAACTGAAAGAGTTGTTACATGATCCACCTGGATTTAATGCTTCAGTTGAGAAACAGCTACAGCTTTTTCAAGAGCTATTCCCATGATGTTTGTGTCCACACAATTAAGTTAGAAAGGAGGAAGAATATGTCTCTGTTTGCAGTAAAACTGGAACACCTCTTGTTTAGAGTCCACTGAAGGTAGGTGAAAAACTCCTATTAGTTCCAGCAAGCAGTGACTATACCCTGAAAAATGAAGTCTGTGTGGAAACAAACCTCTTTCTAAAACTTCACAAAATTTGGCATGTTATTGGGAAAAGCATGCAAAAAGGCTCTCACTAGAACATTACTAAGTATTTTTGTTTCTTTCACCTCATTATATCTGAGGCTTTGTTTTTCACTTCTAGAGTGTACAAATCACAGGCTTAAAATAGGCACAGAGAGAAATATAGCAACGTTTAGCCTCATGTTTTAGAAGTGCTTGGAGAAGAAGAGAGCAGAGATAGAAAACAGCAGATAAAAACTGGACATCTGGTTTTTGCCCTAATTATGTTTGGAACAAAAGTGATAGCTTTTTAGTTTCAAACATAAGTCTGTCTAGATGAAAGAAACTGTTGAATTGCTGTTTTTTCTCCTGCTTTTTAGTTTAAGTAATTTTGGGTTTTTTACAGTTCATGACTTTGTTGAAATTCTGTTATTTGAGGAAAAAGAAAAAGAGCTAATCAGATTCAAGTCTATTTCTAAATGTCATAATGGTCTTGCATCTCTATGGTATAGTCTAAAAGAAGGGCTGTTGAGTAAAACTTCCATCATTCAATCTAAATTTATGACAGTAGACTAGGGTGGTGGATTTTTTTTTTTTTTTTTTTTTTTTTTCCCCCTATGGAAAATATTCTTAAACAGTAAGGGAAGAGAGCTGATTTGATGTCTGCTCAAGTATGATGAAGTATATATTCTAGTAAAGAGCTTATTATTTTAATTAAATGGATGCACAAGTCTTTGTGATCTTATTATTGTTATTATTCTGATCATCTTCTGATAACGGTCTAGACTGAAAGTTTTCCAGTTACTGGAGCATTTTGCTGACTTGCACATGATGTCCTATGGTTACAATAAGGGTATTGGCAGCTGTGCTGATTAACATGCTGCCTGACAATTTTAGCAAAATAAGGTGCAGTGACCTAGGTCATCATCATTTTAATTCTCAAATGCTAGCATTAATGTTATACAGTACTACTATAATTTATTGCAGGACAGAATTGCCCATTTGTTGTTTTTAGAAGGTGAACTGAATTGTACCCCTTTGTTCCAAGAAGGAATTGAGCTTGTGAAACCTGCAATCCTTGGCAGTTTCTTTTCTAAAGTAGAAACAACTAAGGGAAAAGTGCGGTGTTGAAGAAAAACAAATAAAAATAAAAGAATAACTTGTGATTCTAAATCACGTAGACATTTTAAGAAGCTATATGCAGTGTGCTGAGTAGTACTAAATCAAAAGTAAGATCCAGCCTTTTCTTTGCTGAGTGGAAGGTCTCCCTGCAGAGGTATTCAAAGAAAAGCTTTCGCTGTTGTTTAACTTCTGTTTTTTTTTCTTCATTTCTCTCCATGGAATTTGCAATGTTGTAGAAAGTATAAATTATGTAGTCAGAATAATATTCTAGCAGACTATTTTGTTTACTCATAGTTGCCATCTTGTGAAGTGCAGAGTTGCTTCGTGCAGTTCTTTGTTGTTCTGTTACAAGCTGATGCTTGCTACAAATAATAATCAGTCCCCAAACAATTTTGGATCTCAGGAGCAGTAAGAAACTCATTTTCCTATTAAAAAAAAAAAAAAAAAAAAAAAAAAGTAGTACCATTGTGACTGTAATAAGAGGAACAACTTCTTTCTCTAACAGTCTAGGAATGAAGATGAGATAAGCGAGTAAAGCTTGAACTTTAAATTAAGAGATATTCTTCCTGAAAGTCAGAGATAGATTCATTGTCTTTTTCCATCCCGTTAACAATAAGAGAATAGCAGTTCTTTGTACAGTCTGATGTCTCATGTTATAATTCTTACTATTATCCTCATTCACATTTTAAGGTCTTTTTTAGCTCATGAATGCCAGGAAAATAAAGAGGTGTTGACACAGAGGATCTGGGAAGCTGATAGATATAGTCCTATAGCAACAGTGTGAATACTGGTCAACAGAAAGTCCATGATGCTTTATTTCAAGAAAAATATTGTGCCAAAACTGTTTTGAAATGTTCTTCCATCGAATCTCTTCCCTAATATGCTTGAAGTATTCTCCAGAATAGTCTGCAGTTGTTTCAGCTTGTCATTCACCAGCCTATGCTGGCAGATATCAAGCTGATAAATAATTTTGCATTAACTTTCCTTAAATCTGAAACTTCACAAAAATCACAAAAAAGTATTTTATTATAGGTGTATGTGTCAACCGTGATGAGAATGTAGTTGCAGATACAAACAAAATGTACATTTGCTCTGTAACAGCCAACAGGAAAGAAGCTGTTCCCCATTTCAGATGGAAGCCCTGATTTCTGGCCTGTGCCCTTGCTAGATCAAGATCTTGAAGTCTTACCCGTGTTTGAAGGGACTAACTTTCATAATACTAGCTCATGACAGATGATTTGTCTTCTCTATTGTTAAAAGTTGGAATTATTTCTGTTTCTTAGAGTATGGCTTTTAGTTGTAGTGAACAGGATTGCCTTTTGTTTTTTGCCTTTTTTTCACTCCTCTTATTTCAAAGCAGAATTGTGGGATTGATTGATTGATTGATTTTGTGGGAAGGGAGAATAGTTATCTGACAGATAGATAAAAGTACATTATATCTAGTGCTAAAAATCACTAGATATACCTCCAAAAGGCTTCCTGCTTTGGTGGTTAGAAAAATGGGTCATCTGTGTGCTTCATTGTTGTGTTTTGATTTATATTACCTAATTGCATCTAGATTTCCAGGGCTTTAGAAATGTTTATCCATTAGGAAAAGCAGTAGTTCTTTGTTTAAAGAAGAAGAAAAATTCTGGCCGAAGGCAAGAAAAACACTAAATACTGCCTGCATGGAACCTGTTTTGTGTGTGTACATCTACATAAAATCGTTGCTGAAAAAAGAAATGCCTGTATGCATATTCAGAGGCATTGTTGAGGGTTGCTGACTGAAAGCAGTTTGAACTCTTGAATAAAATACAGCAATCACTGTGGCTGGCCTTGTCACTACAGTCTGTTTTGTTTGAATTTTAACAAGAATAGGGTGACCGCTTTCATTCTTGAAGAGAAAGAGGAAAATATTTGATAAATTTGATAAAAGAATGTAGCAGGGTTTCATTGTATGTTATTTGAAAGCTTGGATGTGTGAATCATACATCTTAGTTTCTTTTGAATGCAAAAGGCTTTTGAAAATGAAGTAGATGCGTTTGCTTGAGGCACCATAGGATAAACTGGCCAGAAAAGTCTTGGTAAAGTCTACAGTAGGGTGAATTTTCATTAAATTTTAGTGTATTGAGCCTCTGTATCTTATTGTGTATTATCAAACCTTATAGATAGTCTCCGAGGTGACAAAGTCTGGGAGGTGATGAGCATTTATGTCAAACTAAGCAAAATCATCAGGAGGAAGCAGTGCAACCTCATGGCCTGATCAATTCCAGTGACCTGAAGGGGCTGTGTCTGGTATGTAAAAGTAGTGGTGTATGGTGTGGGGTCTTTATTTGAGAATAAGCAGTGGTGAGTGGAGACAGGACAAGGGGAAACAGCCGGAAACTGCAGCATAGGAAGTTCTGCACAAATGTGCGCAAGAACTTCTTTACAGTGAGGTGACGGAGCACTGGAACAGGCTGCCCAGGGAGGTGGTGGAGTCTCCTTCTCTGGAGATGTTCAAGGCCTGCCTGGATGCCTACCTGTGCGACCTGCTGTAGGGAACCTGCTTTGGCAGGGGGGTTGGACTCGATCTCTGGAGGTCCCTTCCAACCCCTACAGTTCTGTGTGATTCTGTGTGTGAATACTGGTGTGCATATTTGGATTACAGCAGCAAATACATGTTATGTACAATTCCACTCTGAATATCAGAGGCTGCAGGGGAAAAAATGTGAGGAAAGAGACTTGTGTGTTGTCTTCTGTAAACTTTCCAGTTAATCGTATTCATTTTGGAGGAGACATCTGGAAACCTTTGCTTCAGGAATGTTAAAACTCAGCAGGCAGCTATTAGTAAATGTACAGAAGGGAACATCTGCAGTAACTACAGAATGGCTTTCTGTGCCTCTCCTCAAGACCCAGCTTCTATGACAATTTCACTTACAAGCTATCTGTTAAAACTTTGATGCAGAAGAGAAGCAGATGTAAGATATGATCCTTTTGAGTTATTGGTAGGTATTAGAAAGAAAGAGAGATACAAGTGGCTTAGCAGCTGTTTCCAGTTAGCCATGACGTGTGTAATTTGGTGGTGATGCTTAAATCCAGGGAGGGAGGAGTATGGGTTACTCTTCCACTAATACAATGTAAATATTTATGCAGAAGTGAAATGATTATGTGGAGCATTATTTTGTCACACCATAGTTCCCAAACATAGAATCACAACGATTACCTTTCTTTTTAAGAAAAGAAATAGTATTTGAAGGTTAAGTCTCACATATGCACAATGTATCTGCATGGTCATTTACAGATTATTAATAAATTTTGTTTCTTTACTTCATCTATTTGAATAATTCCAATTTTCACTGTGCTTTCTTTCATCTCCAAATAAAACACTTCCTCAGTTTCTCTTGTTTTTGTCATTGATTGTGAAAATTTTTCCATTGTTCCTGAGGAGGGCTAGGGAGATGCTTAAAGGGCTGGAATATCTCACATACAAAGACAGGCTGACGGACCACTGGGGCCTGTTCAGCTTGGAGAAGAGAAGGCTGTGGGGGAGATGTCCTTGCAGCCTTCCTCTGCTTAAAAGGAGCTTATAAACAGGAGACAGAGTGACTTTTCACACAGTCTGATAGTGATATATTGCAAGGGAAATTGCTTTTGAACAAAAAGAGGACAGATTTAGATTAGATATTGGGAGGAAACTTTTTTTCAGAGGATGGTAAGGTGCTGGCACAGGCTGCCAAGGGAAGTTGTGGATGCCCCATCCCTAGAGGCACTCAAGGTCAGGTTGGATGGGGCCCTGGGCAGTCTGAGTTGGTGAGTGGCAACCCTGCACATTGCAGGAGGTTACTGGATACTGGATGATCTTTAAGGTCTCTTTCAACTCCAGCCATTCTGTGATTTTTCCAATGCCAGACATATTGGAGAGATTTGCATTTTTTTTTTCATAGTTAAATGGTATGGATCTTAACTGTGAAGATGACTGGTAGGATAGGCAAATTCTGTTACTTCAGCCTGAGATTACTCATGTGATGAGTTTTACAAAAGATCAGATCAGCCAGCAGTAATAAAATTTTCTTTCAGGGGAAAAGGCACACAATTACAAAGATCTACAATTTTGCTTGAAGACTGAAAAAGTTTAGTGCAGGTTTTTTAAAGGTTAAGGTAGGATCTTTTTGAAAGAAGTTTTTGCAGTGAGGGTGTTCCTCTTCCTGACGATATGTTAGAAAGATATGGAGCTATCTTTGAATATTTGAATACCTGCAAGACTGTTAAGAGCATCCACTGGGAAAAAAAATTAGCTAGTTGTTGTATCTTGCTTTGATTGTGGTGTAGTGGTCAATGTTACGGTAATGCTGGTAGACCAAACCTCAAACACCCCAATGCGTGATGACTATTACAGTGTATTTTTGAAACACTTGTGAAATGAATCTGCATTCTTCTGTTTTATTTATCTCTTACAATGTTCTCAACCAAGCTATTGAGAGAGGCGATTAGAAGTTTTGATAAGCATATCAAAATACTTCCTATTCTCACAACTCAATCCTTGGCATTAAATAAAATTTATAACAACTTTCAAAAGACTACAAGGAACATTTAAATTAATCTTGCTTCTTCCTAGTGAAAAGTAGAATCTGGCTACGTGCATCACCTATTTGTGTCAGGAATTGCCTTTGACATGCCAAGCGGTAGTGTGAAAAGCTAGTTTTCCCTTATTTTTAGGATAGTACCATGACAACTGTAAATGAAGAGGCAGACTGCAGTTTGTGAGGAGAGGTGGATGACAGGAAGGGAGAGGCAAATAGAAGTCTCTCGCATTTTCTTTCCCAAATATTCTTTCTAAATAGAGAGAGAAAAAAAAAAAAAAAAAAAAAAAAAAAAAAAAAAGTGGTGAGGACAAAAATTGAAATGTATAGATTAAAATAGCAGTTAAGCAGAACAGAAAAATTGATTAAACCCTTATCTATATTTTTTTTAAGGCTACTGCTAACAAAAAAGTGAATTAATGTTGAGCTTAGAAAGGCCATTAAAACGTTGGGTTTTTTTTCAGTTCATTTCAGACATGTTCACTTCATAGTAAACGTATTAAAAAGAATGTGTGCATTATCTGAATTTTATCAGGATTTACTACAGTAGAGCAGAAATCCTATTCAAGTTACAGTCAATACTTTTTCCTAAGTCACTTTCCTCTAACTCTGAGAGGTTAGAGGGAATGTATTCTCTCAGTATGTTCTAATGAAAGCATGCAGCAATGCAGGAACTCTCAATTGAATTTTCTTCTCGAAAGAAGTTGATGTTAGCAGCTAGTTGATGATAGCAGTCAAATAAGAATGCATCATTTTCAGTTTTGTGAATAGTCTTTTTTCAGAATGTGGATGTTGGAGGCATTAAAATTCAACTTTGAGGAAACTCCATAACAAGCATTCTTTTGGAGATTTTTTTTATTGTGGGTTTTGTGTTGTTTTTTTTAAGAAGCCCAGTGTTATCTTTAATCTCATAAAACAAATTCACTGCTACAGACACAAAAACCAGTCACATACATGATTATTGTGTAAGCTGGGAGGATAAAAAAATAGGCTTATCAGCCAACCGTTACATGAAATGGTGTTGATGTTATGAAAAACAAATCAAGGAAAAGCTGTTGAAAAGAGAAGCTCCTTCTCCTGTTATTGCCTGAGCATTTTGTTAGGGAGTATGAGATAAATGACTGAGAGAATACCCCAAATATACTGGATAGAACTTCACTTTCACATAGATTCTTACTCTCTTTGGGCATGCTAACCCATTAACACAAGACATTCTGCATCAAATTTAATTCCTTTACCTCATAGTGCTTCCTTTATTGTCACACAGGATCACCTCTTGCCAATTAACTCAGCTCTGCACAAGTCTCTTTAGTTTCCATTTTCTTGCTGTATTTTGTTTTTGCGAATTTGTTTCTCAGCCTGTATTGCACTATGAAAGACCCTGAAGGACTGACTTCTGTCTTTCATTTGGATGACTGAAAAAGGATTGGTTTTAGAGGACTTCTTCACATGTGGCTTTTACTATGAGAATGAAAAAGAAGTTGTACTTTTTTCCCATTTCAGCATTCTTTTTTTTTTCTTCTTCTTCTTTTTTTTTTTTTTTTTTTTTTTTTTTTTTCCAATCTCCACTGCTAAAGTAGTGGTAAAAGCTTTTACTAAATCTACCTGCCAGAGTAACTTCTGATGAGACACAAGAGATGAAAGCTAACTCAGCAGCGTATTTCACATAAACAAGCATTCTGAGTTGAGGCTAGAAGGCAGCATCTCTGGCACAGAGGCAATTTGTGACATTTGGAAAGGCCAGGGAAACTGAGACAATACAAAACACCAGTGGCTGGAAATATTCATGCTCTAGCTTGAAATTGTAATTGTTTGGATGTTTTTGTTATTTATATAGGCCAGGTTAGCCACAAAAACTGCAGCCTTACTTTTAGATGCATTTTGAGTTAATTTGGTCCTCTTCTGTACTGTCTGTAAATCCAGCATCCCGAAAAGAAGTGCTTAGTTTTGGACTGTTTGGACTCTTCGAGGAACAGAAGGGACTTTTTTAATCTCAATGGCATGCTGAAACAAAAGGATCAAATCTGAATCCAGCTCAGATAGTCTCTTGCAGGAAGTGTTTTGGGAAGTGGGTTGTACAGGTTAAATCCTGCCTTTCATGGAATAAGTAGCAAACTCTTACATGTCTTCCAAGTCAGTATTCAGAATTGTTTTGCTTTGGGCTGAAACTTGTTTTGCCAGTGTAGAGTGCATTTGCATTTCCATGAAGACTAGAATACAGTTGGTTGTTTGGAGGTGCCAGGCAGTCTTGTAGAAAAAATATTGGCTCTGGACTAAGGAGTGTTTTGCTATATTTCTATATCCTTCACTTTCTGACCTCCAATTTCTTTCGTGGAATACCCTGTTGAGTGGTTTTTTCGTGGTATTTCCAATTTTGAACCATCTGCTGTGTCAGAGTTAGAATACAATAGGGCTCCATAAGTATCCAAAAAATATTTTTATATTAGCAAAATCTTGTCGTGACAAAAATGCATGTGTTAGAAAATAATTAGTGCTGAAAATAAAAGGCAGATAAGTTGAATAGGTTATTGAATATTGAATTGAATATTACATGAACTGGAACCATGTGACAAACACAACAAAGAGGCAGTGAGATATACATTTAAGATTCTTAGGTTGAAATAATTTTGCTTTGCCTTTACCTGCCTTTGCAACACTTGCAGTGGACTTCATTTATTTCTCAGCTCATATTAAACTATGTTTTTATGTTGAAAATAATTGGGAAGCAGACTTCAGGTATTTAACCAATAGATTATTGGGCAATAGTTTTTTATTGTGTTTCACATCTAAGTCTATAAACAAACTTGGATGATCTTCAATTTAATCAAGCATAATCCTTCCCCTAGTACCCGCAGGAACAGCTAGTGATGCAAACATGTGGGAATTCTAGTTATATATACAGTGTTACCTAAATTCTTTCATCTTTCTTGGAGAAAGACTTTCTGGTCTGTTACCTGAAAATTGAAAGACTTCATTTAGTGTCAACTCTTCCTAAAGGGAAAAAGGAAATTTTTTTAAAGTGCATATTTTAAATTATGTATATAACAACAAGTAATCAGCACTTAATGTTCTAGAAAAAGATGTACATTTCTCAACAAGTACCTTTTACCTTCAAAGAGCCCAGAAGAGCTTCCAAATGGAGGCCTCCTCTCATTAATCTCCTGTTGGGATTTAGTATATGTTGTTCAGATTTCAAAAGTACTCTGTCCCCATAAAGGACCCTACAAGAAAATCTGTGTCTCAGAGATAAGAACAACAGGCTAAAATAAAGTGGGTTGCTGAAACTGAATGACTAAGCCAACTGGAAGCTCATTCTTTGAAAACTTGCTTGGACACTCTTGTACATATTTCTGAGTTTACTTTTTTTCTCAAATGTGCTCATGCAGCTACAGTTTCTAACTGGTAATCTCCCTTGAGGAAATGAGCTTTAAGTCAGGACTTGGAGGATAGTCATAGTAGATGAGGTCAGGAAGAGAGTTTGGGCCAAAGAGGCCCTGAATGCAGCCTGAGAAGAGGAATGTGATGCAAGACTCTTTCTGTCTTGCTGCAGACCGCTCGATGTGTAATACATTTTTTTGTTTTTTTTTCCCTCCTCCCTACTCAGTACAGGATTCTGATCTACCAGCTGCTGTGGTGAATGGTGCTAGTCTGTAGCTGGAGAATGCTGTGTCAATCCCTTCCTCATTCCAGGAGGCTTCATGCAACAGATCCAATGCAGAGACAGCTCTGAAGTGGGGAGAGGCCTCAGCAGGATCTGTACCTCTTGAAGTAAGGACTGAATTGCAGGGAACAACTAAGAAAAGACTGTTGTACATATCAGTCTGTTTGCTCCAAGATAGATAGTACCTTCATTTCTATAATTAGCTTTCTTGCAACAAGCCCTGGTGCAAGGGAATTGCTTCTCACCAGATGTCTCTGGAATACAAGGGAGGTCTCGCCTAGAATGGGAGTTCTGACAGTTATCTGGGGTCTGGTGAGACCCTCAGGCTCCTGATGTGCCAACATGAGGTTCACAGGATCTTGTGGCACCTGCATGCCAGCTTCATGTTGGTGCCAAATGAAGGCTGGACTGCCTCATCCAGAACCAGAGGCACTGCTGCTGACTACTGTTACTTGCAAACACACCTGTTACAGCTGAGCACTGGTTTGCTGACCTGTTTATGGCTTGCATTTAATCGTATGATTTGTCAAGCATTTTCTGAGTTTGTGGTTGGGCTGGGCTTGATAGGCTGTTGTTTGGGAGGAAAAAAATGGTTGAAAAGGGAGTTCAGAACTTCATAGTGTCAACTACATGGGTATAGTGGGAAGAACTTTTTTTTTTAATGAAAACAAATTTATTTTTCCAGTTTTAATCTCTAAGTGGGCAGGATGCCAGTGTAACAACTACAGAAATGTATGGGAGACTAAATAAAATGATACTGGTTTTTAACCAGCGGAGAGATGAGATTAGCTCTCTGTGGGGAGAATACTGCATGCCAGCTAGCCTGTGAATCACTTTGGCACTGCTCAAGTGCAGTAATTCTAGTGGGTCATAGTAGAGTTGTGACAGCGAACATGGAAATATCAGTAGTTTTGTCAGATTTTCAGGAATAAGCTTCTGTTTTCAGGGGCCACAAGCTGTAGGGAGAGAAGGACTTTCAGCAATTTTTCTTAAATGTTGCTTGTCTGTGAAAAGAGATAATAGCTTGGCTTTAGGTAAGCCAAATTACTCCATTACTCTTGCTTCTGAAGCTTTGATATGCCACTCTGTAATTTTGGTAATAAATATCCTGCAACTTGTGACGCTGAAGGCCATTATCTGAAGAGAATGGGGAGGTCTTGCTCTTCTCCCTATTCATTCCATGTTGGGTGGTCCTGCTCCTTCCTGCCTCCAGCTGTGGGCGTTCCCATCTCTGCTAGAAGCTATGTGACTCACTTGGAGGATGCCTGTGCAGCTCTTTCCTGGGTTTTCTTTCCTTCTCTTCCTTCTGGGTTACTTTTTGGTGGGTTCAGTTGCCTCATGGAAGGATCTAGCAGTGGCCAGAGTGGTTAGGGAAAGTAGGAGGGTAGTATGGATGGGAAATGGGGAGAAAAAGGTCATTTTTAGCCCTTCAAGCTAGACAGTCTTGCTAAGGTGTCCAGTTTCATTCTAAACAGTACATGTGGACATTGTTAAGTAGTGCTGCAGCTGCAAAACTGAAGAGGTTCAAGAATGTTGTTGTACAGAGTTTCAAAACTCTGTAAGTAAGTGTAAGATTTGAGATTACTTGTGCAAAATAAATTCTCCCTGCTTTAAAGTGTTTTTCCACCTCTTATCATTGATACAACTAGATGCTCTCCCTGGGTTAGCTGGGTTGGTATGTCCCTGGGACATTCCCTCTCTGTTTCTTAGTAATGGAGTCCAGTCCCCCATCATCTTCCAGCTCACTTCATTCCTTCAGCCCACCCAGTCTCCAGCCATGCTGTGGTGTCTGTTATTGTTTTAGTTGGGGTTGTTGCTGGGTTGTTTTTGTGTTTAAAAAATAATGCTTTTTGACTGTTTCCTTCCAAATCATCCCCCAGTTGCTGGCAAGAGAGAGAACGCTCCCTGTCTTCAGCTCCCATGCCAGCTCTGGTCTGCTGTGGTGCGCAGCTGATGGAAACCACATGTTTTCCTCTGGGGATGGTGACTCTGCATTCTGGACGGGACTTAGGCTTGAGGGAATGGTGAACAAAGTGGTGATGCAGTCTGTAGAGGTCTGAAGTTACTAAACTAACTTTGGTGAGTCTCACAGCTTCCAAATCAGGATGCATGTGAACATGCAGTGTCACATGCCTGCTGGTGTAATAAGAAGATTTTATCCTCTATTACAAATCTTACTTCTCTATCAAGCTAACAGGCATTTGAAATTTGACAGGAATATATTTTCTTCTTGAAGAAAATGTCACCAGAAGCTTCTGATGCTGAAAAATGTAGCTTCATTTTCTGAAACATCCAAACTGTGTGGCTGAAGCTTGTGCAAGAAGATCCAGCCTCAGGCAGGCATCTGGCATGGAAAGTTTCAGCCCAAACTGCCATTTTGGCAAAATTGTCTGAAGTGGAAATGTCTTTTAAGAGGGGAAAGCATTGAACAATATCTGTAGTAAGACAGAACTTACATCTTGATGGATAAAGGGAATCTCTGCTGGAGTTTTAGAATTAACTGCAACAACTTTCTTTCATCCCATATCCAAACTGAAATTTTCTACAACCAAATATGTCAATTAAACTTTTTTTCTGAGAGTTAAGTGGTTGTTATTTGCAGCTATTACTGAGTGAAACACAGAGAAGCTCTGTGCTTGCTTGACTATAAATTTAGGAAGAATATCATTGAGCTGTGATAGCATACAAAGCAGATGCTGCTAATGCCATCAGGAAGCAAAGCAGAAGACTGTGTTTTGGGATTCAACTTTATTTTAATTGTGGACCGCACTGAGCATGTGCATCACCTGGGTTTGGAAGTAACTGCAAATCCCCATGAGTGCCTTGCGTCTGCATCCCAGAGGAGGTGTTCAAGAAACACAGCAACTGCCTTGCACATCCTGTTTTGATTTGGCTGATTTATTGTCCTGTAGTTTATAGGCTGGCTGTGTGAAGGGCATGAATCTTGAGTGTGACTGATTGCACTGTGAAAGAAAGCTCTTTTCAAAGCTCACTGAAATTCTTACTGCAGTTCCATACAGCAATGGGAGCTTACCACAGCTATAGCTGCTTTTGTGGCTGTTGCTGAAACTTGAAACTGGCAGAAAGGTAGAGGAAAACCTGTATTCATATTTTTGAATGGGATCTTTCAGTTAGCCCCACACAGGACTTTTTTTCTTCTGTTTTATTACAGCTCATTCAGCAGTGCTGTTGTTTCAAGTATGCTAATCAGCTAGTCTCATAATTGAGAACAAAACTGTTTGTTGGATAAAGTATTCCTCTGCCAAGGGTTTATGTACTATTTCTGGGACAGTGGTTCTATTACACATTTTAATTAATACTGTGTTATGGACCTATTCTTTCACATGAGATGTTCCTGAGATCTTCCCTCATACTTCACTTTTAAAAAGTCTCTGGACATTCTTTTTGCAGTCCTCTGGCCTCTCTTTTCTTGCTTACATCTTTTGCTGACATGTAAAGTGATAAACTTTTATGTAAAGTAATAAGGTGATAAGCATTGGATGTGAGTGGAATCTCATTGCCTTCTGTGTCATGGTGTGAGTACTGATACATCCTTGAATGAGAAGTTTTAAGTTTCCTTTTTTTTTTTCCCCCTCCATATCTTGTCACTCTTTTGACTCCTACTCAATTATGACTCATTTTATACTTGGATTCTCTTCTGTAATATTACAAGATATTCTTCCATCTATATTTATAGATTTGATTTATCTCTCTTGTAGCTTATCCTTATTGAATGTTTTCTTTTTGATTTCATACTGTTTTATGTTGTACTTTCAAGAAATAACTGAATAACATTCTGTTACCACTATGTCCAGACTCCTGGATGCTTCAAGTACTTCTGAGAAGAAAAAACAGAACCATTCATCACTTCATTTTGATTGCAAAAGCAGAACAGGACAGTTTTCTAGTTAGAGGGCATTCTGGTCTCTTCCCCTTTTTTCTCTTCGACCAGAAGCACTCCATGTCTGTCTGTCCGTCTGCAGTTTTCTGACATTTGAGCAAATACAGACATTCTCCAGATACAGAGAAAGACTGTCTCCTTCTCTTGTATCATTTCTGCCTGAGGAAACAACAAAGCTGTCCAAAATTCATCAATATAGTGTTACTTCACTTTTCTTTTTTCTCATTTAATTTTATTATGTCAGTTAATTTGTAGTTCATTATATGTAGCAAGTTCTTTGCTTTTATCATATATAATCCTATGGGCACGTCCAGTTACTGACTTCTATGAGGACACTCTTGAATTTCTCTACTTAAGATCACATTGCCATGTTGTAAGAGATCGTAAGGGTTAGCTTTTATTTAATAAGTTTTAGCTTAATGTGTTTTTTCATTGTCTTTTCTGCTGTGTCTCTTTCTTACTGAAATTAGGTCTCCAGTAGCTGCTAGTGAACTTCATAGAAACAACCAAGTAAGTTTTCCTGAAAGGACTTACTGGGAACTCAGCTGACAACATGTCAACAAAGCACAAGGATTTTTCAACATAGGTAGGCTGCTGGTGTTACGGCATGTACAGGCAGCGTCGCTGCGTTGTAAGTGCCTGCTTTTCCGCTTCACAATAAAAATAAGCATCCCTCTTTTTTGGAGAGGGCTGACGCTCAACTTTTTGTCATGTTCAAAACATTAAGGCCAGGATGTGACGGAACAAAGTGAAACACTCACCCTCAGCTAAGTTTCTCCATTACCTGTTTTCTTTGAAAAGCTGTTTCCCAATGATTTCATGATACGTGTTTATTCTTCTGAACTTTAAAAGGTCACTCATCATTTCAAGGGCTCCCTCAGATGATTACTAATCAGCCCAGCTTCCTGAATACCAGACTATCTAAGTGAAAACACAGTAACTGAGTCAGTTTGTTGTTTTGTTTCTAAGATTACATTTGTAGATTCATGTTAATGCTCCAAAACAGCTTGTATTCCTTTGCTCAAATGGCTAGGGAAGCTTAGTGGAAACGATGACCTCATAAACTGTATGAGATGGAGCTGGAATTTTCAAATGATACTGAGCATTTCTAAGCATATCCTGTGAAATTTTTCTGCTCAGAAAACAAAACCTATGTAAATAGATCTATAGTTTGAAAAGTATTGCAGTAATTGAGGAGTCTGATATGTCTGCAGCCTTGGTGTTGCATATTATTTTATTCTGGGAAATTAATTCTGTCTCACTAACCAAAGAGATTTGTATCTTAATATTGCAGAGTGTATGTGAAAATATTTAACCAGCTGAAAGATCAGTGTCACAGCCTCTGTACAGTTTTATTTTAACTGGGTGCTAAATAGTGTTACTTACTACAAGTTACTGCAGAATGTTTGTAGGAAATCTTCTCAAAATCAATGAGAACACTTGCTGCCACCACTCCACCCCAGCAAGCATTGCCTGAGTTTTGCTGTTGGAGTCAAATGGAGTTCAGTGTCCTGCTTTCATGGCTAGGGATAAAAAGTGGGCGGAGGTGTTCTCTATTTTCTCTCTGTCTTCTTTTTGCAGTGCATTTGTTTGATAGCATACATAACTTTTATCAGAACTGGAATAAAGCCTGCTTGAGATATTGTGTCAAATTCAAAGCATGGCTTTGAATTAAATTAAATGTACATGTGATATTATTGTCAAACTTAAGCACGTGCTCTTTGTTAATAGTTTATTTTCCCAAGGTAGGCTTAAATAGTTCTTTTTAAATGTCCTTTTAAGGAAGGCACAGTAGTTGAAGTGTTACAGTATCCCTGTTTATGCAGTATGGACGCAAATACAATAATTATGTTTACCAATGGAGTGAGGAAAAAAAGGCAAATAGAAGTTTTCTTGGTTAATTATTTCCATGCCTCATTTGTTGTATAAATACATCACTTGTTCATGAGTAATTAACTACCACTTAAGTACAGTACCAGCAGAAGTTCAAAGTAGTGCCTGACTTTTTTTCTGTCTCAGAAAGCAGAAGAGAAAATGAACAAGTCATCCTTATTGATGCATCATTGTGCTGATAAACAATTATTTTTGAAGTATTTCAAAACCAAGTTTCTTACAAATCCTGCCTTCTAAGCAACAGTCATACTTGCTCATAAGGGCATGACTGCAATGTGATTTAAAACTTCTAGGAGTCATAGCAACAGAACTGAACTCTTGAATGCTGTTCTCTTCTGTAAATAACAGTTTCATTTGTAGCTCCCCCTTAGGAAGCTGAATTGTCTGGGCTCTAGTAAGGGTTTGTAGCCAGTATCAGTTTTAAGTGAAGTTGTCTTTAGCAGCATTCTTCCCTGCATATTTTAGTGATATTTTCAGAAGACAAAAGTACTTAAGATGCATGAAGCGGTAACTGTGCCTGGTTGTCACAAGACTCTTCTTGATCTTTTACTCCAATTAAAAAAATAAATAAATAGTCAGTAGCTTAAGCTTTGAATTTTAGCCTGTCATTATAAATTAGCACACCATAGAAAGATCAAGCTCATTTCCATAAACTCAAGGTCTTTATAAATTGAAGATAATTGCTTAGCGGAGTTCTTAGATGCCTTATTCCTTGCTGCTAGTTGAGGCTGGGGTAATTTTTTTGTTTTGTTTGTTTCATCAGTGCATTCACCCATGTTGAAAAGTCTTGGCTATGGTTGATAAATTCCAGTTGCCTGTATTAAACCACTTCTTATAAATTCTCCAAGAATTTTCAAGGTTTGACCCGTTACTGACTATTCCTTTGCATGCGTTTCAGTTATCTACTGTTTTTCTACAGAGTCCTGTGAGATGCCTATCCCATTTCCTAAGTCATTATTTAATACCTTCACCTTAAAACCACAGGTTCTTTTCTACTTTGTAGTGTAAGTGGTAATAAGCATCCTGAGCTCAGAGGTGCTTGGAGCAAGGACACCTGCCATGAGGTCAGGCAGAGCTTATTGTCCTCCAGTGCTACCGGGAGGTGTCAGTGCTGTTCAGCTGCCCTGCTGGGCTGTCCTTGGAGAACAACACAGGCTTTTCGAGCCGGCCTTCAGCAGCAAGGCTATTAGCCTGTATCAGTCTCATAGGCAACTGCATGTCCATCATTTCAGTCTTTCCTATTTTACCACACTTATTTTCTGTGATTACAGTAATGCCGGTATGGCCTGCTCTTAGATATACAGTTTTCCTCTGTGGTATATTGCATTCTCACAGCGGGCTTTGTTCCACTATGCTCTACCTCTCACCGGTTCCTTTTGCATTATTTTCTTATTTAACCATATTGCATAAAGACTTGGATGCTTTACTGTTACTTTCCTTCCTGACCACACTTACAATCCTCCAGATTTATTTTTAGTATTTCACTTTATCTCTTCCTTGCATTTGCTTGTAGTTTATCTACTTTCTGCTTATTGTTTCTTTTTATAGTTTCTTGTAAAAAATAAAAAATAAAAAGAATCCTTAAACATAAATATTGGTTTGAATATGGTGCAGAGGATTGTCTTACAGGTATAACTGTGACCAGCATGTTAGTTTTACGTTTCAGGCCTAATCTAACATGACTTGTCTGTTTTTGGTTTCTTTTTGCTTTTTCTATTAACAAACTAATTTCCCTAGTACCTTGTTAAATGACAAGACACGACATAAAGAAACCAAAACCCTAGTACACAAAATATTTTCCATATTTAGAAAGAGGAGCTATATGTGTTATTGGTCTTGCAGCATATATCATTGCAGCCTCATTGCTTTTAAGCCCTCAAAGATTTAGTGCCTCTGGAATACCAAATTGAATCGGAGCTGCACACGTGCTGGAAGTGCTGTCTGGCTCCAGCATATGGCAAATAAGAACAGCTTTGCTGAGAAATTCCTGTCGTTTCTTATTTTAACCAGCAGTTGGGAGACGAGTTGGGTGCATCTTAGATAAGCACACTTCTCAAACTCTTGAAAATGCTTTTCAGTTATTCTGATCATTGTAAGTTAAAACCTGCTCCTGAAGTAAGTACTGAAGATAAGTTCCTTCTGCTTTTTATTTATCATTACTGGTATAGAATAGCACATCTTGATTCTAGTGAAAAGGAAATAAAGCAGTTTTTTTTTTCCCTTTTTCTTGGGATACACACCTATAGTAAACAGATGCAAGTGTGCTTACAGTCAGGGATACGCAACCTGAACACAGTGGTGCACAATTGCTGCTCATGTCCTGCTGCGCCTCTCAGAAGATGTACAGCAAAAGATAAGCCTGCAAATTTTAACAAAAAGTAATCTCTTTTTCTAGTTGCTTTATACAGAGCTGCTCAGCCTTTTAAAATCTTGCTGCAGAAAGTCTTGGAAATCAAAAGTGAATCTCACACCTACAAGGTCAGATGCAGTACCCACACAGTTCACAAAGGACTTCAGGAGAAGATACCTTGCCATAGAGGCTCTAACTGCACACACACTGTGTGTGTTTTCCAGCCAGCCCCTGGGCACATCCACAGGAGAGCCAGCTCTGAAAGTCTCTCATCCCTGCTTTCCAGCAAAATCTTCCTTCTAGGGGAGCTGTAGAGGAATCTAGATTTTGCAACAGTGATGATATCATCTAAAGTCATGCTATTTTCACAGCTCCAGTTTGGATGAGATCATAATTATCCAAATGATAAATCAGTCTAGTTTAATTTTATGTCCTGTTCTTACTGTGCTGTTACACAGAAAAGATGCGACAGCTTCTACTCTTACTCCTTTGCCACCTTGACAGGTCAGAGAATATCCAAAGAAAAATGATTCCAGAAGCAAGGACCCAAAATGTTCTGCTCAGCTTGCTCATTTATTTACTTTTGACCTGGAAAAGATAATACTACCCCAGTGTGAGAGAAAAGTAGCTGGAAAATATAACTGAAAATTAAGTGCAACCAACTAGGGTATTTCTGGAGTTTATCCTATGCAAAACACTCAGCAAATCTGTCAGCTCTTATTATAGACAATGAATTATGATTTAAAAGAATAAAACAAAAAATAACGCCTTACTTTGGTAAAGATGGCATCACTGAACATGCTTAATACATCTTACTTACAGTTTCAGAATCACAGGAGCCTGCTGTGCAAGAGGTGCCAAGCTTGATGAACTGCATGTGTTGCAGACACTATTCATCCAACAGTGCTTGCATATGGGCGGGATACTTGATGTGCATGCAGCTGCTTTGCTTCCATTTCGATTTACTGAATGCATGGCTGAAAATATAACAGGTCTTTCTTCTTAATGCTTTCAGATGATGAGTTGTTGAAGTCAGCTGCTAGGAAATTTTTGCCTTTTATATAAGCACTTTTACTGGTTAATGCTAAACAAGAACATCAGTGTCTCCTGATCTTTTCTAAGCTTAAGTGAAAAATAAATAAATCTCCTGAAACAACTTTTGTGCAGGAAAAATACAAGATTTTATAGAAGAATATTGTCATTATATATATATAGTCATTATATATATTTACCATATATATACACCATATATTACACATATACATATATATATGTTTATATATACATATGTAATGTAAAATGGTAAGTCTGTAAAATAGATTTTTTGCTGTGTTGTGGAGATCTGAAAGTCAGTAATGGATAGTTGTCATTGAAAAGCATTGCAGTGCATAAAGTGATGCTTCATTAAAAGCAAAACAAAGCTCTGCTGGAGAAGGAAACTGGCTGCAGTGTTGATAGTGTTGCCTTTTGGCTCTCTACCTGCATGGTTTTGTCCTCCCCACAATTAGGTAGTCCATATTTCTTTCCTCTCTGGTGCTTCAGCCCAATCTTGTAACATAATCATTCAGCAGTAAGAGATCATAGGCTAAGCATTTGAAAAAGAAACAAGCAGACAACAACAACAAAAAACCATATTTACTTAATACATTATATCCCAAATGGTTTTGATTTTTTTATTAGCTTTTTCTGAAGAGTTAATTCGAAGGTCTTGACATAACTAAATAGGCAAGTCTAACAGAAGAGTCTGTGTAGTCTGACAGAAATTGAAGGCAATATTAGAGGTAATGACCAACCTGAAGGACTGTGGTTTTACAGTCCAAATCAAAGCATCAATTTTATAAAGTGCATGTGGAGAATTTGATGAGTTTTCTAAGAGACAAAAGTGCAAACTAGGAAGCTTATTCCAGAGCAGAATTGACTCAAGTGTGAGTAAAATATAGAGGATTGTATCCAAATACTGCTACTGTGTGACATTAAAAGACCTTGTGAATTAGTGAAGTAAGGATATGAGTAAACTTCTGATAAACGTTTTAACTAAACACGTCTTGGTGTTTTTATTTTCTCTCCATTTTATAGATGCCTTTACTGATTTATCAAATCTATTTAAATTTGTCCCTGATGAAGTGACTTGGTTTTCTAGGACAAATACTTATTAGGAAATGGAATATAAAATCTGAGTTGCAACTGTATGTTTTAAAGAAGCAACTGAAGCTAAGAATTGTCATTATCTGATTACAAAATGCAATACATTCAAATTGTTTTGAAACTGATAGTTGTGACAGTGGCTAGACCTGCCTCTTGTACTCTGTAAGTACTTTGAACTTTTGATTTTGCACAGAATTCTATGTTTATACAGAGCTGGTAACATGGTGATTTAACAGCAATCATGTATTTAATGATCATCTTAAAAATCCAATTAAGGGGTTGAAACTTACAGAGCAGACGAATTATCTGAAAGCTGATGAGATGCAGGGATCTAAGAAACAGATGTCTAACCATGTTTTGGGAGATCTTCAGATATATAGGTTTTATTTTAATTTATTTGCATTTCTCAAAGGGAAGCATGGTCCAGAACTTCACGCCTTTTGGCAGTGATACAATCAGATGCTGTGTTTGTGCTAGTTTGTAGACTGTGCTTGCTTGCTTGCTTTCAAGAGGATTAATCTCTGAAAGCTTTAAAAAGAAAAAAATGTGCAAAAAGGCTGTCAGTCCTGAAGTCCTCTCTCTAGTATGTTGTCAGGCCTTTTCAAATATTTTGCTATTATCTTACAGCCTTATTCTCTCCATTATAAAGTATGCATGTGGGCAGAAGCATCTTCTATAGGTTTATGACCAAGGTTATATTCTACACTCAAGTACAATTAGAGAAAAGTTCGGGCTAGTTGTAGAGTTAAGTCTGTCTCTTTGCAAATTAATTTGTATTTCCCTGCAGGATGAACTGACTGCTGTGTAATGTTGTATGGGAGTTATTTATTTCTATAGTGAATATGGTAGGAAGAAAAGCTGCAGTGTAATTATAAAGCTATTTCTCAATGATCAGGTAAATAAAAGTTACTGTTGGAGACGCGATCTTTTCATTTGATATCATTTATCATAGGTCCTAATTAGCAGAAAGGGAGGTGTACCTTCGCATACAGCAAGTCCAGGCAGGAGATTCAAAATGAATCCTCAAATAATTGAGGATTGTGTTTGAGAGATGACAAGAAAGGCACAATGCATGACATTGAGAAGCATGTCAAACCACTGTAGTTTCAGGATTTGCAATATCAACATTCAGGTTCAGTTTCCAGTGGATATATGAATGAGAAGCAAGTCGTCTGGAAAACAAGGATGGGTACAATCCTTTGTCTACAATCCTTTGATGTTTTTTTTTCTATGTATCTGGAAGGCAAGAAGGCATAGGCCTTATATATGTGCATGTTCATGCACAGCTCCAGTTTTAGTTCTCAGAACATATAATCACAGAATCATAGAATTGCTCAGGTTGGAAAAGACCTTAAAGATCATCAAGTCCAACCACATCCTAACCATACTACCCTAACTCTAACAACCCTCCACTAAATCATGTCCCTGAGCACCACATCCAAATGGTTTTTAAACACATCCAGGGATGGTGACTCAACCACCTCCTTGGGAAGCCTATTCCAGTGCTTAACAATGCTTTCTGTAAAGAAGTTTTTCCTGATATCCAATCTAAACCTCAGCAGCAGAGAGAGATGATGGAGAGATTTTCAGAAAAAGTACAGTTGAAAAGGATACAGATTTTTTAACATCTAGCCCTTTTCAGCTTTAAAAAATTTCTTTTAGTTACTGATTTTCACAGTTATATATATTTTTGAGGATAGAAAAAGGATTAGTATGATTCTCTAGTCTAACTGCTCATCGAGCATGAAGCAAGCTGGAATTGTACATGACTTAACTCCCAGAATATATATCTAATCTTGACTTTAGAATTGAATCCGTTTGTTAAATAAATCATTGGATTCTTCTAGTTATTTAAAATGGTTGTCTACAATTTGAATTACTAGTCCAGATTTTTCCAAACTCTTTGCTGTGAGACTTCATTTTAAGCTAAAATGCATATTTCATTCCTTTAATTATTAATTATGATATATGCAATACTAGAAACATCTTTTTTCTTCACTCTCAACTGTGGTTAAATAGTTAGCTATTAACTGCAGTTATAGCTCACCTTTAGTAGGTGTTTGCAGAGGCGTCATATCTGTATTTCTCTGACGTTGCCTTTTCCCAGACTAGATAAAACATTCTTCACACACTTTTTCATGTTTACTGTTGCTTACTATTGTATGCGATGTCCAGATACTCAGATGTCTGCACACAAAGGTGTGTATAGCTGCATGCCAGCTCTGATCCATCATGATCCTTTCGGTTCCCTTGCGTCACTACCGACTCTTCTCAGCTCCTGCATAACAAGAATTCAGTGTTTACTCAAGAAGGGCGTTTCTGTCACATATTCCAGTTTGTATAATTTACTATGCTAAGGTGCTCATTCATATTGATTTTTAGGAGGATGTTTTGTTTTCAATTTGAATGAAGAGAAAATTAAATGAACGCATACATTTTGAAATGTGACAGGTGCATCATAGGTGCACCAGCTCCTGGTTTCATTGGTAAGTAAAGTGATGGTGGTTTTCTGGAGGGAAAAACACAGATAATTGCTTACAGGAATAAGCAGTGAGTCACACTGAAACAACCCAAGTTTTACTGGGCGGTCCTCAAGCTGTAGGTCTTATCTCAGCAGAGTTGCCCATCCCATGGTGTTTGCCCCAGCAGCAGATTCATAACCATTCCTGACTCTGCTAAGTATCCATAGTAGGGAAAGGAATACAGCACCATCATCCTTTTGAGAGTTAATTTGAGCTTGTTTGTCCAAAACAGCTTCTCTTCCCTTCACTTTGTTCCTTCCTAAATAGTTTTGTGTCTTTGATCTCTTGTGTTTGCAAGGATTTTCCTGTCATAGTATTGTCTTTTTAGTAAGCAGTTCTCCAGAGCATTCTGAGAAGTGGCATAATAGAGTCATTCTTTCCTTTCCTGTGTGTTTTTCTCACCAGTCTCTTACTAAACAATAACCACTATATTCTATAATAAATATCATAATGAAATATTCATAAATTATCAAGAGCATTTCCAAATCTGTCACAGTGAACTCATGGGATTGAGTTGCTTTTTACAACAAGCACAGATTCCAAGTATTTTTGGGCTGATGCTCTAGCTCATGTACACACTATTAACTAGTTAAACAGTGAAAGCCTGGCTTCCTTTTAAGGTAAAAATTCTTAGCACAAAAATAGCAAGGTTTTGTTTGCTATCAAATATTAGCGATACTTTCCTTCTGACTTGCCATTTTCCTCCCAGACACTCTTTCTCCATCCTCGTCTCAGAGTCCTTCATAAGCTATGCTTAACAGATGCTAGAAGAAGAGTTCCCACTGCTTGAGTCTTCGTGACAGATGTAA
Source organism: Lagopus leucura (assembly GCF_019238085.1). Taxonomy (NCBI): domain Eukaryota; kingdom Metazoa; phylum Chordata; class Aves; order Galliformes; family Phasianidae; genus Lagopus; species Lagopus leucura. The sequence continues at coordinate 4,354,752 of NW_024962268.1, read as the reverse complement.
TATTTTAAGTGACCAGGAAAGGGTGCTTCAGAAGAGATGCTTACAATATTGAAACTTCAGTGACCTAGTGGGAAAGTAAGAAAGGAAACTCAAGATTCCACTCCCAGTTGGTGAATTCCTGAGCACTTAGACTATCAGTGATTGTAGCCAAGATTGCTCCCTTAGTGATGATTTTTTATGTGATGTGTAATTTTCTCTTGAGATACAACAATAGAAATAATACATATTAGCTTTTCTTTGCCTCCTAAGTTTTAATAAATTTTGGAATTACAGAAGATCTTGAGTAAGTTTTCAAAACATAATGTAATGGCTAAAGGTTTAAAGACTTTTGTAAATAAATATGAAGCAATGGAACAAATCTCCTGCAGGAGAATGTGCAGTTTAGGAGAGATGTTGGAAATCCAAGTTAGCTTGATCTCCTCTCAGTGTGGGAGCAATATGCAGAGTTTTGTCTGGATGAGAAAAGAGGGAAATGAGTCCTGTGTTTAAATCTCCCCTGCAGTTGGTCTGAAAACTTGGAAATTCTTGTTCTTTCAGTAATTTTTCAGGGATGTACTGGCCCCATAAAAGTCAGTGGGAGTCCTGCCATGGATTTTAATGAGGTCAGAAAGAGAATGGTGTATTTCAATTGCTTTTTTTTTTTCTAAGTTGAAATAATTTTCATATTTATTTCTTCTACAGTGATGTACTTAAGATGCAAATTCACTTGCAATTAGATAAGCATTTTCTGTAGCATGATAGAAGGGAACTTGTTTGCAAGATGGGATGTAATAACTTCACACTGCATCAGGAGAACAATAGTTGCTGTTGGGTTTTTTTTTTTTAACCTGTTGACATACATAAAATTTGGACATTTTGGCACAGGAGTATTAAACAATTCAGTTAAAGATGACTTCACATCTACAAGCTGTCTTTGGGAGGAAAACTGAAATAAATAGCATATAATTCAAATGAAATACAAGGAAATAAGAAATTGATAATGATACTTCAATGAATTTTAACTAATTTGCAAAAGAATTTAATTATGTTTTGCATATTACATCATGCCAACATGACTAAAACATGACATATTGTAAATCTGCATTCCCTGTTAGCAGTGAAACATAGAATCATAGAATGGCTTGGATTGGAAGGGACCTCAAGAATCATCAAGTTCCAGCCCCACTGCCACAAGTAGGGCTGCCAAGCACTAAATCAAGTGCTAAATCAGATTGCCCAGGCCCCCAACCAGGCCTTAGACACTTCCAGGGATGGAGCGTCCACAGTGTCTCTGGGCGCCTGTGCCAGTGCCTCACCACTCTCTCAGTGAAAAATGTCTCCATGACATCTAATCTAAATCTCCCTTCCTTTAGCTTAAAACCATTCCCCCTTGTCCTGTCTCTAGCCTTGTAAAAAGTTGATTTTCTTTGTGTTTATAACTCCCTTAAAATACTGGAATACTGCAGTGAGGACTCCCTACAACCTTCTCACTTTCAGGCTGAACAGGCCCAGTTCCTTCAGCCTATTTTCAAAGGAGAGATGCTCCAGCCCTTGAATCATCTTTGTGGCCCTCATCTGGACCCTCTCTGAAAGCTCCACATCTTTGATGTGTTGGGGGTCCCAGACTTGGACACAGTACTCTGGATTGGGCCTCACAAGAGCAGAGCAAAGGGGGATAATCACCAGTGGCTCATATTAAGTTTTTCATCAGCCAGGACCCCTAAGTCCTACTCAGCAGGGCTACTCTCAAGGAGTCCTTCTCCCAGATTGCACACATATATGGGATTACCTTGACTGAAGACAAAACCCTGCTCTTTGCTGTGTTGAACCTCATTAGGTTCACAAGGGCCTACCTTTCAAGTTCATCGAGACCCCTCTGGATGTAATCCCTTTCTTCTGCTTTATCAATCACACTACTCAGTGTGATCCTATCATTTATGTCAAAGATGTTAAAGAGCACTGGTCCCAAGTACTGGTCTCACTCTGGGAGACACTGCTTGTTACCGGCCTCCACCTGGCCATAGAGCCATTAAGCACAACTCTCTGGTTGCAACCATCCAACCAATTCCTCATTCTCCAAGCAGTCCATCCTTCAAATCCATCTCTCTCCATTTTAGAGAAAAGGATGTGATAGGGCACCATGTCAAAGGCCTTGTAGAAGTAAAGGGAAATTATATCAGTTGTCTTCCCTTCGTCCTCCCATGCTGTTGTGCCATCATAGAAGGCCACCAGATTGGTCAGGCATGACCTTCCCTTGGTGAAGCCATGTTAGCTTGTCCCTTATGTGCCTTAACATGATATCCAGGAGGATCTATTCTGTGATCTTCCCATACACAGAGATGAGGCACACTGGCCTGTAATTTCTCAGGTCCTCCTTCCTCTCTGTCTTGTAAAAGAGAATGATGTTTCTATTTTTCCAGTCTCCAGAGACTTCACCTGACAATGATGACTTCTTTTCAAATATGATGAAGAGCAACTCAGCAGCCATGTCAGCCAGCTCCTGTACGACCCTGGGATGCATGTCATCCAGCCCTATGGATTTGTACACATTCACTCTCATGAGTTGTTACTGGACTTGCTCTGTCCTCACAGTCAAGGGGAAGTTTGTTCCCCTGTTCCCACCTAGAGAGACAGAGATGTGAGAATCCTGGCTGCCATTAAACATTTAGGCAAAGAACCCTTTGAATACCTCAGTCTTATCCATATCTGTTGTAGCCAGTTTTCCTTTTTCATTTAGCAGAGACAGTATGCTCTCTTTGGCCTGTCTCTTCTGACCCATCTACTGGTAGAATCCCTCCTTGTTTTTAGCAAGTTCAGTTGGACTGTGCCTTGTCTTTCCTTACCCTATCGCTGCAAATCGAGACAGCATCACTGTACTCTTCCCAGGTGACACACCCTTGCTTCCACTGCCTGTACTTGCCCTTCTCTTCCTTCAATTTGACCAGCAAATCCTTGCCAAGCCATACTGGTTTCCTGCCTCCCCTGCCTGCTGTCTTATTCTGAAGGATGGAGAGCTCTTGCACTCTCAGAAAGGCATTCCTGAAAACTAGCCAGCTTTCTTCCACTCCTTTGTCTGTAAGGACTCCTTCCCAGGAGATCTCAACCTACAATTCCTTAAAGTACCTCAAGTTTGCTCTCTTGAAGTTCAGGGTCCTGACTCCACTCTTTGTGAGGCCCACATTCTTCAAGATCACAAACTCAACCAGGGCATGGTCTCTGCAGCCCAGGCTGCCTCCAATCTTAGTAACTGTAACAATCTTTTCTGTACTTATGAGCACCAGGTCCAGCAATGCGTCGCCTCTGGTTGGTCCATTCAATACTTGAACCAGAAAGTTGTAGTCAGTGGGCTCCAGGAGACTCCTGAATCGCTTACAGCTCACTGTGTTGACTTGCCAGTGGATATCTGGGCAGTTGGAATCCTCCATTGGGATGAGAGCCGTGAGTGTGAAATTTCTTGCAGCTGATGCAGGAGGGCCTCATCAACAAGGTGCTCTTATTCAGGTAGCCTGTAGTAGACCCCGATCACCAGCTGTCGTTTATTATATAGACATATCTGCCTTTGAACAGAATATGTTATATTTTTCAGCAACCAGTCACAATAATGCACTCATTAATAGCCCTGTGCAGTTTTATAATAATTAAATATTTATAATATGCAAATATATACTCTCCTTAATTTGCAAGTGACAAGTAATCAAAGCTTTGCTTTCAGTTCTTCAAGCAAAAAGTTCTGTTCCTCGTCTTACTTTCGTAGGCAATAATTTGATGAAAATAAGACAGTGGATGGAAAGAGGAGGGAATCCTTTCTTTATTGTATGAAGTATGGCTGACGTTGTGCTACCATTTCAGTTTTAAACCACCCGCTCCTATTTTGTTATCCAACACTGAATATTTTAATGACTCTGAAATCTGATCCATTTAAAAAACAGAACAATGACACACTGAAGTATCCAAATGCCTTACCAATTCATGACCCACGTGTTTCCTGTGGTGAGTGTGCGCTGCTTAGCACAAACCAGTGTCAGCAGATCTCCTCATGGCCTACAGAGAGAGCTTACTCCTAACCTTTTAGGACAGCTTGTTTTTCCTTAAGAACTAGTACTCATCCGTGTTCTATTATGAGGGCAGAACATGATGAATGTGCCTCCTTTGACACCTGCAGGTCACATGCGAGCGTGTGGGGACAGCCCTTTGGCACAGTGACTTGATGTACATGGTGGTATCTCTGAGAAACAGCGCTCCTCCAGACAGCTCCTCCTGCAGGAACACACATCCCACGAAGGGGCCTAGCGCCATTGGAGCTGGCTCACATGACAACTGTTCTTTCTCCTGCTTTATTCCTCTTTGTCTTTCCTTATCCTCTCATCCACTAAATCCCAGATTAATGTCTTCTTTGTCTTCAGCCCAGGTGGCAAACCTATTTGCCATGTATCGCTCGCCCATTAACAAATAATCTGTAATGCTTACGCTGTGAGCTGTTCCTGCTTGCCAGGCAGAGTGAGCCTTCAGCTGACTGCTGGCTAATGAGAGCACAGAGAAAGGAGCTGCCTAGTGAAGCAGCCTGTACTGACCTGGCTGCTGCACTAGGTCATTTCAGACCAACCCTTGGTGTGTGAGCCTCAGTTGTATTTGTTTTAAATGGTGAGTTTGCAAGCATCAACATAAATAGGAGCTACTTCCACTCTGGTGGTTCAAAGCATTCTCAGTGTTAGTAACTTCTAGTGAACGATGTTTCAGAGAAAGCAGAAGCAAAGCTTCTAGGATTTTCACATTTTTGATTATGAGATGCTCAAGCTTGTGTTTTGTAAACAAGATTTAGAAGCTCCTCTGCATAGCTGTGCTTTGGACTATGGCAAATTGTAGAATAAAATCTGTAATTGTGCCTGGATTTATTTTACAAACTGGGGTCATTTCAGCAGTCTGTGTGGCCTTCCATTCAGCTGTTTGTTTAAGCCAAGCCAAAAGCCACTTATCTAAAGATGATTTATTCTCACTCTTGAGCTGATAGAACCAGGCTGGAAAGGGCGAAAGCTGAGCTGCAGGCTTTGGTATGAGCCCCCTCCAGTCAAACTCTTAAGGAGAGCATAAAGGCCTGACCATAACATAGTTCTGGAAGGTACTTGCGGGACTCTTGTGCTTTGCTTGTAGGACACTTTTTAAAATAAACAGCAGTGGTATGTGATTGACTCAAATTTGAACTTTGCAGCTGTTTCTTCCTATCTGTGTGGTATGTCAGAGCAAAACTCTCCAGCTCAACATCTCTAAAATCAAAAATTTAAATATTATAATTTGGATCAGCTTCTGACCTTTTGGTCTTGGCAGCATGAGCAAAATGGAGACAAGTGTGATTCTTTATCTAGTTCAGAAAATTATATGTTACTTATTTACTTAGAATATAGCAATGCTGTGTAGTAAAAGACAATGGCTAAAAATTCTTAGCAAGAGATGTGTAAGTGTAACTTGAGGCATAATATCTGGCTGTCAGAATTGTGTCTGAAGAGAAGGAAAATTTTAGTCATGTTTTAAGCTTAGTTTGCTTTGTTAGATTAAGGCAACCAAAATAATAGTTCACTTTCACTGTTGTCCTCTCTGGATGCTGTGAGGATCAAGTATCTTTTAACTTCGTTAGACTTCATTTAGTGCAGAATTTGACTACAAGGGAACACAATAAGTGACACTGAAGGTGTAGTTTCTCAATATTTTTGTCTTTGGCAGTGAAAAATGTTTGAGGGCCTTATTGCCTTACTTGGGGTTTGTTGCTGCCCTAGCATTTTTGGAGGGGCATGGTGGGAACTTGTTGGCTGGAATGACCTAAATCTTAAAACACCTCCTCTCCCCTCCAAAAGAACTTGTAGTGTGTCCGACTGCAGTGCCAGGCTGAGGAGCTGGGCTGGGCTGTGGTGGGGCAGCCAGGGACCTCTTGCAGCACCCATATGGATGATCACAGCAGTAAATATAGGGGCAGATGCAAATGGCCAAGAGATGAACCTGCAGAAAGAAATTTGCCTCGTCAGTTAGAGTTGGTTTGACTGAGATAATAGCAAAGGGATTAAAGAACTGTTGTATATTTTGAATTTAGGCTGTCAAGGCAAATATTTTGACAGTCTCTCAGAAGTGGATATTGAGTGGCATGCTGTGAAGAACATAGAGCTCTGTCATGGAAAATGTTCGTCAATGGATGGGAAACTGAGAGGTGGAATAAACAGCTAGTTTTCAGCCTGGAAAGATTGTAGCGTGAGTTTCTGTCCAGCAAAAATGGGAGAAAAGGGGCAAGTGCTGGAGGGCAGCTTCACAGAGTGCAGAGTTCCATAGTGCACAGCGTAGCTGGAAAGGCTCTGATGCATAGTGTACATGTTCTGTTGGAGCTGTGTGAAAACTGGGTAAATTCATTCGGAAATTCAAAGTGATACCTGCTGGAACAAAAACGTTAACTACAGAAGCATGGCTGAACTGTGAATAATCTCCAGTACTTCATCTGCAACCTCCCTCTGCTGAATCTAATGAGTAAGAAATGTTCCTGCCCTTCCTCTGACCCCTGAACCATATTCCTGAGTGTGTTTTTGTCCTCTGAGCTATAACAGGAGATGAAGGGAACAGCACTCGCATTCAGTTTATCACTAGTACAGGAACAAATTTATCTGTGTGCTCGTTCTGCCAGAATAAAGTGGTAGTTACCTGTGAAAAGCTGGGTTGTGAAGGTTTAATTTGAAAGGTAAGTGTGACAGCAGGAGCTGTTATTACTGGTGATGTTTATTAACTTTCACATGCTACGAATATTTCACAATATAGCAAAACTGGGAAGTGTGTGTCCCAGGGAAGACCTGAGATTTGACTCTATTTTCGTATCATTTTTGACCGGGCAGTTCTACTCACGCATTTACTTTTCTGGAGATACTCATATCTTAACATGTTGCCACCATGTATTGTTGCATTTTAAATGAGAAGTACCTCAGTGGTGTGTAGTTTTCCTTATGATTCTAATATGCATTCACCATCTTTTATTAGCGACATGTATTATGGCTTCCAATGTTCATTTGGAATTCCCACCTACCTAAGTAAATATGAACTTTATTCTCTTTGTGTTCAATAAACTGCATTTTATCATGTTACGTAGATACAGAGTGAAGTGTACCAGCTGTGATTTGACTGTAAGGTCCTTTGCACCACAGTTAAAAAAAAATACAATTAATTACAAAGATGAGTTGTTTAACTCATCTTTGACTCAGGAGTGGTGCTTACACAAAAAAAATCAGATTCTCTTTGGAACTTCTCTTAAAAAATAAAGGTGTTTTCTATTAAATTGTCTTTAATCATGCCACTGACATAAGAAGCATGTATGCTTTTCCAGTTGTTTAAAGTGGAAATAATGAGAGAATTAACTTTTTTTTGGCAGGCTGACACTTTAGTTCTCTGTTATTACAAAGGGTGTATTCGAGTCATTGGTATGTCAGATTGCTTGAAAACTCGATGCTTTCTCCAGCTTTTCCAGAATAAAAAATGGGAAAAGAATGATTGTCACAGTACAGCTAAATGCACAACTAAATGTGGATTGCCATTTGCTAACATCTAGTTTAGTACATTTTCATAATTTACTTAGTAAAGTCATGAAATGAGTTGTTTGAGTGCCAGACATGCACTGTCTGTTTGGGCTGTCATTCTCTGATGTTTTTCTCTAGTTGGCCAGTGGCAGCAGAGAGGCTGAAAGTTGCAGGCTTTGTTCTAAGCACAAAACCAGGCAGGGTATGCAGGAGCATCTGTCAGAAAAACAGGCCAGGCAGCGTGGTAACCACGAACTGAGGGAGGTGAAATTCGGTTGTGGGCATGAAAGGCGTGGCTAGGTCCTGCAGGAGCCTGCAGATGGAGGTGGGGAAGAAGAGTAATGCGGGTGAGATCTTGTGGATAGTCCATAAATCCTAATGTAGGAAGGAGAAGAAATTGCCGTATGGAATTCTGAGGTTTTTGAAGTTGTGGTGTTTTGTTGTTTTCTTTTACTTTTGCATTCACTGGGACTGGAATTCAACCGCTAGGCTCAGAAGCTCCTAAAAATTTAAACGCCAACTCCATCACCCCTTGACAAAGCTAAAGGACTTCAAAGGAGGATGGGAATGTCTTTTTTTTTTCCCGGTACCTGCTGACCCCTCTCTGTTCGGCAAAGGGGAGCAGAGGAGGCACTGTTCACTACTGGTCTTTTTTGTGAGTAGAACTCGGGAGCGGTGCACCCCCTTTGCTGAGGGGTAGCATGACTGCATTTCCTGCTCTCCCCCCCTTCCGAAGTGATACATTTTAAGTTTAAGCGCAGAGGCATATGTGTTGATCCATCTGTTATTGTAAGGAAGGCTTCTGGGTTTGAGTGAGGAGCGTAGTGATCTCTGATCGCCTCTCATTCCAAGGGCAGTATAGCTCTGGGAATGTCCCCCAGTTACCGTCACAGGCGGCAGAAGGGAGGCCCCTGGGAGCGCCGAGGGCTGCGGGGTGCGGGTCGGTGTCCCGCGGCGGCTGGGCAGCCCCACGGCCCGCTGCCTTCCCCCGGTGCAACCTTCCCTGCCCAGATCCTCGCGACGCGGCCACTCGGCGGCTGTAAAACTGCTTAAAACGCTCTGCTGGGCCGCCGCCTGCAGCCGTGGCGATTTCAAGCAGGGGAAGATGATGTGGGCGTGCTGGAGGAGTGGGTGGGACCGGGCCGCCACCAACACTTCAGTGGCAGCGCGCTCGACGCACGGCCGTGCGGGACGGGCGGAGCGGATGAGTGAGTGCCGCCTGGCAGCCGGAGCGGTCGCTCCCTCGGGACGAGGCGAGCGGCTTCCAAGCGCGCACGGAAAGCTTTGGCTTGTGGATGTGGATGCGCGCAGGGTTTCAGCTTGCTGAGTTGTGCGAAGGCTTTATCTGCTGCTGATGTCTTTTCTCTCTCCCGTAGGTGCGTGATGTCGAGCAGTGGGCAGTCCCCACAGCCTTCCCCGCCGACTCGGAGCGTCATGCGCCAGTATGAGCAGTAAGAGAGAAAAGCGCGCCTCGGAGCTCAGCATCCCCTCGAGAAAAAAGGAGGAACTGAGTGGAGAGGACGAATGACTGTACTGCTTGCAAAACTTGCAGCGGTTCACTTTTTCTCCTGAGGAGTTTTGTCTTGGCTGCTGTGAGAGCTGGAAGAGCAAGCGGAGCTGCAGCAGTGATTTCCTCGTGGTCCCCCTTCTCTGCTTTTATTTAACTTTTTTCCCCCTCGTGCCCGGAGTTAAGACTGCCAGCTGCACTGTTTGCGAGCAGTGGACACCAATATGTGTCATGTCATTGTAACGTGTCGGTCAATGCTATGGACTCTCCTGAGCATCGTCGTGGCTTTTGCGGAGCTCATCGCTTTCATGAGCGCGGACTGGCTGATTGGCAAAGCCAAACCAGTCAGCACCGAGGACATGGACAACAGAACGGGAGGGCCGCAGGAACCTTACCGCCCGACCCTGGGCATCTACGGGCGCTGCACAAGGATCTCTCACATGCAGCTCTCCAGGCGAGATACGCTTTGTGGCCCTTATGCTGAAAACTTCAGTGAGATTGCCAGTGGGTTCTGGCAGGCGACCGCTATTTTCCTAGCTGTGGGAATCCTGATCCTCTGCGCCGTGGCGTTTGTGTCTGTCTTTACTATGTGTGTGCAGAGTATTATGAAGAAAAGTATTTTTAATGTCTGTGGGCTGCTACAAGGGATTGCAGGTACGTGAGCTCTGAGAGCAACTAAAAATGCTAACTTTTGTGCTGTTCAACTTGCTGTTCACAGCAATTCTGTGGTGTCTACAAGGCGATCACATTAGACAGACCCAGAGTGATTCTATATGCTGGTGTTTATTCAAACTCAGCTGAAATTTATAGCTACACAGCATGTAATACATTGACACTGGCAGTAGGATTGCAGCATGTAATGTGCCAAAATGAACTGACCAGTGTTTCTTTTGTTTGCTGTTCAGTGCTTTTTCTCTGTGTGAATTTCTTTCTGTAACAAAAACTTCTCTCCTTTGTTACCAGCAGAGAGCAAAGTTAATCCTCAGGCTAAGGCAGTTCATCTCCCTCTCACTTCTTCGGTGACTTTTCCATAGGCGCAGGGCAGTTCAGTTGCCCCATGGCTGAGGTGAGAGCGAACGCCCCAGGACAGGGCCTGCAGGTGTACACTCTGCTTACCAAGTTTCATGCTAAGCCACCTCCTTCAAGGGTGTGTGCTTGGCAAGTCATACCTGACAGTAAACTCTCCCCTTGGCCAGCCCATTGCGTTGTTCAGCTGCAGTCATAGAGCCCTCTGAGCTTATCTTTTTGTGATCTGATTGTACTTTGCTTGAAATGACGAATCCACTCTAGATGTGTCCTGTTACTGTTTATAACGTAGGTTTGCAGGGATTAAGTAACTGTAATGCAGACCAAAGCTGGAAAGCTCTAGGCAGAGCAGCGTGTGGCTTTCTGTGGTCATTAGGACTGGTTCTATGTGCCAGTTCCGTGCTTTGCAGTGTGTGCATGGGGTGGTCTGAAGGAGAAGAGTGGTCCTGCCACAACCAGCTGCCCTCGGGGACTGGTGAGGGAGGCGGCAGTGGCACAGGCTGCCTCTGCCTTCCCTCTTTGTGGTGCTCTTAACCAGATGTTTTCAATTCATACAGTGATGTGGTTAAACCAGAAGTGAGGAGTTGGGACTTGTTTGCTGGAAGGAGGAGTCCATCTTGACCACTACTTGCCAGGACAACGGTGGCCCTGTTGCTGGCTGCTCCTTGACTGGTGTACTAACTGCTCCCCGGCTTGAATGAGGGCTGTGCTCACCTTCCTCTGATCACGGAGGTCACAGCTGGGGACATGGCCGACACTGGCTACTAAGGCACTGTAAAGTAGTATAAAAGCATACGGGTTGTTTTGTGGCATCCACAATAATGCTTGTGTGCTTGCACCAGAATTAGATCCCTCCATTGGCTCAAGATGTTTCTGTACAGATTATGGGAGCAGATGAATATACTTAAAATAAAAAATGACATGTTTTGCAGCAATCCCTCCTGGTTCACAGAACTACCAGCACCAGTGTGACAAATAAGCAGCTCTGCAGTGCAAATTAGAGCTAGTGGAAGGTTTTAGCTCCTTGCTTTCTTACCCTGCACTTCAGAAATAATCCATGAAACCTGTTTTTTAAGAGATTACATCTTTTCATTTAAAGTTATGTTTGTGTGAGAGATAGGCTGGCAGCATAAGTAGACATTTGCTGCATCAGACTCATGTCTGTTGAAAAGATAACTGTGCTTCTAGTTCCAGTGCCATCTCAAGATGGATATAGTCTAGCATCAAAGTAGGCAGGAAGTAGATTCTTGTATCTTGCAAACTGTTCTGTAAAACATCCATTTGTGAGCAGATATGACAGTTCTAGGTTTTAATATCAGACCAGCTGTGTGGATAAAGGAAAACATTGAACAATATGGTAGACCAAGCATTTGTTTTGTGAAGAGATAGCTAAGTCCTTTTTTTTTTTATCTGTACTGAGAAAAGAACGCTTCCCTTCCTATGGTTTAGATAAATGACAGCATTAAACTGGGTAATTGAAAGGTCACGTTGCTGAAGCTGTTGCTATGAGAAATACCACTGCTGATATTTGCAGCCAGGCGCCTTGTGGCTAGCAACTCATTTTCTCAAGATTAATTTTATTGGGTCCACTGCTACTCTTGTGCCAGTAGCATTACAGCATCTGCTTACTTAGTTGAAAGTATTTTCCATATGACTTATCACAGCTGTTAATTTCAACTTTCTCAGTTCCTGAGTTTTGAAAAACACTTGTGCATGTTTCTAGCAGTACAATTGTTGGCATAGTCAATCACGTGAGGATTATGATATGTGAACTAATGCCCTGGCCAGAGAACAGCTTGACACAAACCAGCGTGATTGTCTTCAGCTTAAGATTGTTCTTTCAAATGTGAACTATTATGTTTTTTAGGAAAAAGAAGTCACAAAGTCACTTTGTTTATCAGCATGTATCAGCCCAATATTTTTAAGCATGTCAAACATTTCATTTTCAAGGATGAGATGCACCCACACAGAGTAATCTACAGGAACTCAGGATCTCACAGACTTAATCTCATTTAAAATCTCTATATCTTTGCTATGGAGATTTGATATAATTAAAAACATGCAGCAAGTTAGTTTATTCCTGGAATTCATCATGAAAAGACAATAACAGACACCGGATATATCTTTTTTGTTTGGCAACAGTGGTTGTGACCTGGGTGATGCCTGCAGTGAAATTACTAACACAAAACCACGTCTTTTTGTATGGTCCTTTGACAAGCCCTCATTTAAATAGTGGGTAGGAGCCATGCAGATATCTGATCCACAGAGCTTTTGTTGTTACTGTCATTGCAGAAAATTAGAAATAAAAAACTATACAGCTTCTGTTTGAAATCTTATAATTTGTTGTAATAGGACATGACATTTTTCCGCTTGCTTTCAGGCTTCAATGTCTCTCACTCTGGACTTGTAGCAGTTGTAACCAGTTGTCCTGGTTTTGGAAATGTTTGCAGATTGTTTCATTTGGAAAAGAATATTTTCCCTGCAATAGACAGTGCAAAGAAAGGAGCCATGTAATTAAACAGATAATTACTACCCAGCAGCAAGAAGTTCAGGCAGACTTTTTGAACATCTTTTTTGGGAAAGTATTCTGTTTTTACAGTTGATGAAACATTTGAAGTACAGAGGCTAGAAGAGGCCCAGGATGACTTGTAATAGCTGTGGAGCACTTTCAGTATTTGTGCATGTTGTTAAGAAGCATTGCTGGTCAAAGAGGCCAAGCTGGCGCTCAGGGGAAGCACCGCGCACACTCCTGCTGCTGCCCGCAGGTGACAGGCTGCTGCTTGGCGGAGAGCCTGAGCAGAAGGAAAGTGAAGCCAGAGCAGTTCAGCCTTCAATGGCAAGGGAACTTCTTGTTTGTCTTTCTAAAATGCAGAGCATGCATTTTTCAAAAGCATATTTCCTCTTGGATTCATCTTAGAATTTTTCTTTTCTGATGCCAGAAATCTGAATTCTTGGGGTGGGAAGAAAGAAGAAGGGGTGGGGGGGGATTTCTAATGGAAATCCTGATGGTCTGAACTGCTCCTGCTGTCTGTGGTGTAGTGCTTCCTGTAACCCATATGGCCAGCTGCCAGCATGACATCCAATACACAGATGGTTGCTGAAAGTTCAAGCTAAGGGGACTGCTGGTTTGGAGCAAGAGGAATTATGCCAGGGAAGGAAAACGAGTTCCAGTGCTGAACTGCTATTGAGCCTGCGGGACAGTATTAAGTAGTTAAAGGACAGGTAAAGAAATAAAGTGAAGCTTTAGTTCAGTGTTAAGTTAGATTTGGAGGTCAGCTTACCTCCTGTGCTACCATGATGGTCACAGGGATCAGCAGACACTCAGCAGACTGTCAGTGCTGAGGTTCTCACTAGCAAAAATTAGCAGTTGATGTTCTTAGCAAGCAAGCATAAACCTTCCATCAAATGGTGTTGAGTGTGAGAACCTTGTGCACTCTGAGAAATACCTTCCTGCGGCATGTGTGTGTGGCACTGCGTAATGGTACTGATGTGGGGATGTCTGTATTCCCTGCTGTCCAGCCGAGTGGGACTGGCTGCCTCTCCTGCAGGGTGGATTTTTGCTTTCAGACTTAGAGCCAAGACTGATGCTGCTTTTCCATAGAGCAGCGAACTCTAGGAGAATATTTAGATGCAGAGTCTGTGCTTTTACTCAAACACAAGAAAAAAGAAGAATTCAGCTCAGTCTCAGCAGGCAGAGAGGGGTGGGGACGGTCGACTTGCACTGCAGGATCAGCGCTGAGGAAATGTAATGGAATGAGAAAATGTCTCAGAGCCCTTTTACCTCATTGTTTCAGCCAAGGCAGCTTGTTGCTTCGGCTCCTTTGCAGAGCCCTGGTCACGAGGTGTTTTTCTTTCCCTTTCTGCTGATTCTGCACAACCGATTCATGTTTTGGAGGGCACTGGCAACAGCCAGTTGGACGGCACTGAAAACAGTTACAGCAAGCACTGAAACGTGCTGGGTCTTTTCCTCTGCTTCTTTTGCGGATGGACAGTTTGACATCATCTGGCGTTTTCTTTCCAAACTAACGAACCTCCCAAATTTAACTGTTGCAGTGTAGTTACTCATGTAGCCGCTTCGGGCCTGCCATCAGGCCGTCTCAGATTAAAAACGCCCACTACCTCCCCGGCTTTTGAGGCAAACCCTGGCGGCCACGCGGCAGCCCCCTTCGCTCAGCAGTGTGCCTGGCTCCTGCTGTGGTGTTCTGAGCACAGAGCTGGGCAGGGCTTGCATGTGTGTGAAACACCAACAGGGCCTGCTTCAAAGAAAGGTGCCACAGCCTTACAGGGTGGTCAGGGCCTGCAAATTGGTGTGACGGGTAGGGTTGGCACAGCACAGGGTATTCTGTGATTCTGTGAAGTGTGATGGGATGCAGCCTACCCTCTCCGCTCCTGAAGAGAGCAGTCTGTATGTTCACGCTTCATTAAAGAGAAGACCGAGCAGATTACACAATAAAAAAAACTAAACCCAAGAAGCCCCAAACACCATGCAGGAATCGCCCATATGCTGTCATTCTGCCAAACCAACCCACATCAAGGCTTTATAAGCTGGCTTCTTTTTGGCTCTTTCTGTGGGTAGCAAAATGTACATAATAGTGATAATAGCTTCTTGTCCATAGCTCTTCCTTATACCTCCTGTCATGCACATCCTCCACATGTATCTTAGCCCTATTTCACACCCTAATATCAATAATGACATCGGAAACAGTGATTGGTTATGAACATGCATCTTTGATTGGCTTAATGAATTGGAGTGTGAGCAAGATCCCAGATCCCCTCGTAGATGTGAACCCACACCGTCTGCAGTATCAAGATAGGTCTTGAAATCATAAATGCTTCTGTTTTGCAGTATTTCCAGATGGGCCATCTTCAAGGCTCTCATGCTCACAGATTCTCCCCTTGCTTGCTGTGCATGTGCCGCCACACTCACCTGAATGCTGGCAGGGCTGCAGGAGGCCATGCAGTGTGAAAGGCTGCAGGCAAGATGTGGGAAAGTCACAAGCCTGGGCTATGCTGTGGTGTCTGGCCTGCTGCGCCGCAGTAGTTCTGTTCCATCCTCTGTGGGGAATTCCCACCCCCTCTGCCTGACACAGAGCTCTGTGCTGGCCGGGGCTGGCCAGTCTTATGAGGAGTGGCTGAGGGAACTTTGATTTTTAAGTGTGGAGGCTGTCCACCATGTCCACTGCGTGTGGTGGCTATCGCTACAGTTGTCTGTGTATGTAAAAGCTTGCTCAGCTTAAGCTAGTGGAGTGCATCTGTGTGCATATTTCAAGCATGACACTGTTCAGGTATTCATTTAGCACACTGACACATTTGCTAATATGCCCGTGGGAAACAAAGGCAGGGTTGCTGTGCCAAGCTGTTGTGCGCCCTTGGTCCTGAGCACTTGTCTCCTGTGGCTGTGCAGAAGGGGAGAAAAGCAGTGTTACTGCTTCTCACCACCAGGAGGTGACCGCATGAGTGGAGCAAAGCTCATCTTCCCCTTTCCACTCCTGTCTGCTGCAGTGCTGTTGCTGTGTTGTGCTGCTCTGTGGGAGCATATTGCATTGCCACCTCATGGATCACAGCTGCTTAATTCCCTGTATCTTCAGCAGCCTTTTAAAAGGGTTGGTTTGGTTTGGTTTTTTGGGTTGTTGGGTATTTTTGAGGTTTGTTTCTTTTTTTGTTGTTGTTTGTTTTGTTTTGTTTTGTTTTTTTTTGCTATTTTGCTAAGAAATGAGAAGATAGTTTCAGGATTTGCAATGGAAATTGGCTTTGTTAGTATATGCTGTTATTTAATATGGCACAACAGCAGCTGCACAGGAGACTGTCAAAACTAAATAGCGTGCACTTATCTAAACAGGCATGTGCACAGCCCCTTTCTTGAGGGTTGTTTCCAAGGATGGAATGAGAAAGCTTTTACTCAGCTCTGACCCTGTTGACCAACACGTGATGTGACATGCAGATGCCCACAGTGACAGACTGATTTGTTGTTTTTCTGTGATGTTAGCTTAGCAACACTGCTATAGAGCATGAAAAACAGGAACACTTGCTTGTTGCAGTTCCAAGCCCCCAGAAAGGAAAGTCTGGGGGTGCAAGTGGAAAAAGGTTTTCATAAAAAAAGGTAATTACTGGGCTGTCTTCAGAAACTTTTCCTCTTGTCTGCTATGTTCATACTGATATTTCTGAGAAGTTTGGCTTCAGTGTAAACATTTGAGGGCTAGGGCTTAATTGGATGTCCAAGCTGTAATCAGGATAGGGATAATAATCCTAATTAAGTTTAGTCTACATTTTGTATTTCTTAAGGCTTTCTTCTGAAAACACATAATTTGGGATTGATAAAATGTTATGAGAGCAAATTCCCTTCAGTGAAACATGTGAAAATGTTCTCTGCTGACAGAGTTATACCAGTGAGCTTTATGAGATGAGTTATCTGGATCAAAGGGTTATTTGAATAGTTTTCCTGTTTTGTTCATAAGCATTACAGAGCCTACTTTGAGACCTCTGTTTTAAGGAATCCTAAGAAAAAACATGTATGAAAGCTGGCAACAGCTAACAGAAGAAAAATGTAATTAATGCTGCATCCATAGCAGTGCAGCTGTGCAAAGAGGGAGGAGGTTAAATCTTCAACAGAGCAAACTTGAAATCTGCAAGGCTGTAGAGAAGCACACTGGAAAACAGCCTCATGTCATGCTTTCAAAATTAATTTGCTCTCCCGGCATGGGGAACAAACAGCAGTGATTAACAGGTGGATTGGCTGTGAATTAAACTCATTTACTGTACATTGGAGAGAGGAACTGGAAGGATTCTTTGCAGAAGAGTTTTCTTCAGCTAAAGCACAAGACTTTTGTTCTGTGTTTTTCCTCTTGAAAATTGGCTTCTGTTCAAATACACTGGGACAAAAGCAAAAATGATTTATTAGGAAAAGGAAATCATTATCATTATAATTTACTGTCCTCCTGCCGGATCCATCTTAAGACAAACTGTCGACAGGAGATAATTGTTGCTTCATTAGATTGTGCTGACATAAAGTTACACAACACACAGTGAGCTTTGTACTTCTATGACTAACAGAAGCTTAAGTGCTTTAATTTTAACTTACAGCGTTAAATGCCTTACAAAGCCACATCATGCAGATTAAATACACAGGTAATATTTAAGTGTGTTGAGCTTAAGAACAACTGAGTCAAATTCAAGAAAGCTGAGAACTCCAATAGTTAATCCAGAGAACAGCTTCTTACACGTAGATGAGTATTGTGCTGGGAACTGCTCCCGTGTCCCTGTGCACTGTGGATATAAGTGAATGCTGAGGGTGTGCCCATGCCTCCTGTGACAGCCCCGTGCTCGCTGATGGTAAGTTTCGTGCCCAGCTCCATGCAGCCTATCCAGTGCCTCCTCCGCCATCTGCCATCTGATGCTTCAAAAGAACAGAAACATGTTTTGTACTGCGCATAAGCTGAAAACCAGTTGGTCTTCATTTCCTCAGTCCTCTGTCTGGCTGTGAATCCTAGAATCACAGAATGGCTTGGGTTGTAATGGATCTTCAAAATCATCTAGTTCCAACACACTGATGTGTGCACGGTTGCTACCCACTAGAACCACAATGAAACACGATTGCCATTGTGCTGCTCGGGATTAACTCGCTTGCTCTTTGTGTTATTTGTTATGTAAGAAGAAGGGTTTGCCAGCTATTGACAGAAACTATGAGCAAAGCTGCCAAGCGCTGCAGTAATGCAAATAAATAACAAAAATGAGAGAAATGCAGGCAGGTGAAGCCCCAGGGACTGAGAGCGGCTGCAGAAAGGGAGAGATATAGGCAAATAAGTAAAGAGATGTGAGGGGCTCAGTCAGGCTCTGCCCTGTGGACACTAGTATGAAAATTCAGTGCTGAAAGTCTACCAGTTTGGCCAGATCCTATCCCCTAATTGTTTTTTGCTCAACTGCAGCTGCTTGCATGTGTTTGAGACATAGATCAAGGCTACAGCATTAGCCACAGAAACATGCCTCTGGCTTTTTTGCGTTTCTTAAAATGGTTGAGAAGCAATCCTTAAGTTAAAGGTGAGAGAACACTGAGACTGCTGAGCTATTCATATTACATTTAACCATTTCACCTGTTTAAAAGTAGACCTTCGCTTTCCAAGGAGTATCGCAGCCTCATCTGACCTTGATATCAGATATATCTGAGCTTGTTCTTTCCACATGGGCCTCTCTTCCCTCCCTCTGCATCTGTGTTCCCAGGAGCACAGTGGTTCTTTTCTTGTGGTCTCTGGAAGATGCCTCTGGCTAGAGCTAGTTGGACAGGTAAGTGCTGCTGGTTGCTGACTTCTTCTGTAGTCCGTGGTTTTCTCTGCTGTTGGGTAATGAAGATCTTCCATCCATTTTGTTTAAGCAGCAGGAATCATTCCTGCTGCCTGTGATCATCTCTTCTGTAGTGACTTGCAAGCAGCAGTCTTGACCTTTTTACTTGAGATCCCTATGGAGAGAGCCATGTCTGAAGTCTGCACAGCTCCATCACTGTGTTTTGCAGGGTAGGGCTGAGCACAAGATGAGTCTGCGCCTCTCCAATTAATGCTAGTTAGCGTGAAACCCAAGGAGTGCCATCTCTGCTTCTGCGCGTGTTGAACTGCCTTAATTAGGTAATCTTTATTGACTTTTCCTAACAAGTAGGAACCAGATATGACTGAAGTTAGGAACGATGGTAAATATTAGCAATAGATATAGGAGACATGTTCTGAGAAGCCTCGAGTCTGCACTGGGATGGAATAGAAGGTAGGCTCAGTGGTGAGGTGAAGATGTTATTTCTTTTCTTGTATTATGGTAGTATGGGAGTCAGAGGGGGAAAGAGAATCTGTCCATGGTCATGGCTCATAGTTTTGGAGTTTTCTCCAAATCGTCTCCTTAACTGAGGAAATAACTGTAAGTTATCCAGCCAGCAGAGTACTGATGAATATGGAGAGATGCTGCAGTCTTTTAGAGGTGGCCGAGTGGCTTTTCAGCTCGAGAGTCCGTGCCATGCAACAGCAGTTTTCAGGAGATGTTTAGTGCTCTGGCTTTGGCTAAAAGAGTTGGATGTGACTTCTTAGACCTACTTGTGCCCAAGCCATCTGGAGTGAAACACAGCCCTCTGGGTTTGTTACTGATAGGGTGGTAGGCTTTAAAAACTAACTTGGCAGCAGCAGCTACTTTGGCATTTCGTGCCTGGTTTCTTAATTCAGGGCTGGCGATTTTTAACTACCAAAGGGTTTGTGATCTTTAGAGAAAATGGCAGCTGGACCAAACTCATGTACAGTTAGAGAAATGCAATGTTTAGTGCTGCTGGTTAATACTGAACAGGAAGATAGTGATGAATAGAGGAGAGGAACTGCTGGTGTTTAGTCTGAAACTAGCTGCTGGGCTCAGCAGGATGAAAGCACAGCTTATCCAGGCCTGTCCAAGATAAAGCAGTACTTTATGCTTAGTGTAGTTTGGCCAATTGGGCTGGAATCACTGCACAAAATTTGTCATTGCTTCTTAAATGTAAACAGTGACTAAGTTCTCTCAGACAGAACAGATACCTTTCACTAGTGGATTTTGCTGCCCTAAATTATGGCATTAAGTTCATTCATGCCCATGGTGTAACCATTAGAAAAATGCTGGAGGAAGGACAATCTTTTGTGAAATACCTGGCATTTATAGATATTAGACAGCTGTAAGGAAATTTGATGCACTGCAGAATAGACTATTGTAACTTGAATTTGTTGAACTCTGATGCACTGCAGAATAGACTATTGTAACTTGAATTTGTTGAACTGAAGATGGGAACAAATCTTAACAGGTGTTCTTGGTAATAAATGTAGTAGAGAGAAAAACATAAGAGTTTTCTATTTGATAACCTAGTGGAAATTTTGAGATTAAATTTATGGATGAACTAGTGCCATAAATAAAAAGCACAACTTTCAGCCAACTTCAAGAATAATACTATTATCAGCTGTCTTCTTCAGCATGCCTGGCTAAATAAAGGGCTTTATTGAGGACAGCAGAAATAAAGTGGGTAATACTTACAGGATGTGGAAGGCTGTGTTCACTTTCTGAATAAATGGGCTGCCTTTAAGCGAAAACTGTTTCGTATAATTCTTCCTGCTCTTCGAAGTAAAATTTTAAAGAAAATAATAGAAAGCTAATACAGATGCCTATGAGCTGTCCTGACAAGTATCTACGTACCTTGCTGGATGGAGATGTTTTTCACTCACTGTGATTTTTAGGAGAGGTTGTATGACAGCATTATAGCTTCCAGCACTGCAGGCATTTTGATTAAATCTCTCAGCTTTGTACAAAGGCACATCACGTGCATAGGGGCTCTAATATTTTATTTTCATCTCCTCAGTGAAACTCTTCACTGCTTTGATAACTTTGGTCCTCAGCAGAGAGAAAGCCATCAGTAACAGCGTCCCTTCTTCAGAGGATGCCACTATTACCTATGCACTGGTAGTGGAGACACAAGTCCTCTTGTTTGTGGCTGACTCCACAATCTCTTCATTGCAAAAGAAGCTTCTTGAATGTGCTGAGTGATTTTTCTACTATGTCTGAGTGTGGATAAATAACCAGTGGTCTATTGTTGAATTGAAAGATCGTTCTTTCCAGGTTAAGAAAACAGATGTAGGGAAAATCCAGAGGAAAAGAAAGAAATACGAATGACAAAGTGGAACGAAGGCTAGCTAAATACAAATGTTAAGTAGATGCAAACAACTGTAAGTATTTGAAAAGTGTTAAGTACAAAGAGTAGATGAGATGTCCCAACATTTGGCAAACTCTGTAAATGCAGCAGGTAAGTGCAGGAGGAATGCAGAGAATAAAACTAAGAAGAAGGCCATATGAAATAACCCTTTCACAATTAAAAAACTGCGGGACAGCCCCTGGTTGAGATAAAAGTCTACACAGTAAGGAACGAACAGTAAATGAAGGATGGATGAGACAGAGCTGTCTGTTTCAGTTCTGACGCTTAAAGTCAGCCGCGTCCATTCTAACTGTTACTAAATGTTTCATTCGCTGTGCAACTTATGAATTATTAAACTTCTGTCTTTTCTTTCTCTTCTTATTTCTAGGCCTCTTCCTTATCTTAGGCTTGATACTTTACCCTGCAGGTTGGGGATGCCAGAAAGCAATAAGCTATTGTGGACATTATGCTTCTGCTTACAAACTGGGAGACTGCTCCTTGGGCTGGGCTTTCTACACGGCGATTGGTGGCACTATTCTGACGTTCATCTGTGCAGTCTTCTCGGCGCAAGCTGAAATCGCCACATCCAGTGACAAAGTGCAAGAAGAAATAGAGGAAGGAAAAAACCTTATCTGCCTCCTTTAACTCCAGTGGGAAAAAATACCAGTGCCTGGATATTAATTTGCTATTCACTGGCTTGATGAGGAGATCCACTTACCAGTTTCCACAGTTTGTGTGATTGAGCCCCATGCATTCCAGCCCTGAACTACTGAAATGGTCTTTCCTCCTTGTTGGGCAATGAGGATCAGAAAAGATCCCAAGAAAGGAGAATGTAAACACTTGGGGATTTTTTAGTTTGATTACATTATCAGGACACTGTGGAGTATATTAATCAGATTGGGGATGCGAGGAATCATATATATAATGGGGATATTATTACATAGCTGACAAATTCTGATTGATTGGATTGCCTTACCCACCTTGGTCACTTTAAAAAAATTGGATTTAAAATAATAAAGGCCAGCACATTTTTACTTTTTTTTTACACAACCAAGCAGCCTATTTTCATTAGGCTTTCTTTCCAAGGGCTCCCCTCACCTGTGAATCTTTCACCACCACCTGGTTTGGTACCGTATTTTTAATTGAGGTGCTTCTTCATACTGAACGTCCTTAAAGTACAGTGCCTTCTCAGAGAGTAAGTACGCGATGGAGAGATCAAAGCTGACACGATGCAGTTCACACATCTTTAAACAGTTAAAGCTGAATCCTTACCGCATCTCCTGCTTGAAACTTCACAACACAAGGTGCGTGCCCCTTGTCTAGCAGGTTAATTATTTTGTTTTCACTGACCCAGTAGAGATGCTGTTGTTAACACTGGTTTTCACTTGAATCTGATGCAACTGTTAGAAATACCATTTTACCGTATGCCTTTAGCTGAAATACCCCAAATCCCAAGCAGATGATAACTACCCAGAGCACAGCTGGGCATTACTTTGTGAATGCCAACAGCTGGAGCTTTAGCCTCTTGTACAAGTGAACATCAAATGCTGGACTTCAGTGGTATTATTCTTCCTTTTGCCTGTGAAACTTCATTCCTACTCTGCAGACCAATTTCATGTCCCAGAACCAGCTACGTCCTTAAGAAATTTACATTTTTCAGGAAGTCATGCCAAATTCTTAATGGCTGTGAAGATCTTTTCCCATTTTTTGAACCACATGTAGCGTGGAACCTTTTCCAACTAAATCAGCAGAAATAACAGACCCTGCCGCAAATGACATTCCTTTCTCAAAAACAGTCGGCTGCATTACTTGTGGTGCCCCATCACTTACTAGAACTACTTGTAAAAACAAATCTAAAAGGTATTTAAAAAAAAAAAAAAAAAAAGGAATGATGCAACTGTGGCACAGAAGCACTAGGAAGAATTCATCAGAGAAGTAATTCTCATGAACTTTAAGTGAATTCCTCTTCTTATTTCTTGGTGCATGTTTCACATCATACATTGCTTTCCATCACTGGAGCCTGGTCAGTCTATCACAGTGTGCTGTTAGCCATTTATAGATATTAAAAATTGTTACTGTACAGGTAGAAGGCTGATTTCAATACGCTGCTCCTCTCTGGGTGATTCACAGGACTTGTAAAAGCAGCCACTAGCACAAGCCCAGGGCTAGCCTTGAGCATGGCTGAGCAGTGCTGCTGGAGCACCCTCAGTGCCTGCTGTGCCCCACAGACCCTGCCTGAGCCCAGCCCACCTGTGTAGGCAGCAGTGCCCATCAGCACACAGCATGTGTTCAAGAAAGGTGCCGGACAGATGTAGAGCTGATGGCTGAGCCACTGTTCAAAAACCGGGATCAACTTCTGCCAATATTAAAAAGGGATTTAATTTAATTTAGCAGCTTCTTGCGTTCACCTGTTTCTCTAGCCCACCACAGTGTAGATTTTAAAACGGGTAATTAACTTCTCTTTAAAATGTTTAATTTTAAAAACGGTCTGGAACCACTTATGCCAATTATCTGCATATAGCAAAATTTGTTTTTAAAAAACTTTTGGAATAAAGTGGCGTTTGAGGACAAAAAGTCACAGCCAGCATGTCTTGACCGCACTCGTGGTCTCCCATTTTTTGCTGGACACATTCGCACACACACATGCCGAAGGACGTGCATGCTACCTGTTTAGCACAGCTGCACTGTGACTGAAAACATCCTATGGTGCTCCTCTTGAGCCCTCTACTGGAGCGCGTGCTAGAGGAGGCTGGGGCATTAGCCCAGCTGTGCTTTTGTCAACAGCGCAATTGGAAAGGAAGGGTTGGAGAATACGAGTGACTATAAATTGGCTCAATATTAATTAAAAGAAAATTCAGAGCTTTTATCAGTCGGATTTGGAGTTTTAACTTTTTGTAAGTGGGTAGCAATCCAATGTGAATGCTGCCACTGCCAGGACTTTCTGTAACTACGTTACTGAAGTAAATGCTGCTGCGGCTTGAGCACCTGATTAGCCAGAGCCAAAGTCAGTACTTCCAAAAGGTATGGAGGTTTATGGAGGTTCCAAAAGGTATGCTTAGGTTTAGAAGTAAGCAGTGAACAACCCCAGTATACACTGCTATGATCTAAAGCATGCTTAAAATTTTTAATATTGGGTTTTTTGTTTTTGCAATACTAGGCAAGTATTTTCAGTGGCGTGTTTTGCTTTTGTTTTCATTTGTAACCAACAAGAGCCAGCTTTTCTGCTTGTTGCTGATATGCTATCAACCTGCTCTGCAACGGCATAATCAACTAACTTGCAAGAATATCCACGTTCATCACACAGCACGCAGTCAGATGGAAGACGGGCTGGGAAGAAATACAGAAAAACAGTAATCAGAATTTCCTTTCTCAGGGTTCTGTTTTTCTATCAAGTGATAAGGCGTTACGTATTGCCGCTTTTTTTTCTGGATGAAGTTTTCAGATGTAGGGTGCTCTCGTTAAATCTGTTTAAAGCTGTTTAAAGTTGTTCCTGACGGTCACCTCAACAGCAGCTTTCAAAGATGTTTAGAAAAGAGAAGAAAGAAATCAGATTAAAACTAATTTAATTAATTTCACGAGGGGGGCTGCAGAGCGTAACTGCTTCTTAATGTACGTGCAC
This sequence comes from Lagopus leucura, assembly GCF_019238085.1. Taxonomy (NCBI): domain Eukaryota; kingdom Metazoa; phylum Chordata; class Aves; order Galliformes; family Phasianidae; genus Lagopus; species Lagopus leucura. The sequence continues at coordinate 4,330,414 of NW_024962268.1, read as the reverse complement.
TGCATAGGATCTAGAAGACTTTGCTGTGGATTCTTTAAAACCTGTGTGCCAATTAGCTCAGTTCAACTTTGTTTTTGTGGTATTGAAGAATTCTTCAAGCATCTGTGGTTTGATCAACTTTGTAAACTTATATTCTGTAAAGTGCCATAGACTTTTTTTAATTGTAGCATATTTAAATATATATATATATACACAAATTTGTGTGAGATGTGCAATAACAGGAATGTCTTTTGGTGGGTTGGTTTTTTGATGGGTTGTTTTTTGGGGGTTTTTGGTTGTTTTTTTTTTGTTGTTGTTTTTTTTGGGGGGGGGGCTTTTTCTTTTTTTTTTTTTTTTTTGGTTGCTTTTGCTATTGAACAGGATATTTGAAAAGGGACTTCCCAGGGAAGAATTGGTGTGTGTTGGTGGTGTGGACAGACTAAGCATAGAATAATGCAATAGAGTTATGGATTTTGAAGATGAATACAATGTTAACAGTAGCTTAAAGATCTAACAAAAATCTCTTCTAGGGTGATTTAATCTATATAATACAGACAGTTGAAATGTGAAGCTGTAGCTATTTCTAGCTGTGTACAATCTGAAAGCTGAAAAGGTTCAGCTAGGTTTCTCAGTGTGCTTTATTTATAATGTGGCATTGCAAAAAAAAAAAAAAAAAAAAAAATTGCTACTGAGCTCTTTCTTGTCTATATCACCTTCTTATCCATTTTTATTCCACATTCTTCGGATTCTGAGATTTTTTCAGCCCAGTCATTTCAGTTTTGAATCCCACATGAGCGTATCTCACTTGTGTCCCTTGAAAGCCATGGGCATTGTTGCCTATGATAAGGACAGAGCCCAACAAAAGCAGGGCCTGGCAGCAACACACAGCACAGCCACGCTCCACAGAAAGAAAAGCTGTGGCAACCCAGCTACATTAGGTTGAGCCATGGTTTATTTGTGGTACTGTTTATCTGTTCTTGAGTCACCACTATGTACATTTATTAGCACGAAATATGTACCTAATGTGTTATTTTTCTGAATCTAAATTTCAATTAAAATGTGAGTTTTTGATCTGTAACAGGAGCATGACTATCTTAATTCAAACATATCAGGTATGTTTAGCCAGAGCAAGTTTTCTTTAACTGTAGCTTTAATAGCATTTAAGAACCCAGCCCAGTGATTTTGTTAGTGTTTTAGTTTTCTGACTAACAATTACTGATCAAAAAGTATGTGATTTGAAATTGTACCTATACATTATACAGTACAGTCGCATTAAAGAGACTCTCTAATTAAAAACATGTCTGACGTGATTTTTATTTTGCAACTAAAGCACTGCCACTCCTTTCTCGTGAAAAAGTGGGTAGTGGGAGGCGTGCAGACAAAGTTTAGAACAAAAACTGCTCAGTCACAGACTTTTAAATTACACTTGCTTTAATGTGCATATTTTTCACCTGCAACTTGACAAACAATGAAGAGCATGTTGCTCTCTAAGCAAATTTATGGAAGAACCAGAAGCAAGGCTTTTACTAGTTGAAACAGAAGTCAGGATGTCCATTTTCTTTGATAGTTACTGAGGTCTGATTACATTAATTAATTAAGCTTCTGACACTTTCTAAGCTTGCAGGAAGTAGCTTATGGTGAAAGACCTGAAGCATTTTCCTTGACTTTTGGAAATCTAAAGCCCAAACAAATTCAGGGACAGGTGCCGCTCAGTGCATCACTACTTTAAACATCCCTGTGGATTTCAAAGCAGGTGTGTGCATACGCACAGTCCCTTACGTAAGGTGTTCAAAACCTGTTCCTCTACTGCTGCCACTGCCGCCCGAGATCATTAAGCTACAAAGACACAGGTCAAGCTGATGAACACCTTCACTACTTAATGATGTACACGTGTGCCAGCATCTTCAAAGTCTTGTATCTGCCACCCTCTCCCAGAATAATCCTGGCTGTGCCTGAGCACTGTTCTCTGTACTGATACCACAGACGTATAGATAAACTCATGTTTTGTTTCCCATTCAAATAAAACCCAGAAATACATTCAGTACAAAAGAGGTGGTGTTACAGGTGACATCACAGGAAAAAAACGACTGGTAGCACCTAGTGAATAAAAGACCAAGACACAGCAGTGACACGTGTCGACTCAATCAAAATTAGGAAAACAAGCAGTACCAAACCAATGCTGCTTTCAGCAACTTCATTTTACTTTCAATAACGTTTCAGGATTCAATGGATAGCCACAGAATTTCATTCAGTAATGACAAAACATGTTTAGATTTTGACTCTCTACCTATCTAGCACAAGGAAGCAGGCTGCAAGTATTTGAGAATGTTTCTTATAATATCTGAGTTGGCTGTTCTGATTATCCTAATGTATAACTTCAATAGTGGGCATCTTTCCCATTTCAGCATAATTAAAGCATTTATATACAGAATTACAAAAGGCAAGTGAGATTTTTACATAGATCAGCCGCCTCACATGTCATCCTGAATTCTGAAAGAACAGACTATTTTGTTCAAAACTATACAGAGCAAAAATCCCAGAAAAAAGTTGTTTTTTTTTTTATTCTGTGACACCGTGTTAATACAATAAATATACAAAACTTCTGAACAGCTCAGACATGCAACAGAGGGACAGGAGTGTATTCGTAGAGAATCATGACATTCACCAGGATGACAGAGCATTGTTAGTAATTTACAAAATATACAAACATCCCCATGATAAATACTCCTATATTACGTATCAATGACTACTGACATTCCAGTGTTTAAACTTCATACTCTGTACTCAATTTGTCACAATACTACAAAATGACAAGTGGGTGCCATAGTCTGGTAATTAGTAAGAGGCTGAAATATCATTTTATTTGGGTAAAAGTATTTTAACCAACATCGGCCTTCTGTTGCCAAAGGTAAACTCAAACTTCTTCCTCCCTTTTGGGCTGCAAAGCATTAGATTTCTGGTTTAAAAGCTCCCATAACTGCCTCTTGAATTTTGCTTACCAGGTTTAGATCCATATATTCAGCCCAGCACATTACAAATCGACACCCAGCCTACACTGAACATTCTCATTGACATTTAAACATTTGGCAAAATATGCCTGCCAAATTCAGGTTTTTATACCTAAATGTATATCTTTTCCCTATTATATTCAGGTAATTTGTATTATGCATTCTTCAGCTTAAAGCAAGGATTATGTCACTGGGATTCAAATCCGAGGGAGATCCAAGACAACTACTTAAATTTAGATTCAAAATAATCCGTATTACAGCTCCTGAACAGAACTGCCAAGTCAAATGTGAAGGATTTTGAAAAGAACAACTTTGATGCACAGCTGCTAGAAGTGTAGACCCCATCTCAGCAGAAAATGAAGACCTGTCTGAAAAGCTTTTATTAACATCCCACACAGATTTAAGTTCAAGGCTAACCTATTCACTACTGTAAAATTTTAGAGCCCCTATTAGATAGAACATTTAAATTGCTTTTAACATTGTGATTCAAAGAATATTTAGATGATAGCATATTATTATTATTAAACTTCTGTGTAGGTAAAACTGCTACATTTATCCAAACTCAAGTTGGATTTAAAGAAGTCAGTAAAATAAAGACGACTAATTACTACAGCTAATGGTAGTACTCATCAAGGAATTAAGTTAATAGCACTAAAAAATAGAAAGTTTATGTTATTATAAATACACTGTATGAGAAAGATTTAATCGGTCAGCATGGAGGGGCCGCAGAAACTTCTGGCTCAATCTTGCCAAAAGTGATTCACACGTTAAGAGCTGAAAAAATTTCATCCACAATAAAATTACACTACAGGTCATGGGATGATGTTCTGCTTTCATTTTCTAAAACAAAGCTTAAAAAATAGTCCAAACATTATGCTCATGAGCCAAATCAAGGAACTCTAAGTAACCTTCAAAGGACAAATCCATCACTTTATAATTAAAGACCTGATTAAACTTTAGAACAATACAATGGCACATCCCATTACTGACTGTTCTGTTCCTCAGCAACCGTTCAATCTTTTCGGCCTTCAGCTCAATGACGTTGTGAAAGATGAATAGTTTTCACTTTTTCAGTTTGAAACAGGAAGCTCTTCCAAGTGTAAATCACAGAGATGGCTGAGTTATGTTAAAATGCATTCAAGTATCTGTAATGCCATTGCTTAGAAAGATTCATCTTAGACAATATTATTGTAAGAAAATTAAATACTGTGTATTTATATTTTTGGACAAGCAGTAAACAGAGTGACTGACAAGGCTAGAGATTCAGTACCACTGTTCAACACAAACCACACTAAAAAAAAAAAATCTAAGGATCCCCAAAACAAAAATACCACTGCAGGTCAATGAGGAGAGCTAAACAAGAAACTAGTGTTCTAAACATCAATATCTGTTCTTTTCCAGCAAAATTATTACCTCAAGAAAGAAATACTGAAATAAAAAACATAGTATATAATCATTTATGTCTGTGATTGTAACCGTTAGCTAACTTTCTTAACTTGTACACTGCATTAGACATTCCGTTACAAAGAATGTTTATGCATCATTGTCGTTTCTCACAGGAAGAGAATACTCCATGAAAATAGATAAAACGAATGCTATAAAATGGTGCAAGTAAATTCTGGACCAAAACATGATTTCAGTATGATCAGATAACTCAACAGCATTCATGAAAATTTACAGGTTTATATCAAAAGACTTACCCTAAAAAATTTGAAGAATTTATCAAATTCCTAATATATTTATTTGATAATTAGATACCATTGTCCAATATGAGGCTAATTGTTGGAACTACTTATCTCCCATAAAATACAGAGGGCTTTACATCATAGATAGAAACTTCTAAAAGAAGGGCAAAGAATATGCTTTCAAAATAAATAAATTCATAATAGAACAAAACTAACATTTCCCATTTTACCCATGCACAGCTGGAGAAAAGACAAACATGCTGTGTTAATTTTATTCTAGGCTTTTAGGAAACAGAATAAATGACCTGAAAATAAAGCACAAAGAGAACCGCAACAATTTCTTTTATTTCCTCTACATTCGGTTACCCTTGAATGCATTCTGAGCTGCACTGGTTGCTGCTGTCGATGCGGCGTTGGCTGCAGCAGTCTGTACAGTTTTGTTGGACATCACCCCTGTTGCAAACTCTTGCTGTGCTTTCTCAAAACTAGCACCAGTTGTGCGGTAGAGACCATGAACCTAGGAACATGGGAAAGCAGTCACAGTTACGAACTTTCCATTGCATTGGTAGAGTAACAGCAAAGGAGAGCTGTGCAGGAGAGAAATCTCACTTTATGTTCAGAAGGATCTGGAAATGAGTCAGACTGCTCCTACACGAGGTTCTACAGATTTTGATTGCCCTGCTCTACAATTTGATCACATGGATTTCTGTTACACTTTCACAGGGGTCTTTCAAAAGGTCTTTATCTTTTCTAATACTCACTTTCTAAAATAATGTATTTAAGTATGCAAAACAGGCTGTATTCTTAGTAGTACACAGGGACACGGCTTGCAAAACCTTACGTCTCAATTTGCCTACAATTTAGCATACTCATTGAAAGTGAATGTCCATGTTAAAAGAAGAAGCTGAAAACAAAGCCAAAGAAGTAGTGCCACTGTGCCAATAACAATCTGAAAAGCTTTGTTCTACATCAATCTTTAGAAAAACAAATCTCTAATTTACATGCTTATAAGAATCTATTAAGCTAAGCTATTAATGAGTGTAGTTCAAAATAACTTAGCAATGTAGATATGCATCTGCTAGCATGATGCCCAACAGGTCTGCATAATAAGCAGAGATTATAACCATATGGCTTACAAACTCTTCAAACAATACAGCTTACGATTTATAATACAAAAACAAAATCCTGAGAAACCTTCAATTACCTGAGAACTAAAATTAGATCTCAATTTTAGATTCGTATTCACTCAAGTCTTTAAATAGTTGATAAAGTTGTTAAATAGTATTATAAAGATATTTCCATTACACACAGCAGACAAATTGATGTTGTAACTTTTTTCCTATGTTAGAAATGTGACTATTTTTCATTTGTGAAGCTATACCCTGTCACATCTGAGCATGCTGAGCATGCAGGCTTTCTGAAAGAATGCAGATGCAGAGACAAAAAAAAAAAAAAAAACAAAAAACAACCAACCCTGTTCTACATATTTCTTGATTCCTTCTCCTGTACCTCCGTATTTATGGAGAAAAGAAATAATGAGAGGTTGACATCTCTAGGCTATCCTTAACATTTCTGACTCATGCCTGAGGGACAGAGTAGTTTCGCTATGTGAAAATCATTAAACATAGGAGTAAGGTAGATAGTACTACAGAAGCACAGCAGACCTCCCAAGAATATCACATCATCAACCCCTGCTTTGTGACTGTGTGCCACTCTCAAACAAATTCCAGGCCAAACACAGAAAGCAGAGAAGTGGAATAAACAGCTTACCTTTTTAAACATAACTAATGAGATCACAGCAGATGCTGTGAAAAGTGCAGCTATGATGATCATCATAATGCCAACAGGAATACTCTTATTAAGACCAGTAAGAGACGAAATCCATCCACTGAAGGAAGAAAAAGAAAAACACTAAACTTTACTTGAACAGTACAGGAACCATTCATCCACGTCAGAGGGAAGCTAGATAAACTCCTGGTTCTAGTCAACTCCAAAAAGTTTTGAAAGGAAATTCAGAAAAATTGCCAACGAGAACATTTCTGTATTGTAGCCAGTTTTTACAGCTACATTCCTACTTTGTCAGGAAAACTTCAGTATAAGTCAAGAAATTAAAGAAATGTCAGAGTAGTTTATCAATCTTGGTTACCCTTGGTCATAATATCAGTTCAGATTGATTTAAAACTGCATGACTTTGTGAAAAAGTCACTTTAAAAAACTCTTAAAATTTCTTTTAAAACAACACAAAAATATACTATACATACATCCTGTATGTGGGAAGATTTACTGAGCTATATCCACAGAGTGAAGTTTCTCAACTGGTGTTAGTATGATAATTTATTAAAGTAGAAAGCTTTATCTAATAAATCAATTAACACAAAAGTCATATTAACTACTCATTCTCTACTTTAAACATTATTATTTTTTAACTGTAACATCAACAGCGAAGAACAATACCAAACCTTTAAACCACAAAAAAGCAGGCTGCCTTAAGAAAAACAGAACATCAAGATGGAAGATTCTTCCAATTAAGAGAGCAAATCAATTCTGTAAATCTTCAAAACACTAAAATTTTCCTCTACCTGTTTCATACTGCTCTGATTCCCTATGCCCAACTGGACTCTACTACAAATCCCCAAAGTCTGAACTGTAAACAGCATCTTCTGATCTGGCTACTTTTTATACTCATCTTGCAAAGCATGATCCCTAGAAGCATATTCCACACTAGGAAAGCGGCCCCTACAAAATTACTTTATTTTTCTCACGTCAATCATGGTATCTACAAAAAAGGAACACAATAAATTTGAGAGCAAAAAAATAATGAAACAGGACTTTTCATTATGCTCCAGTTTAAAGCAGTATTGTTTTGGCTGCTGTACAAGTGTTTGGAGATTAGTTGCAAAATATCGCTGATATAGAAAAATATCATTACCCAAATACTGTACTGCCAGTCACAGCATTCCATGCTATCAACTGGCTACTGCAATCATGCTTTTAGCTAGCTCTGATTTGCTGAGGATTTTTTGCAGGAATGGTAACAATTCCCAATAATTTTTAAACGTAAAATTCAAGTATTGTGAACTCCTCATGATTCAGGTGAGAACAGTTAGAGATTTACTACTGCCCCTGGACTATCACAAGTTCATGGGGTCAGACAGGATCCACCTGAGGATGCTGAAGGAGCTGGCAGAGGTTACTGCCAAGCTGCTTTCCAACATCTATCAACATTCCTAGTCAACCAGAGAGGTTCCAGGGGACTAGAGGCTTAAAATGTGATGCCCATCTACAAGAAGCATCATAAGGAGTACTTGGAGAACTACAGGCCTGTCAGCCTGACCTCAGTGATAAGGAAAGTTATGGAACAGATCATCTTGAGTGAGATCACATGGCACATGCAGGAAAACCAGCCATCAGGCCCAGGCAGCATGGGTTCATGTAAGGCAGGTCCTGCTTGATCAACATGATCTCTTTCTATGATTGAGTGACCCACCTGATGAATAAGGAAAGGTGAGGAAAAGGCTGTTGACATAGTCTACACAGACTTCAGGAAAGCCTTGACACTGTCTCCCACAGTATGCCCCAAGAGAAACTGGCAGCCCATGGCTTGGACAGGTATATTCTTCACTGGGTAAACAGATAGCTGGAGAGCCGGGCCCTGAGAGTGGTGATGAATGGAATTAAATCCAGCTGTGACTGGTCACAAGTGTGTGTTCCCCTGGGGTTGGTACTGGGGCCTGTCCTGTTTAATATCTTTATTGATGACCTGGATGAGGGCACTGAGTGCACCCTCAGTAAGTTTGCACATGACACCAAGCTGGGAGGAAGCATCAACCTGCCTGGGGGTAGGGAGGCCCTGAAAAGGGATCTGGACAGGCTGGATCTCAGGGCTGAGGCCACTGGGATGGAGTTCAACAAGTGCCGAGTCCTGCACTTTGGCCACAACAACCCCAGGCAATGCCACAGGCTTGGGGCAGAGTGGCTGGGAGACTGCGGAGAAGAAACGAATCCAGGGGTGTTGGTTGATTCTCGGCTGAACACGAGCCAGCAGTGTACTGAGGTGGCCAAGGGGGCCAATAGCATCCAGGCCTATATCAGAAATAGTGATGTCAGCAGGAGCAAGGAAGTGATCATCCCTCTGTACAGAGCACGGGTGAGGCCACACTTTGAACAGTGTGTTTGGGGCCCCTCACTACAAGAAAGAAATGGAGGTCCTGGAGCATGTCCAGAGAAGGGCAACAAAGCTGGTGAGGGGTCTGGAGCACAAGTCTTACAAGGAGTGGCCGAGAGAACATGGATTATTTAGTCTGGAGAAGAGGAGGTTCAGGGGAGACATTATAGTTCTCTATAACTACCTGAAAGGAGATTGTGATGAGATAGGGGTTGACCTCTTCTCCCATCTAACTAGCTGTAGGGATAGAGGGAATGGTTGGATGTTAGGAAAAACTTCTCCATAAGGGTGGTCAGGAGCTGGAATGGGCTGCTCAGGGAAGCAGGTGAGTCACTGTCCCTGGAGGTGTTCAAGAAAAGTTTCTATGTTGTACTAAGGTTTAGTAGAGAAATACTGATAGTAGGTGGGTGGTTGGTTTGGATGACCTTGAAACTTTTCCAACCTTGGTGATTCTATGACTCGGTGGACTTTCAAATTAAAGCTTATATACATAGGTGGTTCCAAAAGTGATAGCTCCTACTCATTTCCATGGAAACTACAGCAGCTATAAGGAGCACAGCACAATTTGATAGTGCAAATTCTTAGCTAAAAAGCACTATTTTTCAACACGGTCACCATCTTTAGCTATGCACTTTCACCAGCCATGAACAAGAGCTGCATAGCACATTTGTAAAAATCTGCACCCCAGTGGAGGTGATCAGGTGGCAGTTGCCATTGATGAAATGCACTGCCACTTCCTCACTGTGCACACATCCACTGTTTGGTCTCCGTAAACATTCAGCAAGTGTCAATGACTGTCAATGGGTGTAACTTTTTTTTGTGTAGAGGAATTCAACGACACACCTTTGCACCATACACACGTCCATGTCAGATGCCACTTTGCAGACTATCCCTCTGCTGCCATCTGTCACACAACAACAAAACGTAACAGAATACCGGTGTGAAGTTTCAGCGTCTACTGCCATACCACCAACATTTGCCTCTGATGTCGACCAACATAATAAAATAGGAGACGTTAACCTCAGAGCAGCCTTGCATTAATGTGCAGCAAAAAGAAAAATTAACTACTACAGAATACGCAGTTGTCTTAGACATTTGAGCTTTTCAAACAATACCAAAAATCACACAGAATCACAAAGAATTGCAGGGGTTGGAATGGACCTCAAGAGTCCAAACCCTCTGCAAAAGCAGGTACCCTACAGTAAGTTGCACAGGTAGGTGTCCAGGTGAATCCTGAGAATCTCCAGAGAAGGAAACCTCACAACCTCTCCAGGCATAGACCACTATATGCTCCCAAACACCACACTGACTCATTCTGCAAGTTTCAGTAAATTTCATTAGCAAGTGTTAAACATGAAATAACAACAAATAACTAACAACAATAACAAAAAAAGCAAACAGCATACTATTATGTCTAAATTACTCTAATTTTCTCTGTGTTTTCTTTCCTTATTCTAAGCATGTAACACCTCCATATACCACTAAAACATAGCAGAAAGTATAAAAGTAGTTCAGATTTGTGTACATTAAACAGCAAAACTCTGTACAGCCCAGTAACAGAAGTACCTCACACTCCTGGGATATCTTTCACTTAAGCTTTTCTGAGTGCCAAATGTAACAATTCTAGTAAAAACAATATATGTGTGTAGATGTATATATATATATATATATACACACACAAAACCACAGACTACACTGCAGGTGCTATATCAAATATGTTTGTCATACTTAGAAAATAGAATACTCACCAGTTTCCCCATCTTTGAAATCCTGCAGCTTGAAGTACATGTACAGCAAACTGACAGATATACACAAAGAAGAACACAAAGAACCTGAATGAACTGTCACTCCTGAAAGAGGGGGAAAAAAAAGAATGTAATGCAGCCAGGAAATAAAGGACTTCTGACAAACCACTATACTATAAAAAAAAAAAATCTGCATTTACTATATGAAAACTATTTTGAATTATTGATTATGACCTCAAGTATTGCTGATTCTGTGATTTGTGTTTATTTACAAGAGTTTTCCTCTTTAATACAGTATCTTTGCCTCTTGCATCTCTTCAAGAGGTGCAAATACCAGCAAGGTGCTACTCCTTTGTGTTTTGTTCAGCACAAAGCAGGGTCTCTTAAAGTAAACACAGAAGTTCTGCCACAGTGAATGCAGAACAGAACTTTGAAATTCACAGTACTGGCAGTGTTGTACAAAAATCTTTTACTTGAAATAAAATAAAATCTAATTCGGAATTATGGAGATATAATGCAGATCACAGTACTGAAGCAATTGCTGTTTAAAAGCAAAATATACAATTATGCTTGTTGTTTAAATTCTAAAATACCAACTTGACAAGGAGTGAAGTGTCAACAGCCTGTCCAAAAAAATCCAAATCCAAATGAACAGATAAAGCCTCAATGAAGATCTCAAAACTAGGGACGAATTGACATGCTTGCTCCTGAAGTTCCAAATAAAGTAAAAGTCACTTAGTTAAGATACCAACTAAGAATATGCAATCAGGTTTTGCTAGCAGGAACACTTCTTGTGGAGGGAATGTTTTCATTACTACTGATTCAATACTTTCAGTTCAGTAAGTACTGCCTTCAGCTGTTCAGCACAAAAAGAAAGTATAAAAGTTGAGTAATTGTCTTCCAAACAACTAAGAAATGCTATAGATTTACTAGATCTAAAACCCTAGAAGAGAATGCGACACTGAATTCCTCCAGCAAATCAGGAATAACAATTATTTATAAATCATCACTATGTCAGATCTATAACCAGTTAAAGCTACCACTTCTCTAGTGCTCTCAAGAAGACTGGGTTCTACAAAAACGAAAAGAAACCCAACCAGTTATTATTTACATCATGCATTCTGGTATTATTGTTTGTTACAAAAAACAAGTTGACCGGAGAAAATGTAGTTTAAGCTACACAAATCTTCAAAGATAAGTAGGTACAACAGCATTTCCTTGGTTATCAAAAAGAAACATGTAATTTAGCCTACACTGCAATTTGCGGCTATAAATCTTTAATTTAAGTGTATTTAATCTGACAATATTCTGATTCAATTCAATGTAAAAATCAATTTAAAAAATATTCTAAGAGCAAGAAAACTCAAACTGTTTCAATCAACATGAGAAAGTTCAATTTTGCAACCATTCTGTTTTTCAACACTGATGCATTTCAAGATTGTGACGCCTACCAAATACAGATCAGTAAAAGCTGGAAAAAAAATAATGAAACTTGATTATTAAATGCTAGCTCTACTCAAGCTTAAGAATCTCAGTCTACAATAACTTCAGGCATTTCAGGCCACTGGACAATAAAAAATGAAGTGCAGGTTTCATAAATTTCACTTAAGAAGCCAAAAATTTAAGAACCTTTAACTGCAGATCTACTCAGGTGCAAAGGGATAGAAATACACTGAGAATTTTGCTTAAAATTGTTACCAGCCCAAAAGAAAAAAGTTATTACTATGTCAGTGGTAGAAACGGTAAATATTTAAAGGATGTTCCATGATATTTCTAAGTACTGCTGTTTATATTTGAAATACAGAAATTAAATTAATGGCAGACATACTGTTTGTTTCTAATGAAGTCAGATTAAAGAACCATCCTAATCACAAAAATGCTAAAATGTTAGTGCATTTCTACAAGTAGAATATTTAAGAAATGTATTACAAGTCAAGATGAGGTTTTTACCTGAAGGCTCCGTAAAGTGGTCTGTACCAGCAGACAAAAGAACAAGGTGTAAAAAGCAAGAACCAGAGGATACTCAATCCAAAATCAACACCTCGAGTAGCATCAACATAAAACCAGGCCAAACATCCAAAGATATTAAGAAACAGTGTCACTGTATGGACTGCAGAAGCACAAGTAAAAAAAAAGTCTTAATTAAATTATGGTCATGTATGAAAAGATTAACTGTTAAAGCAATACCCAAAACACTAAACATGCTGTAAATAAAACATCCTCTCTGCAATAATCCAACTGATTTTTATACAGTAACTTTCAGGTAAAGTCAACATTCCCAAGTGAAAGCACTGAATGAAAGAAATCAAGTCTTAACAGGTATATGGTGAAGATAAAACGCTTACAACTAAAAGGGTGAAGAAAAAAGTTTTTACAGCAGTAATGGATGATTCTTCTACTATACCTACTTGACTATGTACATATGCACTCAATAGGCTGTTTACATTCTCTTAGGTAAGGCAAGTAAATAAATGCAGTGTATCAGCCTTAATATTAAAATACATTTCCACTGCTTTACTATATATTTATAAAGACAATGCTACAAGCGATGCAAAATATATTAAAAATTAGCATTAGACATGCTCTAATTTGAAAGGAACTTTCAACATATAACCTAAATATAAAATACATCAAATATATTTTTACCAAAAGCTATCTGTCTTACATGTAGTAGAGCAAAATACTCTACTTTGAAAATACACTGATCCATAAAACATAATCACGTGACAGGTTAGAATTTCAACTGAAGGAAATGCACTGGCATTCTGACAGTTATTTCAAAAATACTTTTCTCCTGGAACAAAAAACACAGCAGTAGTAAGAAATATTACATTATGAAAATATTTTCATAGTACCTGATTATGAAACACTTCCATAGTATCTGGCATAGAAATTATTTTTTTTTCTGGATACTAAGAAGATAAAAATGAATTTCTGTGCCTGCTCAGCAGCACCCAGTGATTCAGCAGTGATTCTACCGGCTCACTGTAAAATGTGCAGCACTCTCTTAATTAAGAGTATGCAAACAATGCTGCAAGAAGCTGCTTACGAGAAATTTGAGTTATTCTACTGTAAGGTAAGTTCAACAGAAGAACTGGTAAGATTGCAAAGATTCTGAAAATAGTCTTCAAAGCTTTTTGCTTCATTCCCTCTCAATCAGTGCTTTAAGCAAGCCTTAAATCAACTTACTAGGGAAAAAAAAAAAAAGTGGATAAACAAAATGCCTACATTACTGCACCAAAAATAAAGGAACTCAAAATATCTTCCTCAGAAAAGTCCTTCTTTCAGAGTCACCAAAACCAGAAAACATCATACTTTTAAATAAAGTGCGCTTAATTCATTTACATATCTTAGCACTGTTCTGATAAACTCACGTTAGAATTCTGGTGTGTACTCATCAGGAAGCACAACAAATGATACAAACTCTTACTATACTTCCATAAATATGAGAAAACTATCTCAGGGGGTAGTCTTTTTCTTCTTTCTAGACAATACTGGAAAACAGGAAGATCTCCTTGATTACTGGAAGCATTTGTTACTAGATGCAATTGTTCTGAGAGCTAATGCCTTCACACAAACACTGTGGGAGTAGGCAGGTGTTTCCAAGTTCCGTGCAACAGTTCTAAAAATATTCTACCTCCTCAAAGACAACTGCGAGGGCTGAAATTACTTCAGTGTTTGGCACAACTCTGCACTCATCCAACAACTGTGACAATGAAGTCCTCATTGGGATACAAGGCAAAAAAATACGCTTTTCCCCCAGGAACCAGCTGGGCTGCCACCCTTTAACAGCATGGCTTGACGTGAATGAGATGTCTACGGAGAATTTTGAAGACACAAGTTAGCTTAAAATTGAGCTTAGACTTTCATTCCTTGTCTGTTCTGCTCTTTCTGGAAAGGGGTGGGGGACATCTGCACACACACCTTAAGAATGACAAATATTTGCCATAGGAATAAAACAGGCTTTGATCAGCACAAGATGATTTTCACTTTCAAAATTCACCCAAACAGAAGCTTAGAAAAAAAAAGAATGTCCCTCAATACACAGCCCACTGGCCAACCAACACAACTCATGGATGTGCTGCTCTTCCTGAATGGGCTTATGACAACAACAGTCACCACGCACCATCACAAAACCATGAGTGGACAACACCAAGCTATTGCAAAAAAAAACCCCAAGAATTGTTAATAGTGTACAGGAGTATGAGCATATACTATCAGAAGTATGACATTTTTTTTCCTTCTATACGCAATACACTAAGACTTCATCTAAAATATTGGATCTAGTCCACACTGTCCAATTCTAGATGCTATATAATAAAAATGCCATAATAATTTGAAGTGGACCAAATAGCAAATCTGTAAGATATCAACAGATCTTACATCAATCAGAACTCTAGAAAACATGACCAACAAAGAACGGTTGAGTGAACTATGCTACTTCAATTGAAAAAAAAAAAAACTAAAGGAGACACATGGTCTTTTGTAACAACAATAGATGGCACAGGTAAGATCATTGACAGCACTGGAGAATTAAATTACATACTTGGAAACATCATCTAATGATAAAGACAGCAACACTAGAGCATGCTTGGAAGGAGCTTATGAAGTGCCCACACTTGAAGATATCAGGAAATGCCAAAACAAAACATGAACGCAGATGAATACACACTACTGATTGTATCCTCAGACAGAGAATGGATGAGACAAAAGAAATCTAAATAGGAAAATATCACATAATTTGACACCTTAAGAGTATACTTCCACTATCATCTGTAGTTTACATCATTTGCCTTCAAAAATCTCGTCACAGGAAAAATTCAAACAAAAACAAGAAACCAAGCCAAATGCCATAATGCTTTCCATAAGACTAAAGAGATCTTCAGTTCTTAAACTTTAAATAAGAAAAATTCCTTGAAAACTAACACTGTTCTTTTTGCACATGCAATTGTGCTGTGGGGAGTGTAACTAGAAAATAGGTTTCTGAGCCAAAAAAAAATTTGGTGTCAGGAAGTGATCAAAAAACAAGACATTTCACTTCTAGCAACATTTAAAAACAGATTTAAAAACTAGTGCCCACTGTCACAGAGAAAGAAAAACTGCAATTTCATCTGCAAGTCACCAAAACAGCAGTGGCAGCAAAAAAGAGTACAGAAACAAACCACTGGCAGCTGACAGAAGCCATTACCATGTAACTGCTATAGTCCAAAAACAAGGGGAAGCACACAGTGAAAAAAGAAAAAGGGGTGGCTCTTTCCAGGAAGAAAAAAAGATACGTGCAAAGAAAAAAACACATCAAGAAATCAGAGGACTCTGACTTCTGGTGGAAGCAGAGAAAATAGGGATGAATTCACAGGAATAAGGATACAAGCAGGTTTGTATTCTCACAAGATAAGGTATGCACAGATCTGAAACAGGTAAAAAAAAGTTTCTTCAGATACTGAAGAAATATTGCCAATCTTGGCCACATAATGGCCAAGAAAAAAGTATTAAAATTGACACTAACCAAACCAACACAGAAACACACACACATTAAATGACATGTTCTTACAGCTGAAAAAAAAGAAAAAAAGAAAAGACAGGAAAACTTTACAAAGTGCAGAGCAGTCAGTCCCAGATTTATCCTTAGGCCTTAAAAGTCCTAGGAAGTTCTGAAAGAGGATGCAGAATAGAAAATACTCGCATCTTAAAATTCTTGAGCCCTTAACCTTTCATTTGATATAAATCTGAAATGCCTGTCTGATTTTTGAGAATGACTAATCATGTGTTCTACCTACAATGGACCTACGTTAATGATTGATGGCCCAGCAATGAAAACAGCAAGCAGGTGTGGAACTGATGAACTGAATTGAATGAGATGGAATTGATTTAATGTTCTCTACTCATTTTACATGTTTCATATACATACTTCAATCATACTAACAGCTGTATGGGAACTGTTAGGTCATGGCCTGAACCAGCAACTGAGAACACCTGGTGGGGGAGCACGGCCCTGAGAGCACAGGTGGAAGCAATTCACCTGTGTAACTGGAAGGCATAAATCATAGCTTCATTCCTCCCTAACCTCATTTAAGGGCTGGCAACCACAAGGGAAGGATCTCTACTTGAAGACTGCATCCTTTGGAGTGTTTGGTGAGCCCTGATCCTTGCAAAGGGGTAGAATGTCATTTGTATATTTGGTTCATTCAGCATTTCTTCAAAACACATTCTCTGAATGAGGGCAACATACGAATAATAATACAAAATAATACTAAAATAATACTAAAACTACACAGAACTGTAAGTATGCACATTAAAGCAAAAGGATATTACACATTTAAAATCACAGTATATTAACACCAACAATGAATTGTGAACCATGTATTGTACATATAGAAATGTACAATTTCTTCATATGCAAACTGATTTTAAAAATAGTAAAATTATTTCTAAGGTAACAAATGGTCAAATATTGGTTTATGATAATAATGAGATTTAAATAGCATACAATATATAATGCAAAACTGCTTTAGGATAAACCTTTTATCCCCAGGGGATTTTCTATGAACTAATACAGTGTTTCTAAAGTCAAAATGAACAAGAAAGTGTCATTTAAATATTTAATTTCTGGATTTTAAAAATATATCACAGATGTTGCAAAAGCCAAAGCAAGAAGCATCATCATCAAGTTTGAATTAGCGATTTGTTTCTTCTTTTAAAAAAATACTTACACATCCACAAGTAGTACATGATCTTTACAGTCTTCTGGAATTCTACAGGAATATCTACAGAGAAGTCCTGGTAGAAACACGGTCCCACTGGAAAGTTCTCAGGAAGAGGTGGCCAGTTATTTTTTCTACCTGCAAATAATAATAATAATTAAAAAAAACAGAAAAATACATTATAATACAAATTCAATCTCTCTACACTAGAAAAAGAGATTATAGATAGCTTGGGCTACCAAAACCCAAGAATTTTATTACCAATCCTAACAAATTTTAGAAATAAGGTATGATGAAATTCAGACAGATCAAGGAAATGAGTGAATTCTATCTATTTTATCTATGTAAATGCCTAAGGAAGCAACTGATAGCTCCTATAGAGTACCAAGAAAAGAAACACTGAAAAAAAAAAACAACAGTAAGTAAGCTTTGGTCAGAAAAACAAATTTTCAACGTTTCTTATCCTCTAAATGCACGTTTCTCCAACATGTGCTATACTCACCTATCATTTTGTTGAATACAAAGGCCAGAGATAGAAAGGCCGTGTTAATTCTCAGAATCCTGGTATTTTTTTACATCTGGATATCTCTAAAACTTTTAACTAGTTCCTAATACAGTTTGTAGTCAAAGTATTGCTTCTAAGCCCACAAAAGTTGAGAAAAGCACCTGTTAAAATACTCTCAACTACAGAAGATGCCCCTACAGAACTAATTACATTGTTATACAAAGATTTCAGACACGGTCAGGACTCAAAGACAACACAATCTTTTATTCCTGCATGCTGATCTATGGGGGTAAACAAATACAGATTAAGAGATCCAGCTAAGATAATTCTAACAAACCTTCACCATAACATTTCAAATCCTGTACACAACAGACATATAAATCACCATATTCAAAAAGGGGGGTTAAAGACAACATTAGAAGTATCTTTATTTGAAATTCTGACAATACTTTGCTTGCAAATTTCATCTTCAACGATAGCTTCCCTAGTTTCACCTAGTAAGAACAGAAAGCTAGCAAATCTTACAAACTTGTATTATGAAATAAATTCTTTCCTCACCCAACAGAAGATGAAGTTGAGAGTTCTGTCCACAGAAGTCCTCAACAGTGAGGATCTGCTGAACAGTCTGCCTCTTTCATTGGAGGTTTTTTCACCTAGGCTTTTAGAGCTGATGATTTATAGTAAGAATGTACAAAAGTTAATAAATTAATATGCCCACTTGTTCTAAAAACTACTGTGGAGTTTCTTCTATGAAAAATATTGATAACAATTCAGATCTTTACTTGGCAATATATGATCGTTTCTCTCAGTTTCAAGAGTAACAGAAAAACTCAGATATCTTCAAATAATTCAAGTTACTAATGATGCTATTTGATATGCTTTTACAAGCCAGTGCCAGTTTTCAACTAAGACTGAAAGACAGCATAGTAAGATGGCTTGATATTTCATGTATCGCTATTCTAAGATAGTCATGTTCCAGTACTGAATCATAAGCAAAGATCTAGGTCAGATTTATTTAATTCAGAACATTACTACCTCAAGACCTGTGAACGTAACTGCACTCATACTGTGGGCACATCACTGAAGACATCCCAGTACACTGATGGATTTTTTAAGACCAGCCAAATGAACAAGCTGAAATAAGAAGCAGTACACTTCAGCCAGCTCACAAGCAATACTGAACAGGACACAAACAGAGAAGACCAAAGATGTGGTATTGAGCAGACCTATCAGACTTTAAGATCTTACAACTGCAGGCCAGCTGTACAAGATGAGTGTCCTAGATATGCAGCCACCATTTTGATCTAAATGCAAATATCCACAGTATTATTACAGAACGCCCTATTCTGCAATCAAGACACCCCTACAGCACTTCCAAAGCAGTTAGAATGAGAGCACAAAAGAAAAAAATAGAAGGAAAAGCGTATTTTTCTCAGTCACAATGCACAACTCATGCTTTGCATCATCTTTTACTTGGGCATTTGCTAAAAATTTAGCATTCTCCTTAAAGCTTTAGGAGCTCTCATTTCTGTTTAGCCTTCTTGAAGAATCCTTTAGTTTCTTACGAGTTCTTTAAGCGCTTCAATGTAAACAACTGAAGCTGGTAAAACAATAAATACCAGCTTAAAAATACTCTGAAACATGCATCAGGTATTAGACTTCTATTCCCTGAAACAGAGATGAAAAGGAATAAAATTGTCACAAAAGACAAAAGAGTGAAGTAATCAATTCAGACCAACAATGCAAGTTACTGAAATTATATGAAGGGTAATACGGAGAAGTAAATGAAAAAATAAACCAAAAAATCATTATGTTGGAGGACAGGTAGAGATTTAATGAAGACAATGAAAAGAGTAAGTACAGAGAAAATAAAAATGGTTTTATGAAGGGAATGTGACTCTTTTCATAAGCAGATCCGAGGGTATACAACATGCTAGAAAACTCCCTGTGAATTTGAATTACTGTGTGATTATACATATAGAGGTGTACAATTCTATTTCCAAAGGAGAAAATAAAACCTCAGAGACTCATGTGAAAATAAAACAGACAGAAATCAAGGTGCAAGTGAAAAGACCACACAAAAGTCAACCTTGCACAAAGTGTTTTGGGTATTCTTATAATTTCAGTCTAAATTTATTCCTTTTGAAAAGGAATAGTATCCTCAGCTAAATCTTCAGTGAGGAGAATATAGCTATCTTCTCAATTGTGAAATTGCAGTATGAAAATTGATGGTATTAAACAGCACAGTTGCAATTTGTGACAAAATGAGATGCAGATCTTGATTATGGATTCTGAAGTTTCGTATCAAAGATTAATACTTTCTTTCTGCTATTTGCATAAATATTATACCCAGAACATACTAAAAGATAAGAAAACGCTACAAAACTGAGATGTTCTAGAGTTATAAATTCAGAGGAGAAAAAAAAAAAAAGGCATTCTACAGATGAGGTTACTTCTGTAAACATTCCACTTCTATTAAATAGAATTGCTTGGAGATTAGAATAAAAATAACTGACAGCTGAGGCTAACATGTAACAAAGGCCACATTTAATATTACTGCTGTGAAAATTTGCACTGTACAAGCCCGTTTTTACTGGATTGTATGAACTGTTTCAAAGGAGGTGAATTTTCCAGAAGAGATTATAAAAACCTTTTCAGATCTGTTTTACAATGTCACTATAAAGCAAAAATGGTTGCTTAGAAGAAATTAAATTCTGCAATTAAAAAACAATTTTCATGCATACCCCCCTGCTGGTTGAGACTCTGCATTTCCCTTTCTCTGCGATCCAGTTCAGCAGCTTTTCTTTCCAATTCTTCTTGACGCTTTAGTAGTTCTGCCTGGGCCAAGGCATGCTCCTGAACAAAACAGACATAATTAGATATTGATTATGTACAAAAATAAATATTCTAAGCCTACCTCACATAATTAAGCATTTCCAGTTCTGCATAAGAGTAACTTTGTGTTGCATGGAGTAACTGCTTATGTTAAAGCAGTATTAATTTTCATAAATCAGCAGGAAAACAATACTTATTTATAGAAGACTGTTCCAGAAGCATGTTACATAATTATATTTAAAAGGAATCTAGTGCCTGAAAGTTATAGACAAACCTTTGCAATTTGAGTGTAAGCAGGTGGTTCTTCTGTTGGTTTCATTATTGCTGGCTGAGTACTGGGTACATTAGGCATTTTCACATTTCCTGGAGGAGCCTAAGAATACAAGAGACAGTTATAGGGAAAGAGTCTCCTATTCTAATAATCATCTTTTCATTAAGTCGGTAAGATTTAACACAACTGTTCTAAAGGAAGTGTTACTGATAAGTTGAAAACCTGATATGCTGCCTGCAATATTTATTACCTTCAGGAAAAACGATAAATAGATTTTATGATGCAGTGTTTTGCTGGTTGTTTTTACACTGCACTACTTGCCACAAGCACACAAAGAATTTTAGTAATTACTAGAAAGTAAATACAATTCTAATTTTGTTCAGAAATGGACATGGGAAAGGACAGTTATTAAGAGAACTGTTGGATTTGCCAGCGATCTCATTCTCAAACATTATGTCGTCTATAGTAATGTCTTCCAGAAGACTTAACAAAGGCCTATACTACCTGCTTACTTGGAGAAACAATCCACTGTATTACATGTTCAAATTCAGGATCTGTAACACATTGTTTAACTATCTCAGTAGCACTTAGTGCAGCATCTGTTTTCAGGTACCTGTGTCTCACGTATTGGTCATTTTCCATTTAAATAACAACAACAAAAAAAAACAGTTTACAAGAATTTTTTTTTAGATGATCAGGGTTGAGTTGTTTTTTGTTTTTTGTTTGTTTTAAAGCTCAGATGGCTGTTTTTCTTTGTATTCCTTTTTGACATCTTTGGCTTTCGCCACATCTCTCATGTCAACCAATGACTATAAATCCCAGGAAATAACTATTGCCTCAAGTTCACATCATAGTAGAGCTACATTTTCATAAAATTCAGCTGATTTTTTTTTTTTTTTTTTTTAATATGCTTGGGGACAAATGTACAATTCACACCTATCTTTGTGTACAGCTTGCAGTATGAAAGACTTTGCTATTCTGTGATCTTGTAAGACACAGAACCATAGTAAGACAGAAATCAGTAACAAAAATATGATGAGGAGTGTGAATAAAATACAAAATATTTGAATCAGAAATCAACTAATACCACTACGGTGGGAAATCATAATCTGGTCCATTTTGTATGCGCTTTTCCCAATCATCTTTTGAAATACACTTCAATACTTTGACGAGAAATCAGCGTGACAAAGGAAATCCCACCTATATATGTAACACTGCAACATCTTAGCAACATAGTTGTTTCCAGCATTTCTAAAGTATCTTTACACATTAGCTTCAAACAAAACGGAGAGATACCAGAGGTCTCATTCTCTTTCAGAAATGGTGACTTAGACTTTTCATCTTATAAAGATTATTCATCATTTTAGGATAACAAATTTGGCTAAAGATTGTTAATACCGCTACTCCTTATGTTGGAGCATTCTTCAACAACAACAACAAAAGGTCTTTTGCGTGAGAACTGTGAAAACCAGGTAACTACCAAGAGTTCTATCTTCTACTTAAACATAAGACTCAGACTCTGCACAAAAACCTACTGAACAAAAACTCCATACATTATGTACAAGAGAGCGGTGCTAAAGACCCCCCTAGAAGTATGACTATTATAGCTTTGCAGCCAAAGTAATCAAAGACCTTGAAAGCATAACCGATAGCAGCTGTCTGCTAGACTATGGACCACCTGCAGCCTCCATAATGATTGCAGCAGCCTTTCAAAGGCACCTGTAATACTTTTTAAAGGTGGATTGGTAGACCAGAAAATATTTGAACAATTAATTGAAAGATGCTTATCCTTTAAAGATACATCATCCAAACAGCCTGCAGTGCTGCTGATGACTGAAACACACATACGCTTGTAAGTAAAGGAACGGTTTTTAATGCTCACTGAAGATGTGCAGGCTCTACTATATGCTAGCTATAATTATCTATACAGCTTTTTGCTGCTTACTATGCATACAAGGACAGCTGTGAAGAAAGTTGGCCACCGAGGTAAAGGCCTGTGCTCCATGGAAAAAAATGAGACGGAAATAGTAATTTGGAGCTGTGGACATGCAGCCTGGAATATTGCTGCACATACACTGACATGGGGTAACAGCTGCCACATCCAGCAGTCTCAGACTGTGGACTCCTCTGGGACTCTCCCTCCACCTGGGAAATTTCCTACTGGTAGAGCCCAGTGCATGCACCTCAATATCCTGAAGGCTCCCTGTTTTAGGCCAATGAATGTTGAATACTGATGGAAGGCTGAACACGTACTCAAGGTTCACAAAAATACACACTCATTCTGAAAACATTAATACGGCCAACTAGCCAGGCAGGGCACTAACTTTCTTAAACAACATCCCCACAGAACACTGACAGGACTATGGTAAAACATAGATGCACACAACAGTGTGCCACTCCTCCCCTCTCAGAAGAAAGAGGAAGTTAATACTGCACACATCACTACCTGGGGGCACGGCCACAGCTACAGGCACCTAGTTCACTCACCCCAGTCTCTCGAGCTGCTGGTTCCCAGACCTTGCAGCATAGAGGCAGCTGAGTGAAATGTTACAGAAAAGTAGTTAAGAGGGGATTTTTTAAAAGCTGCAGTGATTAGATACAGGGTTCTTCCTGTTGACAGACTGCCCCTGTCAGATAAGAAAGCAAGAAAGAAAACAACAAAGCCAAAACCTCTTACGCTTAGATTTTTGTCCTCTGCCTAGCCAATAAAGAACTGGAATCATCTTGAATTCTATGAAAAGCTTTTTCTGAAGTATGACAGCTGTCACTTTTCTTTCCTCTAGTGCGAGGCCAACTGAGGTACATTCCAGTTCATGCTTTAGCAACTTCCCATTTCAGTTTTCTTAATACTCTGCCAAATACTACCTTGATTCCAGCAATTTATTACTGCTCTAGAGCCTATTTTATTGAGCATTCAAGTTTAAGACACTTGCTTTGATTTATTACTTGTAAGAAATTATTCATCAAGCTTTTTCCTATGTTATTAACTTCTATCAGTATTCTTATAACCTTAGAGATGGTGGAAGCTTCTTCCTTCTGTGAAAAAAGTTTCTCAATTAATTCTGTTAACAGTTAAGGCAACTGTTTTGCCTTAGAGCTTGCCTCAGAGTTTCATGCTTTCTTGCCAGAGTTTAAACTCTTTAAATTTTCTTCAGAAATAACCTCTCTGTTTTCAAATGCTGTCTAGCCCCAGGAGCACACTTACTGTATGCTTACTGTTTAAATCAAAATCAGCAAAAAGTCAACATGATTTGTTTCCTCTCAGGTGGCATCTAAATGGCTGCTGGCTCTCCTATGCTGTTACCTTCAAGCTAGAATAAGTACATCTACCCCATAAAATAATGCTATTGAACACTTATCACTTATTATCACTTGCTACAGCTAGTGCACAGTGTAAGAAAACAATGATAGAAGAGTTTGTAAGAGAGTCAGAGGTGATGAGGAAAAAGAAAAATCACATATCTGCTTCAAGATCAGTAATAACTTCTCACCGGATATTTCTACCTTCTAGATTGCTGTAAGTTAAGAATAAAATTCCAACACAAATCACATTCTGGCCAACATCTTCATAAGCTACAGCTAGTTATGTTAACATACTAGTATTTCTTCATCAAGAACAGAAATAACCACGCACTTTTTTGTACACCATTGTATCATAACAATTACTTGTGTTATCATAATTTGCATATAGGGAAATGAACTTAATTATTCCAATGTATCTGCAATGATAGATACTCAGAATTGCTTTAGTGTGTTTTTTTCTAGTTTATTCTTCAAAGACTAACTCTACGTGCTATCATCACAGGCATTATAACCCATCTTTTGCAGGTTAATGGAGAAAGTATTGTAAACACGAAACCATTTAAAACAAAGGCTGCACTAACTCTTCCTATTAAACTAAGAAATCATTTCTATACCTCCAATCAAAGCTAAGAAGCAGTGAAGGAAAGTCCCACGGCTACTTAGAATCAAACAACCAGAATATCCAGCCGCCCTGGAAAATCAAAGCTTTAAAGTTCCAGAGTTTCTTAGAAGCAATAAGTACGTCCTCAAGCATTAGCACAGTACTGCTAATCTGGAGGACTGCACAGCCTGAAACAGAAGCCCTGCTAGCATTCAAGATCTCTTATTATTGGACCATCACAAGCAGTAATGAGAATACAGAAGAGAAGGGTAAATTGCTATTTGCAGTCAGATATTACCTGGAACCACTTGTCTACTTCATAGCGGCACAAATAATTTATTTTCCCTGCAAATGCATTTTCTAATGTTCAGCAATTACTGGAGAAACAGAAGTTCAATAAAGTGCATATAGGGCAAACAAAAAGTAGGGAGAACAGAAATTAAGCCTTATCGCAAACAGGGTACTCAAGAGTGTTCCTTCATACATGTAAACAAAATGTTCTGAGAAGTCAAAGCAACCGCTCATTAGCCTGTAGACAAAGCAGTAGGACTAAGAGTTCTGTACACAGTTATTAGAAAGTTATTCCACAAGCTCATTTTTTACTACTTTCCAAACACAGATTAAGCACAGGTTTTCTCTATCACCTCTTATAAAATCAGCTCAATTAGGAATTCAGCTAACTTCATGTAAAAAGCCCAAAACAATCCTAATAAAATCCCTTCTGGAACATTAGCTTACAGTAAGTTCTTCACAGTTTCATGTGATAAAGCATTCAAAACTTGTTGCTCTGAAAAATCATATAAAATGGCAAAGCACTGTAAAAATATTCTCATGAGATACCATCTTCTCATAACACCCCACCTGCAGGAAGTAGAACTGCTGCACAGCCAGAGAGCCCTTTCACCAGTTGCGTGCATTCAACTCTTCCTTTTGTATATGACTACTGGACTACCTGTGAATGCCTGATATTGCCAAAAATCTGTCAGAACCAATTTTGCTTCTTTGTGCACAGAACAGTACTAAATAAGCAGAACAGCATATTCTTTTCTCCTGTGTTATTTTGTTTTTTATAGACACAACTTCCAGCACTAAAAGCGCTGAGGCAGCTTTGAAAGCAATTCCAGATTCACACACTAGCTATCAAGTAACTAGCTAACCATTCACTATTAGAACTGTCAAGCACTGTAAGATGCTGCCCAGCAGTATCACATAGGATCTCCATCCTTCGATACATTCAAAACTCAGCAGGAAAAGATAAGCTAAGCAATGTGGTACACTGACTCATTTTGATTAGAGGGTTGAAGAATGACTTCCAGAGGTCCATTGCAACCTGTCGCATGGTGCTTACCAGTTGTTTTTCCAAGTGCTGCTGGGGATTCGGGTAGGGAAGAGAAATATCTGACTGACAGCCTGGATGAGACTGAGGAGGCATCAGCAGAGAGAAACATAGCCTTTTATTAAAATTACCTTTTAGAAGGACTTAACAGTAATTATTCAGATCTGTATTGCGAGAACTGCACTGACCTCTAGCCATCACTGGATAATAACCTATTTTACACAACCAACAGTTGGCCAAGGGAACTGAGTTGTCCATTTCTATAGACACTTTACTACACAGATCCATCCATAGTCTTTCATCTTGACAAATACTACAAAGTACTTATATCTTGAAATTCAACCCACAGCTTCTCATGGTTATCCCAAACTGCACTTACTAGATAGATTTTTATTTCAGTGTTTTGCTGTCAAAGCTGTAATGAGCAAAGAAGCAAACGAATATGACCTTCCTTGAAGGCAATAGGCTGGCAAGAGATGAATGCTAAAAGGAACATCCCTTAAGCACATCTCTCCATAAGCATGAAGTACTGCATTTATCAGTGAGACAAAAATTTTCAAAAGAAGTCAATTGTAACTAACTGACTGGTCTGGTTTTATGTTCATTGCTGGGATGACAAAAGAGGGGGAGCTATTCAGGAATTTACTGAATATATGCCTCTAAAAATACAATACTCTTCTAATGATTTTTTCAGATTTTTAATATATACATTTCCAAGTGCATGCTATATGCATGCTATATCCAAGCTATGAAAAACTGATGAAATTTGTGATGCTGCAAGTCAGGAGAAAAAAAGTCTGGGCTTACTTAATATTGCTGCATGTTCTAACTACATCTCATTTAAGAGATGACACAAACGTGTTCAAAAAAAGGTGCTTTCAGTCTAGCACTGTAATACTATTTGACACCTTACCACTGTGTTGCCAAGACAGGGACACCAATATCCCAGAGCGGCACTTCCAAGATCTGCCACAAAAATATAAGCTTGAATTTGAAAAACATAGTATTTTATTGTTGGAAGTTACACTGATGGATAGTAATTATCCATACATTATGCACATTTCACACAAGATCTTCACTGTCAGAAATAATCACTTAAAAACGTTACAGAATCAAATCTATTGAGAGAAGACAATGTGGAAACTACACAAATTGCATGCAATGTTGTGCTTCTCAGGAATAAATTACTCCTTTTACAACAATAAAACTATTCAGTCTGAGGATTATTAGTTAAATTCAACGTTTTACGTGAAAAAGATACTTTCTTAGCATGCCACACTCATCTGAGTTTTAAAGAACTGAAGAATTCAAAAAAGCACAAAGGACAGACTATCAGAAACCTCACTGAACAGAAGAAAAACAGTTTTGCTCTGGGTCCCCTTCAGGAAGCCACATTCCACAAGAGATCAAAACTCAAGTTAAGCCCACAACGTATCCTTCAACTACCCTTCAAATTGCTGTGGTTTAACCCAGCAGGTTGAGCACAACACTGCTTTGCTCACTCCCCCCTTCCCCAGTGAGAACCCGTTAAAAAAAAAAGTAGAACTCTTGGGTTGAGGTAAAACTATTTAGTAAGATAGAGAAAAGGTTAACAATTACGACATTTACACGTTAACATATTAAGTCAGTCATCTTAATTCTGTTCCCTCCCATCTCCCTGGATCCTTTGCTGAGAATGGCCTTGGCTCTATACAATGCTGTTTAGCAGACAATTATGAATGCTAGCGTGTTATCAACACTGCCCTGCTCCCAGAACCAAAACGTGGCATCGTATCAAACACTCTGAAGAAAATGATTCTACCCTACCTGAAGCTAAAACTAAAATACTTTGGAGATGGTATGTCCTTACAGATCTTCCATTATCTCCAGCTAGCTCTTCACATATTATACATAACTGTTCCAAATTCTGAAAACAATACCCTATAAATCTTACCTAAAAAGTTCAACAGCATACTTAAGAAATAAACATGCTTACTGTTCTTGAATCAGAGAAAGGATTGTACTCATCTAGTCCAGGGGGAACATTTCTTGTCACTTGCGTAACCGAAGGATCCTAGAAGACAAGACAGTTCTGTAAATGCACAGACATGTATGCGAGAAATGAGACAACACTTACACATCACATAAAATTTAGCTTCTGTTTAACGAAAATTTATTTTCACAAAAAATAAAAAAAAAAAAAAAAAATTTGTAAATATCCACCTCTTCCTTTAAGCCTGACATCATTCTATTCAGAGCTTCTTCCAAATCTAGATTAACACAAACTCCATCTGTCATGCATTTAATTCATAAGGAAAATATGTTCTCAGCAGAGAAGGGAACAAAACAGCACGCTGCTATTTTGACTGTTAAGTCTCCACAACTATACAACCAACAAAGAGCACAACAGAAGACAAAGCTTGGTTTAACTTTGGGCTTTTCTACTTAGAAGAACCTCTTGGAGTAGAAAAAGCACTTAAAAAAAATGATGCTAAGGAAACAATCCTCCACAACAGAAAGGTACCTTTGCTTCAGCTTCTACCTGAACTGGTAGATTTAGGAAAAAGGGCCTTTATTTTTTTCTCTTCAAACAACTGCACAGTGAGGAACACAGCTTAATATTTAGCTTTATAAATTAACAACAGGAGTTAAACGTTCCTGCAGTAGAGATAGGCAGGCTTGGTTCTGCAGAAGCACTCACTTATCAGAAACCAGACTTCATATTCATATAAATAAACATTGTACTTACTGCACATGGTGCTTTGTTCCACATATGTAATTTCTCTGGTTTAACTAAGGTTTTTTTATCTTCAGATACCAAGAATGGATGAAAGGGGGCAGACTGTTTTTTTCTTTGAAATTAAGAAATTTACTTAGTCTACGTGATAGCTTCAGTTATGTTTACACAAATAAACTTACAATATTTCATATGTATAGCAAATATAAGCAAATATCTATAGCACTTCGATTGATTTTATGTGCACATCTAAACCTTTCCTTATTTTCAGTCCAGTTAAACATCAGAAAAGCTACAGCTGATTAAGATTGGGAAGAAGATTAAGTACTCACATTTTTCTATTTTATGTTATGTACTTTTATTTACATTTCCTTCTAAGATAACTAAATTTAAGCCTTTTATATGAAATATTAAAGAAATACTTTAAGTGTAGCTTATTCTACACTTAGGTAAATATATAAACCATTGAACCATTGAAAAATAAATTCTAGTTTCTTAGACACAGCATCCACTACAATACTAACTTTGTGTTGACAGTAGCTGCTTTATCTAAAATGTAGGAATAAGTCTGTAGTTTTATGGTCTTCAGTTTATTTTTTTCACTAGCTACAGTCACAGACATTAAAATAAGAGGCATTTTAAAACTTCACTCATAAAAAGTATAAGACAAGAAAAGTATTGCTTCAAAAATAAATTATATTGGATATTTTAATCAAATGTGTGTATATCTACATAAAAACTACTGTTTCTGTTCATATAGAATGCTACCCCTTTTGGCTAAAGCATACATTTAGCTGCAAAGCAACATTTTAACAGTGACTGAACATGAGTTAAGCTCTAAGTGAATAAAAAAATTTTACATGCACTTAAAATTCTTTTTCCTGCATTTGACTTATGCAATAATTAGTGAATTTAATAACGTAATCCTGGTGACAGTCTCCCCAACACGTCCATTGTATTTTCAGTCTTGCTCTTATGAATGCACTGTTCCAAGTACAATCTCATGAAATCTTGCATGAACTAACAGAATAACTAACTTCATGGAACTTCATGTCCTTTCTTTAAAGGACTGGCACAAAATACCGTGCAGCTGAACAACAAAAGCAAGAGAGAATATATGGGGGAGAACAGTTGTCAAAATTTGAACACACATCATTTGAAATGTTCAGTTAGAAGACAGATAAGAAAAACCTGACACCTGAACATCAATTTACTGGACTTGCTCGTGCAAGATCTTTATGGAAGAGCTTAAAGTGAATACAAATAAAGCAATGTCATAATTCAATATATTTGAAGTATGGGATTGTAGAAAGTTTTATACATCTGAAAACTATTATCTTACTCAGGTGGGTTGACCAAAGCATGCAGTTAAGCTCCCACCCAGTTGCTCACTCCTTTCCCACCGTGATGATGGAGAGACCAGACAGGCAAAAGCAACTTGTCAGTGTCAAGGTAGAGAGTAAATGAGGGAACAGGGAGAGGAAAAAAAAAGAAAAACATACAAATGATGCAAGAGCAACCACTCGCCATCCTCATCCTGCAGAGGGATACCTAGCCAGTCTCTTAGTAATGGTTACTCTGGATTCCTTTCCATATGCTACTGCTGAACATGACAGTACAGTGTATGGATTATCTCTTTTGTCAGGCAGAGTCAGCTGTCTGGCTCTCTCCTCCCAGCCATTTGTCCACATCCCCAGACTCCTCTCAGCAGAGAACAGTAAGAAACAGAAGGCCATGATGCTGTGCAAGAGCTGTTCAGCAGCATCAAAAACACTGTTACCAGCACTGTTTTGGTTCCATTCCTAAAACACAGCACCGAACAGATTGCTATGAGAAAAATTAACTCTTTTGAAGCCAGAACCAGGACTATTCTAGTCCTTAAATAACATGAAACCTAGTAGCATAATGTACCCTAATCACAGAAAGGCTTGATCTGGAAAGCACCATAAAGATCACTCCAGGTCCAACCCCATGTCATGGGCAGGGCTGCCAACCACCAGATCTATCTGGCCTTGAACACCTCCTGTGATGAGATATATCCACAGTTCCTCTAGACAACCCATTCCAGTCTCATTACCCTGCGTAATAAAATCTCCTTTTAATATCCAATGTAAATTTCCCTACTTTTCGTTAAAACTATTCCCCTTTGTCCTATCACTATCAGATCATGTAAAGTTGCTCTCTCTCTCCTGTTTATGAGCTCCCTTTAAGTACCGGAAGGCTGCAATGAAGTCTTCCCAATGCTCTCTCCAAGCTCAATAAGCACAGCTCCCTCAACCTTCCATTGCAGGAAGCAAGCTCCTGGCTTCCTTTGGACCCACTCCAACAGGTCTATGTCTTTCTTGTGCTGGAAGCCCACTCCTGGACGCAGTACTTCAGATGGGTCCTCACAAAGACAGAGCAAAAGGGACAGTCACTTCCCTCTCCCTGCTGGTCACACATTTTTTAATGCAGTCCAGGGTAATGCACGCCTTCCAGGCTACAAATGCACACTGCTGGCTTTCAGCAAACTTCTCATCCACCACAACCCCCAAATCCTTCTTCACAGGACTTTCACTCATGCTTTTAGTATAGTATTACTTCAACAAATGCTCTCAAATCATTGCCTTTTCCAGTGTTCAAGTGTAGACACAGATGAAACTAAGCTGGCCATCAGCTATGAACAAGAAGACAAAATTATTAAACTCAAACAGCAATTTGATTTAGTTGCTTCAAAAGCACACTTCAACACGCATGTGATTCAGCAGTGCATTCATTACTAATCAAATAATTCAGTTTTAACTAGAATATCACAGGCTCATGAGACAGTCACTGTACAGAATCAGATTTCAAGAAAAAACAGGAAGGATGTGAAGTGGTCACATCAAATTTTGAAAGGCTGTCTACATTTACAAATTAGATATGCAAACAATAAATGTCTGATGAAAAAAGCCTTCTTCTAGTGTTTCAGAGATGAATAGGGAAAAACTCTTAGATCTCTTCACACTGTGACATTCTAACACCTATTTACAAAAATGACAGGAAATCCCTGCTCATTGAACTAAATAAGTTCACTACATCAAATGCCTTAGTTCTAGACATAAGTTGCATGTACAAACACTCTATGTAGTCCTCTAGCAGAAACCCATTCTACTTCTAGAACCAACAATTGCTGTACTTCTGCCAGATATTGCCACTGTTTGCAAAATTAACAACAGCTCTGAAAAAAATACAATGACCCAGAAGACCTTCAACGTCAGTTCCATGTAAGAAAAGTTCTCTTATGTAGTAAAAAGCCTGCAAAGGTTATTGCAGTTCTACTGAAATACATAATTGAATACCATCATGCCAAGTTTCTGCTCTCAGAATCTGGACTTCAGTATAACTTCACAGCCTGATGTCTCTCACAAGCTGGAAGACACAAGTAGAAGTAAGCCAGAGATTACAGTGAAAAATATAGTAATCTCACAGTTGAAGGAGGCAATTACCATTATGGAGATCAGACTCTCTCTCCTATACTTACTGACCGAAATGTTCTGTGATGCTAAGAAAACCAGCCTCAGTGGAAAGGAACAAGTTCATCACAGCCTGATCATTAAGTGAAAGCTACTGGACTTTCTAAACATTCACAGTGAAGTATTGATGCCAACAAGAGCTACATTTCGTATTTCAAAACAGTACTTAGAATACTCTGAAAAGACCAGACCTCACAATCCAGAGAACACACAGACTTACCATGCACCTTCTCACCTTACACTCACTACATCTCACTTCAAAACTGGAGTGAATGCCTACTCATCTAGATGCAGGGAGAAAGACTGAAACACTCATGCTCACTGCTGCTTAGTAAGAAAACATCTAATTTAGCAGTTTATCAGGGTTTGAATAATGAACAAGAAATGTGAATGACAAATGTTCACTGAACACAACACTGGAATAAAGTGACATTTAAATGAAATTTAAAAAATCTGTACAAGACACATGCATCCTCCTGGTTAAGAAGGTTAGAACCATAATACTCCAAACAAACAAGGGAATCTAGGCTGCTGTAACTTGTTTTCCATATTTAGTATTCTACCTGGATAATTAAGTTAAATGCATTATTTGAGCTGTTCTACTTTGTTAACATGGAGGAACAGAAAAAAAAAACAAAAAGATAAGCTCCACTAAGTGATAATACGCACACACAGACAAAGAGCAACAGCAGGATTGGAACCACCAAGCATCCAGAGACCTCAAACTCAGTGATAAAAACTAGATAACTCCAAGAAGATTTAGAATCTCTGGGATGTTTACATATCACATGTCAGCCCCTGAACAGGACAACTACATAACGCTTAGACTGAGAAGGACATATCCTGGAGGACTGCTCCCCATCCATAATGGTCCCAGCTCTTACACTGACTCCACGCCACAACTCAATTTTCCACAGACTCCCAGCCAGTCTCAGCCCTTGCTTCTTACAAGACAAATGCCAAGAATTCCCTTCTTGCTTACCCAGCTTACTGTTCCCTCTTTCCACTTAACTTCTTTCACAAGTCTTACCTCACTCAAACTTCCAAGTTTAGCCACACCAACTGAGAAACACAATTTCAGAACTGGCTGTTTTCCACACTCAGATACTTTAAGCTGTGCACTGGTCACATACAAACACTTCAGATGATATTTTCAACATCTGAATTAGCTTGGAATATTGGAATTTTAAGAAACCAGAACAACCTAATTAACCTTTTCCACCTTAACTTTCACTTATTTTTTGTAACCTCTCTCCCACAGTATCAACCTGAAAAGATTAGAATTACTTTATTTGTGTCACCAGGAGTCAGGGGTAAGAAGCACCCCAATACTTACATTAAGAATGGGAAATCAGAAAAACCACAATACATCTTTAGTTCATATTTGCAAGAGCACTTGCAGAACTGCTAAAAATGCCTCCTGTACTAGCTTAACAAATTACACTCACATGTCCAGTTGGCACAAAGGGCTTATTAAAAAAGGGGGCACAAAACCACCTATCTACAAATTAAGGGGATAAAGAAAGAGAAGAAAGGTTGCCTGAGCCACCCCCATGCTCCATAAGAGAGCATGTGGCTGAAATGGAGTTGAACAATCTATTCCATACAAGTTTTTACAGCTTTTTAAAAATCAAATTGAAGAGAATAGAGACTTCTGTTGTCTAGGAGACAAAAACTAGTCATCTGCTATAATTTTCATTAATACATCACAGATGAACAAATTAAAAGACTCAAACTAGATACTAGATGTAATGATTCTTTGTATTACTGTTCACTGGGAACGGCTCCAGCATTGTTCCACCATGATTAAGATGCCCTGATAGCCCACCACAGATTAACTAATTAAAGACTCAAACTAGATATCAGATGTAATGATTCTCTGTGTTATTGTTCACTGGAAAGGGCTCCCACATTTTTTCACTGTGACTAAGATACTCAGATAATGCGCAATGTGAAAATGTTCTGAAAAATGTTACCAGCTAAATTTATTTTGCTATTCGAGACTTCAATTTCTTGTAAGGCAGCCATCTGAGTAGAGAACTAGGAATTCTCCATCCTGTAACGTGCACTTCAAATTGTTTAAAAAATAAAATAGAAGCTAACAATACATTTGAGAAGGTATATTTCAGTAGCTTTTTTTCCCCTCTTAATGGAACATAAGAGACAGCGATGTTAAGTACACCAGATGTCATGATTAATTTAGTTCAGTATGCTTTGATTCCAAGGACTGTCAAGTAAGTAAAAACAACATCTCATTGGAGAGGTCAAGAAACAGAGAAAAAAAACACACTCTGAACACCAATTTGGATAGGGATTATGAAGATTTCACAACGCAACAGCAACTCAAAACAATAACTTCAAATTAAAATTGTGTAACATACAGAGAATTACAAAAACCTGAAATAGGCATAAGTGCATAAAACACTTTTATAAGGAAAAGATAACTGCCTCTAAAACAGGGAAGGAAGGTAAATCTTTAACACTAGTTGACAAGTGGGAGTAAATAAGACAACTAAATTTCTTTCACGACATGGATCACGTTACCTGGAGAGCAGCACATCAAAGTAATATAACCACCATGCTGTTTGGTAGAACAGGCAACACTAGAATGCTGCATTTAGAAGTGACAGCTTTTTTAATTTTCTCAATATACACAGGATTCATAGGAAAAAATCAAAAAGATATCTGAATAAACTGCCAGAAGTACACCTGGTTAACCTTTGGAGAAAAAAGAAACCAAGGATAAAGCAATGGACTAGGAAAGCAGAAGTGGACTTTTAAAAAGGATTAATTAATTTTCATGGATGAAGTCAGGGCAAGAAAACAATTCATCAGTAACATAGCTACTTGAATACAACTAAGGAATAATCAGCAGCTACATGCAACTCTAGAGATTTTTATTTTCAGGGTTTCAAGGTTCAAGGGAAAAGGATCACTGAATTGCAGAATACCCAGGGTTGGAAGGGACCTTAAGGATCCATGAATCTCCAACCCCCTACCACATGCAGGGGCACCAACCTTCCCATTTATTACTAGACCAGGTTGCCCATAGCCCCATCCAATCTGGTCTTGAACACCTCCAGAGATGGGGCATCCACAATCTCTCTGGGCAGCTGTTCCAGCACCTCACCACTCTCATAGCACAGAATTTCCCCTGACATCCAACCTAAATCTCCCCTCCCTCAATTCAAACCATTTCCCCTCATCCTGCAGTTACCAACCCTTTCAAAGAGTTGATTCCCGTCCCCTCTGTAGGCTCCCTTTAGGTATTGAAAGGCTGCAATGAGGTCACCCCGCAGCCGCCTTTTCTCCAGGATGATCTCTTAATGACAAAATTGGTTTCAATCCATGTAGAGAAAACAGTTCTCATCAGAAAAACTTCTAATGGTAGGATTGATATAAGGTGGCTTCACCTTTCTTGTACCATCATATAGTCTTTGCCCTTTACTTCAGGATCTTCAGAAATTACTTCCTCCTCCCTGCTTTAATAGTAACAGACACCATCCACCTTTTACTGAGGCAACTTTTTCAGCATTCATCCATATTTACTTTCACCCAGCTATGCATTTTCCCTTTTGCCTTTGTACTTGGAAGGAGGTTCCAAGAAAGCAAAAGAAATTCAGCCCCAATGTTATCCTTCTAAATGCTTAACATGCTCAGCAAAGACATTGCCTTCAAAAAACCTGACCCTGTACAGACATCCAAATTGGTGAATCTACTCTGGCAAAATCGTAACATCACTAAGTCTTACTGAATCAACCTTAGCCAACTAGGATTTCTTAGACCTACCACTCCCACTGAAAGCTTCAGCATTTCAGTCCAAAAAAATTAGAACCCTTCCCCATTTTAGACTAAATTTACCACTGATCAATTGTAATGGGTGTAATACAATATGAACTTTCAATCTCCATTAGGTCTCCCCTCTTGTGACTGTGCCCCTGGATTACTTTGTAGTCCATGCTTCAATGCATGAAAAGGATCAACCTATTTCAATACAAACTCTTAACTGTTTATCACAGATTATTTGCTATGCCCATTATAAACATACATAATACTAACTACATACATTCTGCCAAGAATGCTTCCTGAGTTTTGTTCAACACCTGCTCTCTGCTAAGTACTTCCTAAGGTGACATGATCAGCTCTGAAAACTAGGCAAAAAATGTGACAAAAAAAAAAAAAAGCCTGTAACTATCTTCACTGGCCTGAGGGTTTTATGACTTCTTGATCAAAAAGAGAACTACGTACCCCATTCCTCATGAAGGAGTAAGTTCTCTAGAGCAATCAAAGCCACTACTCTTTCAGCTGAAAATCTCTATATGACATACTTTGCTTCCAAAGAACACTCTTGGAGAGTGAATTGACAGAGCTTACTTTCTGACAATAGGAAGAAAAGTGTATTTAGCTAGCAATGGATATCAATGTTTTTCTCCTACATTAACAGCTGATTCTGAGCTCTTAAATAAGGAACCAACCTTTGGAAAATTATATATATGTGTTTCTTAGTCCCATAATACTGTCCAAATTCTGGTGATCAAGCCTCTGAAATTTCAATTTGTACTTGTTCAATAAAAGCTTTGCATAAATCACACAGCTTAACTCCACAGAGACTTTCTCCCTGTTCATGCCATAACAAGTTGCACAAGTGTCAAGAAGTTATTCATGTTTTGATGTAGTGAAAAATAAAAGCTCTTCATGCTTTATTTCTCCCTTCGTCATTATAAACCCAAGGCAGATTATAGTTATAGGAATTTCACAAGTGGTAAATCAAGACTTGTACATTTTACTGTCTTAATAGTCTTAATAGTATCTTAATGGTAGGAACTGTTTACGTTCAAGAGTATAAAGGAGTCCTTAAAATATATTGTTGTTGTTGCAAGACATTATCTACGATTAAATACAACTTACTGTGAGGAAGAACTGCCCTGAAAGGTCCACATGTAACACCAGGAAGAATTAAGGACAAGTGCAGAAATAGCCTTGTTTTGCACCTACTGAAAGTACGCATAACTGCCAGAACAGTCCATTCAAAATTTTTATCATCTCCACAACTGATCAGCCATTTCTCTTCTAACCTGTGCCTCTCTCTACCCCTCCTTCTCCAAATGACATTCAAAGATTTTCACTCCAGAACTACCAGAACACTATTAAACAAAATACTGCAGAAGTATTCAGCTGGTTTTCTCTCACTTGGCTCTCAAGTGGTGCACATTGTAGGACATGTTATCTGACAGAAGCACAGCTCTGAAGGGTTGAGCTACCAAGTAAACCAAATTCTCCATCTCTGAAACCAGACAGAATATCGCTGGTTCCCAAGACCATATCAGACCCATCTTGCAAGAGAGTACTAAGCAAGCGTTATGGTTTCACAGTGATGGACAGCTGAACTCTACCACACTGCTCACTCACTACGCTTTTCAAAGGAATAAACGGAGAAAATACAGAGGAAGAAAAAAAAGTTGAAAGGCTGAAATGGAGAGACCACTCAAATTAGATCATTCTCCCTACGCTGTTTTGTTTTGCCCATGATAGTAATTTATTGCGTATTGTTAACATTGAGAAGCTAAAAACAAACAAAATCACCTTCCTCCCATTTATCCTATTCTACCTCATCCTCCACCAGGAGAAGAGGAACAAGGGAGTTGTCAGCCCATAATGCTTCATCTCTGCTGCTTCTTCATGGCCGCTCTCTCAGTCCCTGCCCCAAGGCAGGCTGCTTCCCACAGGCTGCAGCACTGGCCAGGGTCTGCTCCTGCGAGGGCCCTACACATCCTGTGCCTCCTCCAGGGCAACATCCACTGTTGCAGCACGTGCTCGTCCATGGCTGCACAGGCTGATCTAACCCTCGTGGTGCCCGTGGGCTGCAGGGGAATGGCCTGCTCTTCCATAGGCCTTACCTGGGCTGCAGAGAGTCGCTGCTCCACGCCTGGAGCACTTCCTGCACTGACTGTGGCAGCTGTAGAGCTGATTCTCTCCTGTTTCCTCACCCCGCTCTCTCAGCTGCTGTTTAACCGCGCACTCCCAGAGCACACCCAGCATGATGTATGGCTCAGATCTGGCAGCAGCAGGTCCCTGTTGGAGCTGGCTCTGACCTGACACAGGGCAATGCTGAGAGGGGCAGTGCAAAGAGGTCATCCCTACAGCTTTCCTGATACCAAAACATTCCCACGCAAGCCCAATACAAGCATCATGTCTCTTAGCTGTTCTAAAAAACTCACTCCTTCCTTAGCTATGAAAGGTACAGTGTACTCCTCTTTGTAATACTGAAGTCACTCTACATAATGCAAAACTAATACAAATCTAATACTTTCAAACGCTGAAAATTTGGAAAAATGCAGCTATAATCACTGCTGAGTATCAAACAAGACACAGTAGTTCTCATTCATGGTGCAGAAACACCACTGAGGAAGTGCACTCTTGAAAACTACTTACTATGTAGGCCTTATAAAGGGCACTTTGAACATTATTTTCAGCATTAAATTATGTAAGACTGAAGGAACTTGTAGTCTTTGAAAATATGAAAGGACATCAGATAAGCAAATCAGAAAAGCATTTGTAGTTTACATCCCTTAATAATTTAAAGAAATACAAATTAATTGGGTACATTTTCTAATTACCTAAGAATTAAAACAAAGTTAGGCATATAGGCATACAAAACTTCATGTAATTAGGGTCCTGATCCTTCACAAGCAATTAAGTTTTCCTTTTCTTCAAGGAATGCAAATTTCTTTCACTTTAGCTTCACTTAGACAGCAGCAGTGAGGTGCAAGCTGTGCAAGCTGTACAGATAAGTTCTGCTGCAATACAAGCCACCAGTCATCAATTCTCTGGTGCTCCACAGAATCACAGAATCACCCGGGTTGGAAGGGACCCCAAGGATCATGTAGTTCCAACCCCCCTGCCTAGCAGGGCCACCAAACATACACATTCAGATCAGGTTGCCCAGGACCCCGTCCAACCTGGCCTTAAACACGTCCAAGGACGGGGCTCCAGCATCAGATCTTCAGCTCATCCTTCCTTCCAAACAAGACAGAAGATTAATTTGTTCTCACATGAGTCAGATTAACTGCAATATCCAAATTATCACTGGAACTAGCTCTGTTGTGAAGTTAAGCTCTAATGTATACTTAGCTTCAGTGACTAAACTAATCCTGTGACCTCAGTGGGAGCAACTCAGGCATCTAATGCCATTTTTAGATGTCTTAGAGAATCTCAGACATCTGTATAAGAAGGGTAGTCATGACAGAACTGCAGAAGACTTTGAGGAGCAGTAACCATTGTTTTTTGAGGAGGTTAACCATTGTTTGGATAATGCAGAGAAAGGCAACAGCAGATATAGCTGCTTTAAATTACCTAAGAATGGTAAACAAGCCAGTAAATAAAGAATTGCTTAATCCTTTCCAGGGATCCTGGCTCATCAAATACTCCAAAGGAGAGGATTTCCAAGTAGAGATGCTTCTCTTGTAGCTGCCAGCCCTTAAATGAAGTTAGGGAGCCAGGCTCCACCCTTCCATTCACACAGGTGAATTGCTTGCACCTGTGCTCCCAGGGCTGACTACACCCCTTCACAAGGTGTTCAATCACTGGTTCAGGCTGTGACCTCACAGTTCCAATACAGATACCTAATCCAAAGAAACTGCTTCCAAAACTACATAATTTTGAAGGTTTCCACGCTTGCAGGCTTCCAGACCATAACTGAACAAGACAAGCAGTATTCTGTTCAGTCTCCATATGTATCACTTAGTTGTTTTTAGCAGGAGGCCACCATTTATATTTAAACACAAATACATCTTACTTTTCAGTCTTACCTTAATTTAGTATCAAATACCTGCATCTGCTCAGAGCTCTCAGCACAGCAGGGGAAGTGACCCAATCAGATGACCCATTACTTTCAGGGGACCTGATCCTGACCTAAACTTGACTTCCTACCTTGGTCTCAGCAGGGCCTTGACTCCAGACCGAACACAAGAACTGTCACTGGACCCATTTTGCTCATGCTGTCTGTGGATTCCACCATTTGTCAGTGAGAATGTTACCAAACCGGAGTTCATGCACTCAAGACAGGAGAAGTACTTCACAGAGAAGGAAATAGAACAGCTTTCATTATTAGCTCATTTTTATGATGCTTCAAGTCACACTGTGTATGTATTTACAGCGCTGCTACATCAAATTATAGAGAGATGATCACACCTTCACTTGCATGGTACATAAGAGCATTTTCTTCTGCACAATTCTAATGTGATCACAAGCTTTCTAATGCCAGAATGCTATCTGTATTTTTGTTTCATCACTCCTTGTATTTCTAAATGAAAGATCTCCTATTTTGGTTGGTATACATCAAGGGAAAAACTACTTGTACAGAAATACTCGGATATCAAAAACATAACATCCTTTGGATTCGGTTTGAGGACTTTTGTTTTTTAACGTGTTACCCTTTTTCAAAAAGAAATGTTAGGTGTTCACATATATGTATCAATGTGCCATGATCAATCCAAGCAAGCAAATACTTGATATGAGAAATTCTATTTTTAGACTAAAGCCATGTAGTTCCAGTTAGTTAGATGCCAAAAGAGAAACATAATTTTAGGTTTCAGAAAGCAGTAACTACTCATGCTAACCATGAGCAAACTAGATGTTTCTGTCTTCCCATTTTCCCATTCAGTATCAATGAAGAACCTCCTCTGAAATCTTTTCATTAAAAGGCATGAGAGCAGTCGCAGGAAACTAGCAGATCACAATTAGCAAAACCTAAATACTTCAGAGAAAGCAGGAGCTGTCATCAAACCTGGCAACGACTCTTCATGTGATGCCCCT
Organism: Lagopus leucura; assembly: GCF_019238085.1. Taxonomy (NCBI): domain Eukaryota; kingdom Metazoa; phylum Chordata; class Aves; order Galliformes; family Phasianidae; genus Lagopus; species Lagopus leucura. Next base: position 4,289,256 of record NW_024962268.1, on the reverse strand, counting down.
TCCTCCCTTCTCTGTCACACTACTTTGCAATTTTACACAGACATAGAAAGTGCCTGCCAACTTAAGGGAACTTAAGTAATCTCGTAGACATATAGTATGAATAAATTTGAATACAGTGTTCAGACAACACAATCTAGGTCATCAAGGCCTATCTGGAAATTCTGGTTCTGCGCGTAAAATATAATAAAATACATAGCCCATACTATAAAACACGTAGAGTAACCTGAAATTCTGACACATGTACTTCAAAGTTGTCATGCCAACAAGCTGACAATCAAGGTTTGGCATATTGAGGAGGCCTTCTACCCCTTCAAGTAAGTATGTAACTAAAGGTAAGCAGCATTATTTTCTGTCTGCAGTTGAATGAGAAAGAAAATAGCAGAAACCAGAAGAAGCGGGGAAAAAAAGCCCTCCAAGAAAGAAAAAGCATGAAGCTTTCCTAAAACAACTTCTGCAAGAGAGAGAAATCCAGAACCCTGTTCAACAAGGAGGTTCAAATTACAGAGTTGTTCTGGAGTATTTTTTTTGTGATACAGTGCAGCTCTTGCCTAACAACTACAATGAAGAGAAACTAGAAAAAAACATCACTTTAAGCAGTGTCTTCAAACTAAGCATGGCCAAGGTAGGTTCCCAGCTTAGGACTCAGTAACACTGCACAGGACAAGTCCTCTTCAGCCTGGAGAAGGCAAGGCTCTAGGGAGACCTTATAGTGGACTTCCAGTACCTCAGGAGGCCTCCAGGAAAACTGGGGAGGTACTATTTATAGGGTATGCAGTAACAGAGTGAGGGAAATGGCTTTAAACTGGAAGAGGGTAGATTTAGACTAGATATTAGGAAGAAATTCTTTGTTGTGAAAGTGGTGAAACACTGGAACAGGTTATCCTGTTGTGATGCTGTGGATGCCCCCTTCCTGGAGGTGCTCAAGGCCAGGATGGGGCCTTGAGCAAACTGATCTAGAGGGAGGTGTCCCTGCCTATAGCAGGAGGGTTAGAACTAGGTGACCTTAAAGGTGCCTTCAAACCCAAACCTTTCTGTGATTCTATGAAGTCACAGGGCCAGTAAATGATGCAAAGGAAGCTGTTTCTGCTTTGGGTATCCATACGCAATAAATTTGCTATATATTGCTTTTGCACAGGAAAAGAATCAGCTACTTTTGTTGCTGAAGACATGTTCTAGAACAATGACACCTTTTTGTCTCCTGGTGCCAGGAAGTAAAGAACAGAGCTCATAGCCATTGGTGCCAGTCCAAACTACTGCTGGCAGCAACCCATGTGCCTGGAGTTCTGTTCCCCTAGAAACATCCCTGCATGGTGCACAAAGCGAAGTAAAAACATAGTGGTGAGCCCAAATAACAAAATATACTAAATCTTATGAGAATAAAAACTAAACTGACAGACTCCAATGAATGAACCAGACAAAAATCTATGCTTTCAGCAACTCCTTGTGCAGGAGTACAGTTGTAGTGTGACAGATCAGCTTCTAAAAGGCTTAATTATTTCAGCCATGTCACACTGACATGCAGTACTGTGTATTATAAAGTGCCCATGAGATAAAAATGAGGCACAGAAGAAGTTTGGTGAGATTTTTTAAGCAGCTGGAAAAAGAAAAAAAATAAAAATAAAAAAATCAGACCAACCAGACTCAAACAATAAAGAGCTGATGAGGTGGGAAAGCATTGGAGAGGTCAGCTCACCCTGAGCACAGCGGACAGAACAGAGGGTAAAGAAACAATTCCCAGCAGCGTGCCAGGTCAGGAGAGCAAGAACCGAGCTCAGCACACATTGTAACACAGCATTTTAGAAAGCAGGGCAGAACCCAGCCTCTCCCTCAGCACCCTGCGCGCTTCAAAAAAATGCAGCAAAGCAGGTAAGCCCGATGAGGGAAAACGAGATAAATCCACGGCATTATGTGGGTCAGCCGATCAGAAAGAAAAATACTGTAGAGTATCACACGCACACACACATCTGCAGACATTACGTGAAAAACAAAATTACGAGGGAGGTGAGAACTGGAAAAAACAATTCCTATTATTCCAGCTGCAGTATGGACGACGAAATACAGAAACCTGAACTCCTGAGAGCGCTACGCCCGTTCCCAGCGCTTCCAGAACGGCTGCTTTCCCTGACAACACCCCGAGCCGCCCAGCCAGCCCCACGAAAGCGACTCGAGCCAGCAGAAGCCTCCGGGGCCGGTTCCTGCAGCGGGATGCCCCGAGCACACCGCCCTCCCCGCCCGCCCGCCTGCCTGCCTGCCTGCCTCACCTTGAAGGGGTTGTTGAGGTCCGGGTCGGCGAAGGGGTTGCTGTCGAAGTCCGACATGGCGGGGGCTGCGATCTCCGGGTGGCGGCGGTGGTAGCAGCGGCTCCCGCCCTGCGGCGCCCCACACTCGCCGGCTCGCGAGATGCCCCCCGCCCTGACACCAGCTGCTGCTGTGGCCCGAGCCCGCCCCCTCCGCACCTACCAGCCGCCGAGCGCCGGCCTCCCAAAATGGCCGCCCCGGAAATGGCGTCGCCGGGCGGGACGGCGCTGTTAGCAGGGGCAGCGGCCGGCCCGGAGCGGCGGGGAGGTAGTGCGGCTGGGAGAGCCCATGCGCGGCGCGGGGGAGGTTGGAGGCCGGCCGAGGCACCCCCGAGAAGCTCTTCTAATGTGTCCACCGGCACAAATCCTGATTTTTTCTCTATGCTTTCTAAAGAAATTATTTAAGTTTTCGTTAAAATGCAAAAAGAGAGGGTTGAATCTGAGGCCTGAAGTCTGTCTGAAAGGAGCTGTTGCAGAGTAAAATTGGCTTTCTCAGTGTTAATTGTTATTTTTTTCTCCATATAACAACCACAGGCAAACTTTGGGTATTGTTATTTCGGGTTTGTTGAAGGCTGACTCAGAACATTAACACATAGAGTCACAGAGTCATAAAGGTTGGGGAAGACACTAAGATCAGATAGTCCAACCACCACCGTCATGCCCGCTGAACACGATCCTTATACATGTTCATACAAGGGCAGGGCCACAACATCAGAGGCACACATGGTGCGACTGCAGTAGAGGCTGAACTTTCCCACCAGCATCCCACTCTGTGTTGTTGCCGTGTGACAGATGCAGCAGAGGGGCACTCTGACAGAATGGCAACTGACACAGAAGTGCGTATGAAACAAAGGTATGTCACTGAATTCTTCTGTGAGGAAAACATGGCACCCACTGACATTCATCAACATTTGCTAAACGTTTACAGAGACAAAACTGTGAATATGAGTGCATTGAAGCAGTGGTTGGTGTGTCTCAGCGGTGGTGGTATTGACAGCAGGTCACCTTTGCTGCTGCAGATTTCTGCCAGCACAGCACACAGGCTCTTGTTCATCGCCGGCAAAAACACATTCCTGATGGTCGTGACTGTGTTGAAAAAGAAAGTTTTCTAGCTGAGAATGTGCTCTCTCACATAGTGCTGTTGTGCTCTTTGTATCTGTTGTATTTCCCCTGTAAATCAACAGGAGGCATTGTTTTTAGATGGACTTACATATTTTAGTGGTTCTACTTTTGTTGTTACTCCCATCCTGAAATGGCATTCACCGCAATGGTGTTGTTCATCAGCAAGTCAAGAAAAGTCCTGTGCGTACAGGAGGATTGACTTTGCATGCATCGGTAAAGAAAGCAATAATTACCACAAGGCTTCCTGTAATTTATGCAGAAGTTTCTCAATTATTTGTGAAGGACTGTCAGATATATGATGATATGCAAATGGCACAAATCATGAAAGCATAGCTTCTGAGGAATAAAGCACTTTCAACTTTTTTATTGCTATGAAGTGTAAAATAGTTCATGCTTCAAAAAACACAAAGGCAGCTGTTGTACAGTGAACAAAATTGCACTACAGTATTAGTCACAGTCATCCATATAGCTCACTTACTGTGACAGCAAACTAAATCATGTTGTTTTCCAATATTGTCCCACAGCTCAATATATCATAGCTCAATGATACATGCTGATTATTCAAAAACTTCATGCACTGAAAACAGTGTATTTGTTCTTTTTTCATCTGAATGTGTATGAATGCATTGTTTGTTATTTGCATGAATCGGTGAATGTTTTTCTGAAAAGAGCATCTTTTCTGATATGGATACTGATGCCTCAAATTATGGACATAGCAATGTTTCTCTAATAATAATTTGTGCACATTTAAGGGGGAATAATCTGTCATTTCATCTGGCTTTCAAGGCAGTAATGAAGCTGTGTTAAGATATTTTTTGAAAGGATATTAATTATTCTGATCTGTCAAATGATAGAACTTTGATAGCGCATCATTGCTTGCTGCTTGAAGTGTTGACTGGAAGATACTGACTAACTGCTAGCTAATAGAAAATGTGAATGAATATCTGCTTCCAACTAATGACTTAGTTAATACTCCACATACACAACATGGGCAATATAAATGGTTATCATATTATGCAGAGGGTTATGTAATAGATTTTCTCAATTATTTTCTTTGTCTTCCGAAGGACTTATTGAATTAGAAAACATACATGATTAGCCAAGGATGTCCCTGTTCCGCAAGATCACTTTACGTCTTGTTTTCCAAGCATAGAATTTGTGAGAGTGTGTGTTTTAGGTAAGAATTACTTGCAATAAACATTTTTTAATTCTGATACGTGTATAATTCGTGGATGCATTAGTCTGATTTTGAATGTACTGATCTGTTGTATGGAAAATGCTGAATCACAGCCTGAACCTCTGATTGACCACCTGAGACAAGCAGTGAGTCAGCCCTGGGAGCACAGGTGAAGACAGTTCTCCTGCACTATTGGAAGGGGTGAAGCCTGGCTCCACCTCTCCTAGACCTCATTTAAGAGCTGACTACTACTGGGGAAGGATCTCTTTTGGAAATTGCTCCTCTTGGAGTCTTCTCAGTGAGTCCAGGACAAGTGTGAGCTTTCTATCCATTCTTCTTTCCATCCATTCTTCTTTACCATGATAACTTGCTTAGCTTAACTTTCTTGCATATTTCTTACTTATAAAATCTGTATATTCATTGATTACACATATGTAAATTCATTAAAAAATAAGTAAAGTAGGGAATGGATGGTTCTGATTAAAAATATCTCTTGTCTTAAAAATTCCCCAATCTCATGCAATTGGTTTCATTCAGTAGTTTTCAGTAACTCTAACATGATTTCCTTTTAGCGAACAGAATTATGTTCTGATTTGGCTTTTTTTCTCAGAAAAAAAAAGTAGTCCAGACTTCACCAAGCAATAAACTTGAACTGTTTATGTGAATATTGTACTTGTATACCCATGTTTAAGACATTTTGGTAAAGATCTGACCTGAGAGTATTCCTTCAGCTCTTCGTTTTCTCAATTTTCTAGCGCTTGTGTGGGATTCACTGTATGTCAACCTCAGATGGTGAGGAAAAATGCTGAGGTCAGATTTGTTTTCAATTGTTTTTTTGCAGTCTGTGATGCCTGCATGCTGAATAGGTAATCAAGTGATCTGTCATTATATATCTCTCTCTCCAGATGAAGTAGATCACATGTTTACAGAGGATGGATCTTGGAAATGTAAAGCCAAACTGTAACAAGTATGCCTCAATAACCACTCTGAAGAGGAATGTTTCTCTTCATAGAATAGCAAAGTTCGTACAGCACCATAGGCAAGCTTAATTGTTAGAAAAAAAGCAGGGATAAGGAATGTTATCACACCACACAAGCACTCTGTGGAGGTTCTTATGTGGAGTGTAGGCAAAATGACTGGCGTGGAAGATCAACTGCTAGGAACTCATATAGAAACAAGCAAGAGGACTCCATGGCAGCCTCACTGCAAGGTACAGCTTGAGATTAGAACATACGCAGATCCCACTTTTAACTTCTTGCTGGAAGTTTTGGCAGAAGACACCGAGTTTGTTAGGTAAAACTTCAACTAGAGAGTTACTTGCTAACAGCTCTTGAAAGAATTTAAAATTGCTGGGATGCTGTATAATCAATGGATATCAAGATGTTACAAGCACAAAATAAACAAGAGTTAGGCAAAGTGGACTATGATAACAAGAGAGAATAAATGGAAGGCTTACCCTTATGCTGGGCTCACCACAAAACACCAGAAGAGGCAATCTCCAGAAGAGATCCTTCCCCACTGGTAGCCAGCTCTTAAATAGGTCTAGGAGAGGTGAAGCCTGGCTCCACCCATTCCGGCAGCACAGATGAATTGCCTTCACCTGTGCTCCTGTGGCTGAATCATTGCTTGCCTCAGGTGATCAATCAGAGGTTTAGGCTGTGACTCAGCAGTTCCCATACAGATGCACAAGCTTCACTTTTTCTACATTGTACAGCACAGTGATTTTCTTACAGAATGTTGAAAGGATTTTAATTTCAGAAAGAGAAAAGAGAAGTATGACACACGAGTACTTCAGAATAACAGTTGAAGGTCATGAGCTGCAGTATTCCCCAAAAACAGCTTTCTTCACTTAAAAGAAAAAAATAGTCTGAAGAATAGTTACTTAGAGGGGCTGATTTTACTTTTGTCTGGGTGCATCAAAGGCATGCTGTAAAATAACAAGATTGGGTCATTCTTGGCTTATTCAGTGAATCCTTCCTGCTGATCTGGAACGACACTGCTCAATGTCATGTTCTTCAACGTGTGTGTGAAACATGTCCCCAGTGGAGCCATCAGTCTGTGCTGTTCTTCCTGTTCCCCATAGTCCAATTCATCTGTGTCTGTTTGGGAACTGTACAAAGGCTTGTTGTCACCAGCAAACAATTTTTCCTATTTTCTTTTCCCATGGAGCAAATTGCTGATCCTCATCCAAGGAGCAGAGCCCTTACTTCTTCCATGCCTGTGTTTTAGGAATTTGCAAGCAGAGCACGACTATCCCCAGCACAAAGTATATGTGAGGTTCCCAGATGGAACCTCTGTGCCTGCTTTCCACAGGCAACATGGAAGACGTGAGTGTGGGCCCTGGGGTGACTGTATGCCATGAGCATGCTTGCAGAGTGCAGCAGTCACTAGCACTGGCCAAGACAGCAGGGTGTATCATGGAAGCAGGGTTACTCCTTCTGGAAAAATATGCTTATCTCTCTAGCAGAGGGTAAAGTAAGAGCAATTCAATAGTGATGTGAAGAGCTATGGCGCCCATTGCTGAAGACACACACTGGAGCAAACGGTGCCTTTAAGAGGATGGCTGAAAAACTAGGAGCCAGAGTGTGGGAGCAATGAATAGTAAACTACAGTCATGAGTGATACATGAGTGAAGATATGGCAAATCAAACGCATGCTGTCTGGTAGTGCTCTAGGCAGCTGTGGAGTGAAGCCAAGTGTTGCTGGCAGTCTGTGCTGCACTCTTGTGTACCGGCACCAGTGCGTGAGGAGTAAGAAAGCCAAGGCAGGTGAGAGCAGAGCTGGATCAGCAGTGGAGCAGACCTAAGCCTCACCTGCGTCTTACTGCTGCTGTGTTACCCTCTGCTGTATGATACTACTGGTGGCTGTCTACTGCAGCCCACTGTTTACGCTTCCCCAGGGTAAGACTGTTCTCATTAGGAGTTAAACCAGTAGATTTCAGAGGACATTGTCTAAATAGCAGCAGGACTTGTGCTATGACCTCTTCCAGACAAATAATTAATGCTAATAGCTTTTCAGCATGTTTCTCATCCCTTCTAATTTAAAAATGTACATAAATTGTTGAATATAAATAGTTGCCTGAGTTTTAATTATGTTTTCTATTTCTTTCTAATCACTCCTTGTGTTTTCTTCATTGAGCAATTATTAAGTTGCAATTATTAAGCAATTACACTGCAATTAGAAAGCAATTGAATTGCGGTTCTGGGATTTGGAAAACAACCTAGAAAGTGATCTGTATACATTGTCAAGGAGTGAGTAATTCAAAACTCAAATGTCCTCAAATGTCAAAAATTCTATTTAGCAAGAAATAGGGGAAAAAAAGAGATGTGGGGAATGATAAGTTTTGGTTTCAGTTCAACTATATGCAGCTTTGAAGAGCAACAAATATATGGAGATTTGCATAAAAATACCATGCAGGGCATTCCTCAGTTTGACTCTCCTTATGTGCAGGTGCAAGTAACTGCAAATTTTCACACAAAGCTCAAAACTACGTGTATGTTGTGAATAGGCTTGGGAGTTTAGCCTGCTGACATTCCATCTCACTGTATGTGACCATCAGTGAAGAAGAAAGCTTATTTCTGGCATAGAGAATCTCAATGCAGCTGCATCAGGATGTATATAGCTGTCATCAGGCAAGTATCCATGCGTCTCTTGCTGCCGTGACCACTCAGGCTGAAGCAAAAATGAGGTATTGCTTTTGCAGTACTGAATCTTGTCCTGGCAGTGGAGCAGTGCTTTAAGGGCACCTGTTTCTGGCTGGCAGCATAGGAAAAGTTTGATAGCATAAGCACAAGATAAGCTCTTCTACAGAAACCAATCCATACGCAGCCCTGTCAGGAAGTGATATTGAGTAGTGAACTGCTGCACATGCAACTTCTTGCCATCCAACAACCTCTACGGTTGGCTCTTGATAAGTGAGCAGTGTAGTTGGAAAAGTGCCCTTGTGCCTGAACTGATGCAAGCCATACTCCAGGGTAATGTGACATAAATGCAAACATGGCACCACAAATTTAGACAATGAGGAAAATTTACGGCAGTCTCCTGCAGTCTGAAGCTGAGTTTTAGGTGTGCAAAAAAACAGAATTCCAAGATAAAATCCAGGATAAAATGGTGACAGTAACCTTGCAGATTACTGTGCTACTGGGAGATATGTTGTGGTAGAGGTGCTCTGAAGACTGCTGTAGCACACGTGAAGTGAGACTGACAGAAGGATTTAAATCTGTATGATGTAAACATTAAATAACAAAGACATAGCACTGAAAGAAAATAGGAAAGATTTTGGTTTAATTTAGGTAAGCGTAATTCTTCTGGGTTGATGTCAGATTTGTGTGTACAGAAGAAAAATGAATGATTTTTAGAAAGTTCAAAGCAGAGATGACAGCAAACTGTAAGTCAGATGACCAGATATCTTTTTATAATGGTTTTCAGGTTCACATTGAAGTTAATGTCTGAGAATTTATCTAGAGCAATAATGAAAAAAAGGAACTGTAGCCTTATCTTTATCATGTCGTAGGCATGTAGATAGGTATATACTCTTTTACATAGCAATGCTTTTAAAAATAATCCATAATAACAACAACTTTCAGAAATCCATCAACCCTCCTTTTATAAACCTAATACAACAATAAAAAATTAAATGCTAGTTTTTCCTTGACAGCACATACAATACGGAGTTGTTCTCTCCTTTTCAGACTAAAGAGTATGTTTTCTTAGTGTAGCATGTAGGATTCAGGATTTACAAAAACACATCATTTTAAGAGTTGGCTTTTAAAAAATCTTTTGCTTATTAGTTGTGCATTGAAACAGAAAGGTATGCAGGAAGGAGAATGGGAAAGAGCAAGCAGAAGGCACTGATACAGAAAAGAGCTTTAGAAGTTTCCAGTTTTGAGAGGCTCATTTTCAGAAAAAAAAAGAGCAGCACTGCTTCTAGCTGCCAGGAGGAAATACAACAGGGCAACCAGATCTGTCACTTCATTGTGACCTTGTTCTGTTGTATAGGAAAAATGCTATAATTATAACCTTTATAATGCAAACAGTTACCTAAATTTAGATGAATCAACGAAAAACCAAAGCCATGCTGTGAACATACAAAAAATCTATGTCTTTTAAAAACTTTCTGTGTCTGAAGCATTTAATGAAAGGGATATAAAATCGCATTATTGGCTGAAAAGTTAATTTTTTAGGAGCATCTCTTTGTTTTCAGTTGGTAGTATAGTTAACAAAGAAATCATAACACTTGCTAATGAAATACATCAGTTTTTATAAAAGCCTGCTTTAGATGTTATAATACTGAGAGGTTAAAACATAACCTTGTCATCCCAGTATTTCCGAAAATGGTAAAATTCCTAGGGCAGCATGAGTGAACGCAGTGAGTATTGTGGTAGGATTACCTGTCTGTATCTATATTTATACATGTGTAAGTGTTAATGGCTTGTTGTGGCTTTGTGATTTTTTGTTGTTGTTGTTGTTGTTGTCAGTATTCCACATCAGAACGTCCTGTGGACCGGTGGGAGTTAATGAGTTCTGGTTCCATTGACTGCCTTTTATTGCTTTGAGTATCCTGATGGGATGGGAGGGGCGGCATCCCCGGAGGACCTGGCGTGCAGAGGATAACCCTGTGACATGGCTTAAAGACAAAAGTCTTGTATTTTGTAATATTTGTATTTCCCAGTGTCAAATTAAAAGTAAATATATTATCATATGCAAAGAAATCTTGAAATCATAGATAAGAGATCACTTGTTATGGTCACATGCCCAAGTCCCTCATTTAAAAAAACATAACTGTTTTTGCCCTAGATATAAAGGCAGCCTTGAATAAAGTTGCAAAGTTAGATAAGAATGTCCTTCTGTTTTGTTCTGTTTGTTTGATTCTTCTCTAAAGACCCTGTTTTTTTTCTTATTTTCACTGTAAAATAGAAGAGATCTGATAGCCATTAGCCAGAAACTGCTGTTGGGGAAAAAAAAATATGAAATTAAGACCTAAATATGTAAGCAGAAAACTCATTTGGGGCTTGTCAAATGTCTGTGAGGAAATATTCTTAAAAAAAAAAAAAAAAAAAAAAAAAAAAAAAAGCAGGCAAGTGCTGAATTCCTGGCACATCAACTCTGAGGAAGAAGTATAGTGGCATGTTGAACATTAATTTGATAGTGTAAATGAGACTCCTTACATAAACATGAGTTCACGGAAGTAATAGCCTTTCCCAGTGATGAGGAAGATGGCCCTGGTGTACTTTACAATAAAGAATATCTTGTTCATAAGCAGTTTCACACATGGAGTAGTTCTGTGATGGTTTATTTTGGGAATTGAGATGTACTTCCATTTTTGTCCAAATAGCTATTTCAATGTGCGAAGTACTACATATCTTTAGAAATTTGTCTTCAGCACTTTTATTCAGTGAGTATGTGATTCTCCTCTTTCTTCTAGTTCTCTCCACAGAAATAATTAGCAAAGCAAATAAGTAAGTTTCTCACCATCATCAGTGGGTGTGCAGGTCCATTCCTATACAAATACTCTTCCATTACACCAAATAAATGTGCCATTCCACAGGATGTTTAAACATTTGATAGTGGCACTGTAATGTCTAGATCAGCTATAAGATGTGGCTTTGTGAAAATGGTAATTGAAGGGTTCCATATTTATCACTTTTCTGTTTTCCAAATATAGCTAGCCTAGCATTCAGAGAGTGTGCATTTCTGCTGTTTTTAACTTTTCAGAAATGTGAGGTGAGTGTGTTGTTGGGCTCCAGGGAGATTCTAGTTTCTGATAGACACTATTACTAGCACTGAAATTTCCTTACTTTTTCATACTCATGAATTAGAAGAACGTTCAGTGAAAACCTGAATCATATGGAACCCAGACATGATGCAGAACACAAAAAGAAAAATTTTGGGTCAAGAACACAGATTTTAATTGAAAAGTATGATTACACTGTAAAATATTTCTTCTTAAACTTGCAATATTTGTAGCAACACATTAAAGAAGTTGAGTTCTGTCTGTTTAGCATTATGTTCACTTCTCTGAGATGTACTTAACATTTCAAAAATGCTTAGCAAGTAACAATATTATTCCTGTTTTTGTGAAAGGGTGTCTTTTGGAGCACTGTAGAAACACTAAGAGAAGGGAATCAGCAAAACAAACCTGCATTACATTCAGGTGAAAAGTGGAACTTGATATAAGTACTCCATCCACTGAGTAGCAATCTGAGAAATATTTAAAAAGGGATGCATTTTCACCTAGATGTTCCATACAAAAGATAAGATTGGTCAGTGGATATGCCCAGTGTTTGCAATGAAACATAAGCTAAAATGCAGCTAGTATGTTAGCAAGACAGTCAGACTAGCCCCTTTTCTTGTCCACCCTCAGCAAGGCTTTCACCATCCCCCATGTCATTTCCTATCTCATCCATTCCCATGATTGTTTTTCCTCACTCATATCTTCACAGAATGATGTTGCAAAATTTGTGTGTACATCAGTTTTTGAATCCTCCTCCTCTCTTTGTGACATGTGAAATGAGGCCTGTGTAATTTTATATTCCTCTTTGATAGCTGGGAAAACAGCACTATCACATAAAGATTAAAATGTTTTATGAAACAGATAGCACCTGCGTTATGTGGTTAATTTGCATTAGCAGATCTCAGTCTAAGCTTTTCCTGTTGAATCACATATACAGCTCACAATTTGTTGACTTGGAATTTTTAAAACCATAGCCTTGAGGTGATACAATACAAAACAATCTCCATTGGTCCTGCAAGTTTCAGCTTTCCATGTGAAATTTTGTAAAGTAGTTTTACTAGCTTGCTTTCTGAGTGCTTTATTATCAAGGACTTCTAACCATTTGTAGAGTGAATAGTTTAAATGAATCTATTATAAATACATTATCTAGGGTTGTATGCCTTAAACGAATCCTTACACTACTGTCAAGGCTTAAGCAATTTTTTTTTCCCCAATTCTAATGTGAAATCATCTCCCTCCCCTCCCTTGTTTTCTATATATTCAAATACAGTATACACATATGCATGCACATATATATATACATACATATTTATATTTTTCATATATATATATATATACACACACAAAATGTATAGAAGCAAATTACCTGGCACCCAAAGAGCCACATACTGCCCTTCATGCTTTTACATTCTGGAGATTGTTTCATAATGATCAGGATTTTTAGAATAAAGGTTTGGTGCTCGGTAACACTGCAGGATCTAGGTCAGTGAGTTCTCTTCTTATTCTGAACAAGTGTTTCCTCTAGGAATTATGTGACAGCACTGCCCTGATTTGGCCTGCTACAGGATTGTTTCAGCTGTTCCACTTTGCACTGAGTTGACAATTTCACATTTAGGAAATTTTTAGTTATTTTTAAAGGTTTCTTCAGCATTCTTTTTTGGGTTAATAGAGATACAGAAGCCCAACTATACCCTTACAGGCCTGGAAATTTTCAGGCTGTTTCAATGATAATAATATACCCCCATTTCCATCAATAGTAATTAATTGACATTCCATATTTTATTTTATGTAAAACAACTAATTTTATTACCTACATGTTTTAGCAATTATTTATCATTTTTTACTGTTTCCAGCTACAATTATCTGTGGTTTATAGTAAAGTAGTTTTTACCCTCAATTCTGGAAAAAAAAAAAAAAAAAAAAAGGAACAAAAAAACAAACAAAAAAGCCAACTTTAGTTCCTGTAATGATTTCCAACTTTACTATGTATGTTGTATGAAAAACATAAAGTCATAAGCATTTAATCAACTCTTCTTTTCTGCTTCAAGCATGTAAATTCCTCAGCTTCTCTCACCAATCAACTCCCCTTATGGCTTTATAATTAGAATGAGTGGTAAGTATGAGAAGAACTTGTCCATAGTTTTTTTTTCCTATATAATATCATCGTTTCTTGTCTGAGTGACTGAAGAAGTCATTATTTAAAGTTCGTTTTTGAGCAGGCTTTCTTTTGTTTCTAAAGCAATTTTCCTTTTCTTCTGCAGTTATAATCTTTTTTAAAATCTGAGTGGAAATTTTTTGATGACATTTTTCCTTAAAAAGTGTTCCATAAATAAAAAGGCTTACAGGTTGTTGTAGCTAAGAAGTATTCATCTGATTGCTATGTCAAAGCTATGTCTGCTTGATGGAAGAAGCTCAGTAAGCTTCTTTTTGTTTTGAGACTGGAGTGAGCATGTTTACTAATTTACTTTTACCTGTATTAAAAGGCAGTACCTAAAGATATAGCCAACAGATTGATGGCTTTTAATTATGAGATTTTTCTGTTTCTTTCTTGTAATCAAATTGTTTGTACTCCCTCCTTTATTCATACCTAAACGGACATTTCCAGCCTTTGAGCTAGGTGCTTTTCAGGCCTGCTGTCTCTGCAGAAATATGTTTGACAAACTCTATTAAACTATTTTAATTCCTCTGTAAAGACTTTGCACTGAAAGGTGAGATAAAGGGTGATGGGCACAAACTGGAACCCAGAAAGTTCCCTATGAACACGAGAGAAAACTTCTTCACTTTGAGGGTGACAGAGCACTGGAATAGGCTGCCCAGAGAGACTGCGGAGTCTCCTCTGCAGATACTCAAAACCCGCCTGGATGTTTTTCTATGCACCCTACTGTAGGGAACCTTCTTTAGCAGAGGGGTTGGAATAGGCGATCACCAGAGGTGTCTTCCAAACCCTGCGACTCTGTGATTCTGTACAGTGTATTTCCATTAATATAAATTTATAACTACTCTGAACGTCACCTATTAGTATCTTAACAGTTTCACTAAAATGTTGGGCAGATGACATCAAAATTTCTCTTCTAAGGTTTTAGACTAAACCCTTGCCTGAAAATAGTAAATAAAGAGATAAAAATAGCTACTTCAAGGTTCTTTTCACATAGTCCTGTACTTTGCCTCGTATAAAAGATGCGTGTTTTCTAGTCATTTACTGCTGTGTGTAAAGTTTTAGTTTTTCAGGGCGTACGAGGTATTTTTAAGAATTGTAACCACATTAGTATGCTATTACATGTTGGTGTGAAATGAGGTCACCTGGTTGAACCCCTGCTCAAGCATTCACCTGGGCTCCTGTGGCTGACTCAGTCCTTGCCCCTGGTGGTCAATCAGAGGTTCAAGCTGTGATTCAACAGTTCCCATAAAGTAGTCAAAATAAAAATAAAGAGATACCAGAAAAGTGAAAATGAAAATAATCCAACATAAGTGATTAAAGTTGAAGGACTCTCTGCATGGTTAACTGACACATCCTTTGCATGAGAGCTGCACCAAGACAGAACTACTGAAATAATGAAAGAGTGCTTATATAAATGCATAACAAGTCAAGCCTTTAGTCTGAACTTTTACCTGTTTGGTAGAAAAGGGGAAACTCTAACGCAGATATTTTTTCTGTGGTTAAGAAAGGCAGAGTAGGCAACAAAGTACACTGAAATGTAATGTAAAACAATGAAGTGACCTATGAGTATATAGACATTATACATTCTTTATCTGAATTTTATGGTAAACATTTTTTTTTCAATGCTAAATCTAAAGCAATTAAGTGAGGAAACGTGCCATATCAGTAGTCATTATGTTCTAAGTATTACTGAATACAACTGAAAGATAGTATTACCAGAAGAGCTAATATTTTAAGAGGATAAATACATTAAGCAACGTAATGTTATGCATGAACCTTCATCTAAAACTATTTCACAAAATTTAATATTAAAGGAAAATGTTGAATACAAACAAAAGTGATAGCTACTTGTTTAAACATCAGTGACTGTTCACACTGTATACAGCTCAAGTTACAATGCCATCAGTGTAACTTGAGAACCAAAGAAACAAAGCAAATTAACGCTTTATATTTACCTTGCACATAGCAGAGGGGTTGAAACTAGATGATCATTATGGTCCTTTTCAGCTCAGGCCATTCTGTGATTATGGAAGAACAATTGTCTAACTTGAATTAAATTCCAAGAATAAAATCTATATACAATTTTATTATGTATTGAAATAATAATAAAAAAATCCCATTGCACTTGCTCTAAACGAAGAAGAATCTGGACAAAGAATATCAGTATTATTCAAAAAAATAACAGTATTATCCTTACAAAAATAAGACAAGAAAAAATCTGAAGACTGCACTAGTACAACTGTCTTTCTCCTAAGGTTCTTTAGTGGTTTTAGGGCTTTGCATGGATTAGAGATTGCTCTGATACATTCTTAATAATCAAAAGCAATATTGCAGCAGTCTGTTATTAATATCTAGCTCTTCTCTCTGATCTAGAAAAAAAAGCTTGCCTTGAAAACCATGAGATTTCAATAATAGCAACGAATGTTTCTAATATCTATTTCAAATTCCTACCTTTCAGACAACACTTTTACTGTATTTGAGAGGTTTGCAGTTGCAAAGATGCCAGACTGAAGATTTAAAGGTCAGGTCCACGTACCCATATTCATCCAGCAGTAAAGGTTGTTCTAGTTTAAATAAAATTCTAACGTTTGTTGCTTCATTTCATCTTGTTTTGATATAACTTCTCCAGCTAAGTAGCTGTTTAAAGGAAAAGAAATATTGATATTCCTTTATATAACTTACGTGTTTAAAACAGAACAATAAAAATACAAATCAGATGGCTCCAAATATGAAATTATAAGTGAAGCAATGAAAGATGCTGCACCCAGTAGTAACTCTGGTAAGTGGCTAAATTGAAAATTACTAAACTGAATATCTCATCACTCATTTTGACTTGTCTGTCTGTTTAAGATGGAGATGTCTTACAGGCTTACAGATTTAGCTTTAAGTAGATGACTGGTGAACAGGTAAGCATTATTTAAATAATGACACTTCAGTAGTGAATTAACTTTTTCTTGGGCAATTAAGTAATAGTCCATCACATTGCTCAGCTTACTAAATTGTTTTTTTGCTATCTTCATTATTACATATTAGTCACCCATATTAATTACTCAGGCAAACTATTCAGTGACTCCTTTCTAGGACCAGGGATAAATCCATTACACACAGCAGCTGATAGTGTTGGTGAAAAGGGAGGGGATGGTTATAACTGTACTCAGGGATATTTCATACATTCAGTGTGATGTGGAATGATAAAACTGGAGGGCCTGGCTGAGGTGAAGGCAGCTGCTGCTTGGTGAGTGGCTGATCATCAGTGGCAAAATCAGAGCAATTGCACTGTACATCACTTGTTTTATATATATATATATATGTACAACTGTTGTTATTATCATTATTATTGATGTCATTGTTATTAATTGTTTCCCTTCCTTTTCTGCTCTATTAAGCTGTCTTCATCTCAACTCATGAGTTTTCCCAATTCTCTCTCCCACATCTGAATGTTGGGGAGTGAGTGAACAGCTGCGTGGTACTGAGCTGCCTGACAGGTTAAATCACAACACTTGGTCATGGGACTAGAATGCTTTCCAACAAATTTACTTATCTTCCCTTGTTTTTATGATTCATGAAGTCTACAACGACTTGCATATTCTGGCAGGCCTTCAGACAGATGGTTGAGTAGATATGAGGAGAAATTTGCCTTACAGCTCTAAAACTTTGTCCAACTTTACATTTCTTTTTGGATGGGATTAATTTGACTAAATCTGTAATGTATCCTGCCAATTTAAGCTATTCATCTAAGAATGGTTTATAGTAAATAGCAAGATCTAGGACATGATATATCTGAGCAAGCAGCTACTTTAGAATGAAACTCTTTGGTCTACAGTAATAAATCTCATTCTTTGCATATTTATTCCATTTTAGTGTGCATAGATTCTGTTGCTTTCTCTGCTGTTTTTCCAAACAAGAAATCATAGATGATGATTGCTAGACTTTTTGTCAAACAGCCTAGAAATCTGTGGTAGCAGTGGAAATCTGGAAATCTGCTTTAATTTTAAGAATGACCCATCTCTTCGATTTTTATGCAGTTTGTACTAGTGCTAACATTTATTTCATAACCACTAAAACAAGAATTACTACTGTCTCAGAAATGGCTTTTCTTTTTAATGTTTTGTTACTTTGCGTCTCTCTGATTTGCTGCAAAACTAATGAAAATGTTTTCTTAGAAGTGCCATCATTTGGCACACACTTCAGTGCACTGATTATCTTTCTGGAGGTAATTAACAAATTAAATAACATATTTCCAAAACCTTAGCCAGGTTGATTGAAGTCTATCTTTCATTTGGTTCCTTGCTATTCAAATAACGTATGAAAATTATTTTAATATATTCTTATCAGTAAAGGCACTCATGGATTTTAATTTCTAAATTATACAGTACTTTTTGTTTTGCAGGATTTTCAACACACATAGAAAAGTGTATTTTTTCAAAGCTACTATTTGCTCACTGAAAAATTAGGCATTGTCATTACATGCATTTACAAAAGCAAATTTCTACAGTATCTGTGGTAATTTTAATTTAAATTAAAACACAAATTAAAAAAAAGAATTTGCCATGGAATCTGTAAAATGGAAATACATAATTTTTCAAGGGGAAAAATTTTCTCTACTGCTCCTTTTAGACAGCAGCCTATGTGGGATTCTGCCAAATTAGTTGTGAAAGCTCAGACAGTAGGATTAAACTTGCATTTTTAAAGTGCAACAAAATTTTGCTCAAGCATAAATAATTTGGCCATAGTGAATTGCAAAAGGGCAACATTAAACTTTGCTCTCAAAGCGACACACCTGAGAAAGTGCAGTGTTTGCAAGTCACATGGTAGCATGCAGGAGACAAACGAATTTAACTTTGTGGTGCTTGGGACATGTAAGTTCTTGAAAAATACAACCATTTCTTTGATTTTTACACTTTGTGACAGTGAAGAGAACAGATGTTTGAGTAGCATGTATGGAGTCTGGATATTAAAATTTGTAGGCAAAACTTCTGAATGAGTTTTAATCTCCCAGCTAAAGCTGCTAAAGTAGTTCTGCTAGCTTATTCCACACTCTCATAGTCCTTTTTTTGTGATATTTTAAATTCATGCTATTAGAAGAAGTTTCTTTTCACTTCAGATTCTTCGTCTTAAAATCCATCTAGCTACCGATATCCAAACGACATATTCAGTAATTTAGAAGAAGTTACTGGAAACTTAGCAGTACACAGAACTGTCAATGCCACTAGCATCTGGGGCTGTTGTCCTGAAATCTTCACAAGCCTCTGTGGGTACTTTTCACTTGTAATAACATCCTCATAAAAATAATCTTTCTTCATGTGAAAGCTGCAGTGCAATTAAACCTCACTGGTTCAATAGAGAAAGCATTTGGCGCTTCCCACTTGGATGTGATAAAACAAAATGAAGGATTTTTCCAGTTCTGCATCTAATGGAGTAGGCCATCCCATTATAACAATACTTGTGAACATCTCAGAGAAAAATACACAATTCAAATAAAGATTTACAAGTCCAATCCATTTTTGAGGGATTATGTAATTTATTGCATGCTGTTGACACAGACTTCTTCAAAAACATTGGAAAAACTGTAACAATCAGCAATCGTACACCAATCCTTAGATATACATGCACAGGGAATACACAATTGCTAAATCTAGCATAAAGTAGGAGACAATCATAGAATCATAGAATAATAATTCTGGATTGAAAAGGACCACAATGATCATCTAGTTTCAACCCCCTGCTATATGCCGTGTTGCCAACCACCAGACCAGGCTGCACCAGTCACATCCAGCCTGGCCTTGAATGCCTCCAGGGATGGGGCATCCACAGCCTCCTTGGGCAAGACGTGAGTAGAATTGACATGACTTCAGATTCAAATACACTGAATTTTAATAGCAGTAATAAAGTAAGTGTCAACGCAAGGGGTTGTTTGTCATTATATCTTGAAGATGTGATGTTGTAAAAGGTCGTCACCGTGCAGAACAGTTTTCATTTGAAATAGGAATATTCTATACATATTCTGTGTGGTCTGTGGGGAGGACTAGATTGGAAAACATACCTTTTTTCAGGATTTAGCTTGTACAACAATCTAAATTGTATATATGGTGCTCTTTCTGCATAGTTAGGACTGGATTGTTGAACAATGGATGCCCTGACTGGAGATAATTACTCTGGAGAAGAGGAAAGAAAAGAACTTAAATTGAACTAACAATAAGGAAAAAAAAAAAAAAAATTACAGCTCAGCTTAATTGAGGTAAGAAGTAGGTAAAAGGCCATATTAAGTCTCCATTTCATAATAAAAAGATGATCAAGAACAATACAAGCGATTACTTTAATTAAACATTTGGGTCCACATGGTGCTAAAATAGCAATATATATGAGGAATTACAGTTTTATTAAGTTTTCACAGCTGTCTTCATAGTCACTGGAGAACTGCTGTTACTGGTACTTCACTATTAGGTTATATTTTCACTGCAAGTGTCCAATTTTAAACGACCACTTAGGTTTAAATTTCAGAAAAAAAATACAAAGAATATAGCTTAAAAGAAAGTTTGGAAAACATCCCTGTTTTATTAAACGTTGGTTTTATTTTTCAAACTTAGCTCTGCTCTGCAGTATATTGATAACCAGTGCCTCAAAGATGTTCTCCTGCGTTTAGCTTTTTTTTCCTGTTGCTGTTCTAAAATATTAAAAACTGGGAAGTGTATAGCATTAAATATCGTATGCCTTATTCTACATTAGGAGGTGTTGAATTTAAAATAGTTATCACAATTCATATTCTTATTATTTTCCACTGATTCTGCAAGCTTTGTTTACCTTTCTGTCTGGTACATTTCTGCTATGGTTTAATCTGGCAGGCAGCTCAGTGCCATGCAGCAAAGCAGGGGAAAGGGAGAGAATTAGGCAAAAACAAAAGTAGAACTCATGAGTGGAGATAAAGACAGCTCAATAGAAAATGGGTTGGAATTAGAGCTAACAAAAACAAAACAAAACAAAAGGAATAGACAAAACAAGTGATACACTACACAATGTCTTACCACCCAGCAACAAGGATGCCAGCTGAGCTCTGAACCTTGCTGAACCATGGCAGCTGGGTCCATCAGGTTGAGGAGCCAAGAAAGGAGACCAGAGCCAATTCTCTTCTGGAGTAACCGATCTGTGCTCACAGAATTTGTAACTAGGAATTTGTATTGCGTAGTGCTTGCAGTCCCACTGGTTCTTATGGGCAGGATGAGGGATGACTGCGGCCTCTGCTTGAAATACATCAATTTCTGGCTGGTGAGAGAGGCAGCTCATTTTTAGTCATGCTCAGCTCCTGCTGGCTGCCCTGGTTTTGCGAAGTACATGCTCTTGGTTGAGTCTGTAGGGAAATGTAGATTAAATAATGAGCCAGTACAATCTTCCTTGTGCAGGATTTGCACTTCTTTGATGTGCTGTCTTTATGCCCTCAGTGGTGTGAAATGGTAGGATAGAATCAAGGATTTCTGACATTATTTTCAAGTACACTGTCTCAGTGCTTCTTCACTTTCAACTGCAGCATCCTGAGCACCTGTTGAGACACAGTGGGTGGCTGAGAAGCCAATGAATGACAGGAGAAATAGCAACACGTAGTTTTGGTTTTGTTTTATTTGGTATTTCACATGTCTGAGCCTACAATTAAAAATTATCTGTGGCAGGGATTATGTACTTAGAGCATCAAACTTAAAAGCAAAATAGAATGGATACGAATCAGAACCAAGACTTCTGTAGAAAATTAGTTCACTGGATACAGTAATCTGCCAGTTTTCAAGTGACTGATGATCACAGAATAGCTGTATATGCTGATGCTGTGAATACTGGAAGGCTCTGTCACAGGAAATTTAGGTTCATCACATAAGTGAAACAGAATAAAGGAATTTTTTCATAGCATTTTAGAAAATTAATGGCAAGTAACTACTTAAAATTTCAGACTCCTTTGAAGTAAAGACTGTCTCCACAAAATGACTTTCTAACTGACCTGGAGATATGAAAAAATGTGACGCCTGTCACTGACTGCAGTTCCTCCAAAAGCTTTCTGGGCCACAGCATGTGGCAAAATAATTTCTTCCATGAAAATTCCTATTTGTGCAAGAAATCCTCATGTAAGTAGCTATATTAAAGTTAATGGATGAACTAATGAACTATATGCAAAGCCAGGTCTCAGTATTTATCACCTCAAATTCCTTGCCAGATGCTCCTTAGACTGTAGAAATAAAAAAAAATTGGTTTTTTTACATTGTCTATATAACATCTATGAAGCAGTATATGTATGTTTATTACTGCCCTTTGAAAAAACTCATGTAACTCTTGGAAAAATTACAGATAATATTTGAATTGATACAGAACATAATAATGTGACTTAGGTTTGTATGTAAAATAATCCTCACATTTGCATTAATAAAAATATCATTCATATTCTCCTTTGAAAGTGTTCAATTGATAATTCTTCTGTTGTGTAGCTGTTTATCAGTGAATGTTAGGGGGGACCCCAGGACTCCTATGAAAAATGGCTATTGGTAATGTCTCGCATTTTCTCCATTATGTGTACAAATGGAAAAACTCCTAAGAAGTTAAAAATCCAAACACTGTAGTAGATTTATGTACTTCTTCCCTGTGACTTCTCATTTCTCAATGGAAAACAAAGAAAAAAGCTGAACACGTAAACAATATACTAAGTAGAACTTAACAAGATCTGAGGGCATGACAGACCACCTTCTGTACTGTTGATCACTAACGGTTTAACTTGCAGAGTGCGAGAAGTAACTAACAAAACTCATACAGAGAATTACTAGATTCAGCGTAGGCTGAATAAATGTCATTGGTGCGTATCAACAAAATTAACGATGCTGTTTGTAGTCTGGCCTCATAAGTGCATACAAAGATCTATCTTTTTGTCTAGAGCACAATATTCTCACAACTCTTCATCCCCTGGGCAAGTTATTCACTGTAGTCCATTGTAAATTAACTCATGGCTGTCTCCTTTCTCCACGTTACATCTTTACAGTTACTACAACTTTTTGTAAATATATTTCTAAATATAACACAGAAAAAGAAAGAAGTAACTGGTCATTATTGCTTACCTTGAACGTAAAAGCAAGTTAAATAATATTTAGTACCTGCAGAAAGTTTCCTGTGAAAACAACTACCTCTTGTGCCCATAGCTGGAACTACCACTGAAAAGGCTAATTTTCATTTACTGTTCTAGAATAAACTATATAAATATGTGTATGTGTGTGTGTGTGTGTGTGTGTGTGTTATTTCAACACCAGCAAATGCTAATAATATTTTTCTTTATACCACAAAGCAAATACTTATCTGTGAATCGTCCTTTTCCACCTACAGATTTATAAACACCAGCATAGAGCAAGTGACGGAAAGGTCCGGTCTCCTGGGGATCAGCTAGGGCCCTCCCACTGTCGCAGCAGCCGGGAGCGTTGGGCAGTCCCAGCCCCGGTATTGCACACCTCCGTGGGGCTGCAGGCAAGACGAGGCCAGGACACAAGTCTGTTTACACTTCTATATAATGCAGCTATGTTAAGTCAATTTTGAAACTAAGTTTAATTCATTAATCTGAAAGGAATTTTAAGTGAAAAAAAAATAAGGATCTGATAAGTATAAAGTTTTACTTGTGGTCTGGAGACTTTGAATTTACTTCATGTAGGTAGAATAGAACAAACAATATCAAATCCTTTAGAGAACAGATTTGATGTTTTTCACCTATGTATTCCGCAGATAATTTATTTTTTTTCTGTTATGTGTTCTTTCAACTCTTTTTCTAAAGCCACATTTTCTAGGTAATTTCCCTTTTGTCTTCCCATTTCCTGTTTCATGCAAATTTTACACTACTTCTCCTTGTATTGCTCTAGAGATTCTAGTATTTTACTTCTGTGTTACTGTCTCAAAAGCAAAACTATAGTGGGTCAGAATTAAAGGTTATCTCCTGGTCCCCAGACTCCAATGGAAAGCAGTAGAAGACAATAATACAGATTCATTTGAGAATTCCCTTAGACCTCCTTAATGTTTAGCATGATTTTTTTTTCATCTCTGTGATAGAAGTTGAGTAAAAGTGTATGGAGAAATTAAGAACCATAATTATGAATGCTTAAAGCATCAGAGAAGAAATGAAGAAGTGTTGTCTTCTGGCTGGCAACTGAACTATTAAGTTCCTAGGTACCTTACAGTTCAAACTTGTTGTTTCAGGAAGCCTGAAAATTCTCCTCCATTTAAAAGTGTCTTGCTGGTGTACTCTGTTCTAGTGTTTACAATTGCTTATCCTTTAAAATGAGCATGCCTGAATTTAGACACTTTAATTCATTAGCAAGTTCTTAGATGGAAATAGCCTGATTCTAGATTCTAGAGGTACTAATTCTGCTTAAATTCTTTTCTGCTGAAAAAAATGTAAGTAGATCTTGTATGAAAAACAACCTCTTAGGGAACTAGACTGGTAAAATGCAGGTATGAGGAAGAAAGCCACTAGCCATAACAAGAAGAAAGGGTGAATAGGTGTCTGAGGATGTATGACTACTGAAAGCCACCTCAAAGGGCCCCAGACTTGGGGCTTGTGAATGGTGCTGGAGGAAATTGCTATGTGATCCTTGTCTCTGTTTTCAAGGAATAGGACAGTGTTCAAAACTACAACACAAATATTTTTTCAGGGCAGAAAGAATGCTATTTGGTTTCACAGCTGAAGCCTTTGGTGCTTTCATCTTCCTGCTTCCCCACCCACACATGTAGGTGAACATGTGCATGTGTGGAATAGTGCCGTCCAGTGTTCTATATTATCTTCTGCAAAGCCCAGTGCTCAAAGCTTTGCTGACGAGAAGCAGATGTAGACCACCCTGGCCATTGTGTAGGTGTAGTATTCCCTGTTATCCCAGCTGCATTCTTCTTCCCACTCCCATCCACCCAGTGTCCGGACTGTTGTGCCAGGTTCATCTTCGTCGCATGTTCAGTTCTAAATTTTTCAGGGTAGATAACACTCCTTTTATGCTGCTCCTTTTGTTCAACACTGGCCATTAATTTGACTTTCATTATCTCATCATTTTCTTCTTATAAAAATATGCATAAAATGCCTTGACTATTGGGTCACAACTCAAACCAGTAACAAACAGCTGTTTTTCCCTGATGAAGACCCATTAAAGGAGGAAGTAAAAATCCAGTGTCTTCCTTCACTAGCGTTTCATGAACCAGTCACTAATGATAAAAATAAGGAAGCAATGCAGACATCAAAGGACACAGAAGTAAAATTTTCTGATGAGAATGGTGTCAGAAGGTTTACATGACATACTGTCAAATCTTTACACACTTTATTTTGTTTTGAAAGGAAATGTATTTAGGACCTCTGATAGCTGCTAGCTGCTTGGCTGATATTCTTTTGAGTAACAGTCTTATCTCCACATATAGTAACTAATTTCCAGTTAAGTTTTGTAATTAAAGCCAGTTTTTTTTCTTTTGAGTTCAGTTGTGGAACAAAGATATATAAAAGGTGAAATAGGATTTTTCTCTTCAACACAATCATCTTCTAGTTTCATCTGAAGACTTTCTATTAAATCATATTGGCTGTTTTGATTCTACTGAAAGACTGAATTCTGTGGAGTACTGTACTTCATAACTATGCATCACTGAAGTGTTTCAATTGAAGAACTGTATAACCAGCAAGATGTGAGCTGGTATTCCTGAGAGCAGAACAGATAGATTGTCCTTGCTATGACATCTCCAGCACATTTTGAAGATAGCAGAGCTATAAACATTTACCATTTTTTAAGACTTATCATGGTGGTCCGTTAGGAGTGAATAGACACTTTCTTTCCCTTCAAAGGCAGTGTGGCAAATGAGAACTAAGAGGAATATGTAGAACTGAAAACAAAGGATGTTTCTGTTTTTCTATGAAATAAAACAAGAAGCTGCTCTCATGTTTCAGATTTTAAGAGCATGTGATGTGTAGCCTAATTTGCCCTATATGTGGCATTCTTCAACTACAGATATGGTAGAATGGTATGTTTCTGTTTCTTAAAAGAAGAAACTGAGAAGAAGAAATGTAGTATGAGTTTAATTTCTGTTCTACTGGACTTCAAGTCTTTGGTGAAATGTGGATCATACTATTAGATGATACATGTAGGTTGCTCTGCATGTAATGTCTCCTATCTATTTCCATGGAAACTACAAGAGAGCACAATACACTGTTACAAAGAGCACAGTAACACTGTTTGGTAGAATCAGTTCTCAACTACAGAACACTCTTTCAATGCAAGTTTGCTTCATCCCTTTACGTCAGATGCCATTTTGTCAGAATGCCCCTCTGCTGCCATCTGTCACATGGCAACAAAATGTAATGGGATACTGGTGGGAAGGTTCAACTTCTACTGCCATAGCACCAACATTGTAAAATAGGCATTAATTTTGGAGCAATCTTCGTATATGCTAAATCTTTTCATTACTTGTGCTGAAAATCCTAGTTACAGAATGTGGACTGTTGGTGCTCCACAAAGTACTTTTGTGCAGTTTCTACAAAGTTGGCTCTTCACTTTTCAGCTGCTGAAATGTATTATAAGTCAGCAAGATATCCACACAGTTACATAGCTGCAATAGTAATAGTGAGTTGAAAAGTATCTCATAAGAACAGTTGCACCTGCAAATCTCCAATCTAGTACAAAATACTTAAATTTAAATTTGTCTAGTGCCAGAATCTTGTGGAGGAGATGCAGAACAAGGAGATTATATGATGTTTATCTGTAATAAACCTTTGGCTCAGGAAATTACTGAGCCAGAGATGTTATCTTTACATGTAATAACCTTTTCTTCTTTGAATTTGTCTTGTTGTTTTTGACTAATGAAAACTATTGGCATCAGCAACATCCATGGCAACTATTAAAATCCCTGTTTCAGTTGTGAACCCTTATTTCATTCCAAGATAAGAGAGATTGTTCAGCAGGAAGAAAAGTTTCCATGGCCTTTGAAGTTACAGGTTATGAGCGATCACTGTGACTGCAGACGGAATTTGTTAACCAAAAAAAAAAAAAAAAAAAAAAAAAGGCTGCTTTTATTTACTTGTCTGCAACTACATTTTGTGTATTCAGTGTTATTTCCAAGATAAATCTTTCAACTTCCTCATTCCTGATCTGCCAGGAAAATAATTTATGGCCTTTTCACCGCTTTCATATACAAGTGCACTTGAGTGTAGCAATTGCTTAGAGATCTGATTCTCAGCCAGCTCGTTATGTTCTTTCCTGAAACCATTTAGAAATTATCATATATTAAAAAATAAAAAAATAAAAAATCCAGTAGGATATGTAATATAAGTGTTTCACCCTAAGGAAAATATGAGGAGTAATCACTTCTTGGCATCATACCTTTCTTTTCCCTCTTTGTTACTCCTCCAGCAAAAGACTCTCCTACAGTTTTTTCCCGCAAATTTTATTACACGCTGTGTCAGAATTTTATCTTCTATAATTGCTTCCATCTGAAAGAGTCATGGTGTTTTTCTGAGCATTTATTTCTTATTTTCTCTTTCTTCTTACTAAGAAAAAGAAATTTTGCTTTTCCTCTATTATTTAAGGGTAGGTTTTATATTTTAATTTACATTATAAATCAGATTCTATAACATCATTGTGGATCTGATTAGTTTGTGTCCTCAAATTGCACCAAAATGCTTGAAAAGAAGTCATATCTCCTTGGATGAGGAAATTTTTGTTGTAGGTTGTCTTTACTCACCTATATTGGGACAGGATGCATGCTAACAGCTGCAGAAGTAAGAAGGCAGTGTGTTCAAAGGACAGCGTGCTCCAGCTGTTCAGAAAATTGAAAGTATTCGAATGCTATGCTCGTACAACTTAGATAATGTCTGTTCTTATACTGCTGTAATCTATACCAGGACTGATGCATAGTTTGCCCTATGACAGAGAAGTTGCAGAATATTTACATCTTGCCTTCTTTTGCTTGTGAGCAAGGGGCTCATAAGTGTCTTTTTAACTTTTTTTTCTTCTTGTTATTTTCTGTGTTGCAATTGTTGTTCACTCAGTGGAAAACTGAATTACTAACTCACAACCTGAATAAAAGCTGTTTAGGTCAGATTATATTTCTCTGTGTTGAGTGGAAGATTGGGACACACTCCAAGAAGTCTTTATTATCCTGCCATTTCTTCTATGTATATTTGGCACTTTATTTCTGTGAAACAATTCACTTGCATCACAGTGGAAAGCAGAAACAAACATGTATGTGTGTTAGCTATTCTAGTGCAGTTTGAAAGTAAAACATAGAGGATGTCTAAGTACATAGGAATGTGAAGGATGAAGTCCTCTGTAAGTACAGCTTGATTTTCTTTTAAAAAGTCAGGATTCATTAAGAACTGTCGTAGCATGGATTTACAAAGGCACCTAGCTCAGTAGCTTTTCTAGGTTACAGCTAGTAGAGAGTACAATAAAGAGAGATAATCATAAACACATCGACTATGTGCATGTGTCTTAAAGACTTTATTTCAAACTAGCTCAAAAAAACTTCAAAACAATTTTGCTATCTTAAGAATTTTAACTAATAACTGTAAAGTACTAATAAAAGCAAGAAAACCTGTGCTTTAATCTTTCAACAAAGGCAAAACCCTAATGAAGTTTGAAGCTAACCTCAACCTAATAGGCATATCCAGCCAGATATGTTACTGTGTAAGTTGTTTATACAGGCAAAAGTTTTTAGGGTATATTTGAACTCCATTACTTAAAGCAATAAAATACATTTTCTTCTAACTTAGCTAGACTTTTGTGTTTTTGCAGATCAGAAAATCAGAAGATAAGTTGAAAAAACTATGCTTAAATTTGAAGAATTATTTTCTTCTTCAAATATTTTCTCTTTCACTCTCAACATCTGTGCTGTTTGTTTTCTGCTTTGCTTGTTTATCGTTTAATCAAAATCTTTGTAAGCATTGGAAGGAGTATTAATTAATGAAGCCAGATGACACAAATTGTGTAAGTTTATAGTTCATAGAAAAAGAATAGGAACAGAAGAGAATTTGGGGTCTGCTGGTTTCAAGAATGCATTTTTAGTAGCTCCGGTATATTATATGGTAGCCATAAGGAATGAGTACTTCTAAAAGACCACTTGTTTGCTTTTCTTACATTCTCAAGACTATATTCAATTGGAGTAAGGCTAATCAAAGATTTTTTCAGAACTACTAGCTCTGTTTCTTGTGTAAGAGTTTTTCTGGACTACTACTGTGGAATACTAGCAGCTGAGTTTGGGTCACAGGCAGAAAATGCACTGCAATGACCCCTTATATTCCTAGTGAGGGAATGAGTTTCTGTTGTTCAATTTTAAATTAACTGACTATACATCAGATTTCAAAGTAATTACAGAATGAAAAATACTAATATTCAGAAGTTTGTATCATATCATAATTTATCTTTGGTAGCTGAAACTACTACTAAAGTTACTACTAAGTTACTAAAATGTAACTCAAAGTCAAAATTATGTAGGATCTGCAACATTTGTGTAGAATCTGCAACACCAGCACATTTTAATTGTACCTGAAACTATCAGCAATATAGAAAATACAAGCAAAATATTTAACATTGCAAAGTTTCTGTTACAGAGAGCTTGAATTCCATTAAAATAAGCTTCTGTACTAATGCGTCTACTGAATTTGTTATTATAACAAGTAACATAATAATAACATGATCCACCAGAGGGCACCAAGTAAACATATGGCAACCCAGCTTAGCTGCAAAAAAAAAGAAGAGATATGATTCACTCCAAAACACACTGTAAAATACCTTTGCTCATTGTGGCTGAGTTGGACTAGATGACCTTTTGGGTTTGGTTACAACTCTGAAGATTCTGTGATTCCATGATCCTTTAGGGTACCTTCCAACTCAGGATATTCAATGAGCCTTTGATTACTGCCTATGATGTTTCTTGTGGTGTGGAAAAACCTGAAATATAGAATTCTGTAATCAATGAATGCAAATGCATTTAGATTCAGTGATACTGTAATCCAGAAATTTTGAAATAATCTTGTATGAGCATAAATTCAGTGTGCGAACACATCACTCCTGCAAGATTTTTCTGAGAAGATAATGCAACCTGGGGAAAGGCTATTCAATGAATGAGTGTGGTGTATTTTCAAACAAAAAGAAGATAGCAAGAACTGAGGGCAAGAACTTGTACTAAGCCCTCCTCATATGACTTTTTTAAGGTACTTAATAAATGTTCATACGGTATCTGCTTTCTGTTGTCAGTTTCAAGGCCCTGCTGAGCTGTGCGTCACTGTTACTGTCTGTTTTTCTTTTCCTAACAGAGTTACATGATCATCCTCCTCTGGAGCCCATTTGTTTGCCTTCTCACTTGTTCATATTCCCACAAGCTTATCTGGAGCAATCTACAAGCCTACTGTTCTTGTTTTCTTTTTTTCCGTTAATCCTTCCTCTAAGATTACTTTTTAAATGCTATGTGTTGTAATAAGAGAAGAATTAGCTGATTGTACTTAAGGTATTTTATACAGCAAAAAATTCATGTATTTTACAGCTTTACAAAGAAGCAAAGCATCTTGAAACTTCTCTCTTCAGAAAACAGGCAGACAATCTCAAAATAAACTGGAACAGATCTACCACGGGAACTATGGACTTGGCCACTTCGAACATTGTATATGCCTTACACACAAATAAAAGATGTAAGCCAGGAGCCCTTATACACAGATACAAAACCACTTACAAGACTGAAGTTCAAGTGCTCTCGTTACATTTTGAAATCATTGCAGGGTTTGAAAAACCTGATCTCAAAAGACTGCTGGTACGAGTTCTCAGATCTCTCTGTAGATCATAGCAGTAGTTCAAACTTTTAGGGGAGGAACAACTGTCCATTTTTATCTGATGTTCTCAGAATTCTCCCACAGCCTATTATTTTTATTATTTATTTATTTATTTATTTATTAATCCTTTGAAAATCAGGACCTAGGATTCCACCTGACTTTGTAAGAGGTGTCTCCCTCAAGTCATGTTACTGGAGGAGTATTGATAGGCACTGTGAGTGTTTGCAGTACTTATAATGAGATATTCTTATCTGTAAGGAAAGAAAATTAGAACTAGCTCCTGTGAGAGATTGAAAGGGGCAGGAGGAAAACAGGCAAATTTCAAGAAACATCAGCTAAAATGGTAGCAATACAAATATTCGCTTTGTGATTGGGAGCCAGCAGGGACCCCAGAAGTAATAAACACAACAATTAATATATTGGTAAATTGATAACTGATGTCCTCAAGTTTATTTGCCTGTCAATGACTGGTTTTCTATCAGAAATGTGTATACAAGATGGTGAAAGATAGGAAATTCAAGTATCTGCTTCAGAAAATATTATGACAAACCATTTATTTTTCCCCTCTGCAAGATAAAAAGTATTGATTGTGAACTGTAACCTTTTGGAAATGAGTTCAGTTCTCAGGATGAAAAGGTTGGACTCCAGTAATGTAAGTTATGTCAGTAGATAGATAGACAGAAGGGCATTTTAATGAGCACAGATTATTTCTGAAACAGCGCTGGGGAAAGGAGAAGGAAATAGGACTGTAATATATATACTTTGTGGCCACTTGCATGCAAATTGCTGAATGTAAGCTGCATCGCTGTTCTGGGCATGGTGAGTGTCGTTAACACTGTAAATGGCACCTATCATTGTCAAACTGTCAGGTCCTGAGCTGTTTCCTTTTCACTTTTCCCATGCCCTTGGTCTTGCACTCGGCTTTTAAGTAACGTCTTGAACATTCAGCAACCTGGGAGCAGACCCGCAGCAAAGTCAGTGTGTGGTGGTGTCAAGAACCAGCAAACGGTAAATTGAGAACAGAATCATAGAATCGCGTGACTTGGAAAGGACCCTTAAAGGCAGTCTAGTCCGTGTCCCCTGCAGCGAACAGGACCACGTATAGCTAGACCAGGCCACTCAGAGCCTGTCCAGCCTGACCCTGAGTGTCTTCAGGGATGGGACACCCACCAACTCTGGGCAGTCTGCTCCAGTGCCCCACCAACCTCACTGGAGAAAACTTCTCAAATGTCCACCCTTAATCTCCCTTCTTAATTTGAAAACATTTCCCTCTTTCCATCACCACAGACCCTGCTAAGGAGTCTGTCCCCTTCTTTCTGACAGCCCCCCTTTCGATGCTGACAGGCTACTCTCAGTTCTCCCCACTGCCTTCTCTCCTCCAGGCTGAACAGCCCCAGCTCTCAGCCCGTCCTCATAGGAGTGGGGTTCCATCTGCTGGGCCATTTCTGTGGCCCTTCTCCGGACGCACTCCTTCGGGCCCACATCTCTCCTGTACCGAGGACTCCACATCTGGACTCCTCAGCGGTAAGAATTACCAGAAGCAAAACAGAACAGAACTAGCGTTGCACGTACACGCAGAAAACGGCGGTGCCAGACGAACGCCAGCGGGCTGGCTGGCTGGGAAGCAGCCTGCTCAATAACTGCGCTCCGACACTTCATAACTTTTTTTCCACTCCAGGGCACAAGAGGCACGGTAGGCCCAGCCCCGGCCCGGCTGCCGCTCTGAGGGGCGTTGCCCGCCACCGTTCCCCGCCCGGACGACACCCGGACGGCACAGCGCTTCGCCGCCCTCTTCTCCCATCGCCCGGGCAGCGCCCTGGGCGAGAGAGGGGGCGGGGCGGGGCGGGGCGGGGCCAGCACCGAGCCACCCGCACGGTCCCGCCCCCGTCACATGATCCGGCACCCGCCGCTTCCGGGAGGAGGGTGTGGGAGCGCCGCACCGGTAAGTTTGTCGGAGGGGCGGTATGTCCGGCAACGGGATCGGCTACGGCGAGCAGGGCGGGGAGGCGGCTCCCGAACTGGCGCAGGAGGCGGCGCCCACCACGGCCCCTTCGGTACCCGCGGCCTTCGGGCTCTTCAGCAGCGACACCAAGAAGTAAGGGGCCGGGCAGGCGGGGGGAGCGCGGCGGAGCATGACCATCTGCGTGGCCGTGGGCGGGGCGGGGCGGCGGGAGCCGCGGGACGGCGCTTCGTGGCGCCGGGTGCCTCGTGCCGCGCTTCCGGGCCTCCGCAACCGACCCTCTGTAAAACTGCGCTGTGCTTGTGCGGCTCCGTGTGATTGATGTCTGGAAGGGAAAAATGTACAGTCCTTCATCGTTTTCAGTAACCAGTTGTGATCACACTAAGTTTCGTTCTGCCTTAAAGCGTTTTTGTTTGTTTTTTGTTTTTTTTTTTTTTTTTTTTTTTTCCTTTTAAAAAAGGCATTGGAAGTATTGTGGAAGCTGGAAGTGCGGAGGTCTGCCTTAAGGTGGGAGGGAGCCAGCAGCCAGGCAGTCTGTCAGAAATTAAAATGAGGAAATAAGGGTGGAAAGCCTTTCAGTCCTTGAAAGAGAAGTGAGTTGGAGGGACAGACAGGACATGCAGTGGGATCAAGTGGTTTGCCGGGTGGGAATGATACCTTACAGCATATTGGAAATCTATGCCTAGAGCAATAAGTAGAAAGGACCATAAACTGAAGCCTCGTGCACATTAGGAAATCAATCATCAGCTCTTCACTTTGATTGTTCTGCACAAAGAGAGCATCTGTGCTTAGAAACCTTGGCTGATGCATTTTTTTATGCCACAGTTAAGTAAATGGCAAGGCAAAGCTCCTGTGGCTGATGTGTCGCTCCTTGGGTCAGCTGTAGGTAGGCCTCATCACTTTGCTGCACAGCTGCACTTGTCTTCCCTGTTGGCCCAATGTTTGTTCTGCTGTTGTTCAAACGTTAAGTGATCTGCCATGGATGCCCCTCTTACCTGTGCACTGTGTCTGATTCATGTTGTTTGCACCCTTATCACATTGGAAAAGATAATCAGAGATAAATGAAAAGTGCTCACAAGAAGTTATCTCCAGAGAGAGATCCTTCCTCAGTGGCATTCAGCCCTTAAATGGGATCTAGGAGAGATGGAGTCAGGCTCCACCCCTTCTGATCACACAGGTGAACTGCATTCACCTGTGCTCCCCTGGCTGACTCAGTGCT
The DNA here is from genome assembly GCF_019238085.1 of Lagopus leucura. Taxonomy (NCBI): domain Eukaryota; kingdom Metazoa; phylum Chordata; class Aves; order Galliformes; family Phasianidae; genus Lagopus; species Lagopus leucura. Next base: position 4,255,795 of record NW_024962268.1, on the reverse strand, counting down.
TGCCTCAGGTGGTCAATCAGAGGTTCAGGCCATGATCCAACAGTTCCCATACACCCTCAGCACAGGGACAGGCACATAATGTATGTCCTAGAACATCACTTGTCTGTTGATCCAGAGATCCACACTTGCCTGCTGCAAGTCTGATGCCTAAGGTCAGCCTCATATAAACTAATTGTAACTTTTTAAAACTTATTCAGTAAAAATACACAGCTGAAGTACTTCCTACCTGAACGTTTTAAGTTCTGGGTAGCGTGAAGAGCCCATGTTTCTTTCTCTCCTGCTAAAGCTTCCTTTTTTAGCTTTATCAATTCTATGATTCATTCATAAATTTTCAATTCCAAATAGAGTCCTTATTTAATGGGCATGGTATTTTCTCAACATGTCAGTATTGTGATTTGATTGAGACGTGTTTTCAGTATTGAAAATGCTCCAGGGTCTTGAACTTCTGTCATGTAATCTTGCATTGGAATAAGTGGAATTGTGAGAAGATCAATGAGGATGATCTTTGAAACAGACAATAGTATGCCACAAAGAAGTGGCTACAGATTGAATGTGCAAATATCACATTTCTTGCTATTTAATGCATTGTATATGTCCAGTGCAATTAAAAAAATCTGAGATTGTCAAAATAGAATATAGATCTACTTTAGTCAGGTAACCATGTAAATATTCAGGACAACAAAGTGAGAAAAGATGGAAATTTTCTAAACCCTTTTGTAATAATTATCATTTAGTATATACATAAGGAACTGTTATCCTACTTGCTAGTTTTGTCTGAAGTGGAACTGTTCTTAAATAAGAAGTTTCACAACAAAGATGAGGTTAGGGCTGGCTTTTATTCAGATTATTGAATCCTGGCTGAAAAGACAAATATAACTTGCCATTGGCAGGTATTTATTACTTAAAAAAAAAAGTTGAAAGAACACAAGATTGAACTTTTGACAATTAGATCATTTCAAATAAATGCCACATACCTGGAGGTGTTCAAGGCCAAGCTGTGTGGGGCCCTGGGCAGCCTGGTCTGGTGTCTGATTAAGTGTCTGGTGTTGAAACAAGGTGGTCTATAATGTCCTTTCCAACCCAAGCCATTCTGTGATTTTATGAAATAAGAAATAGATGTGGCATTCAGAGGATGGCACATTTGCCATTGTGCTCATCTTTTAAATATCTCAGTAGCTGAATTATTAGAACATTTTCTGTACCTGAGATGAGTCAGTCTAATCTACATGAAATGGACCCATTGCATGACTGGAGGTGGCTATGCTTCTTCTCCTTCAACTTTCCTTCCCCCACATTCATCACATGAGCTGACATATGATTCTGTGTATGGTATTCCTTTACACACCTTGTGTGATTACATTGTAGGGTCGTATTCATATGCCCTGGTAGGTAGTCTTGTATTTACCTGTGAATTGATTATATCCAAGGCACAGATCTCTCTACCTGTTCCAAATGTACATAAATTTATATTCCCCAAAATTCTGAAGAAGAAGAAAATGCATCAGGTTGTTGATTACCAGAATTATGGAGATGGCACGTACACTCTAAACAGGAGTATTCAGGGGAAAAATTTTAAGAGCTGAGAGGTGTCATGGTTTTGTGATTTTTGGTTTTCGGTATTCCACATCATAACATCATGTGGGGCACTGGGACTTTAACTGTCAGTGCTCAAGTCCTGGGTACCTGCCCTGAAGAGAAGAAGAACTACATTCCCCAGGGGACCTTGCGGTCAGGGAGAGGAGGTTTAACTCCTGGCAAGGTCGCCTGATCTCTTTTTCTCACCTGCCCTTCGTTGTGGGCGCTGCTCCCGTCTCCCTGCTGCTCAACTGGACTGTGCATCTCACCTCAGCGTTGTGGTGAGGCCTATTCACCTTTCGGACATTCTCTCTCTCATTATATTTGATTTATTAGCTTCAATTCTGATTATGTTGTATTATAGTGTGTTATCTTGCATTCCGATAATATACTTAGTAAATTAGTTTGTTTCTCCTCAGATCGGTGCCGCTGTTTTAATTATTTTGGGGTCTCCTGTTTCCTTTTTTTCCGGAGGCGCGGATCTGCGGATCCCTCTGCCCCACTCGTCACGGAACCGGGCCGAACCAGCCTGTAAACCGTTGACAAGAGGTCAAGAAAGTCATAGACTGTATGGACCTGTGGACCATAAACTTCTCCTCCGTTGTCTAGATTGGTAGACTTGATGGAGTAGGAACTGTTTAGGTAGAAGACTGTCAAAATTATCTCTGTAGCATGGATAGTTTCACAGAATGGTGAAAAGATGGAAGGGACCTTTGGAAATCATCTGGTCCAACTTCTGCTACAAGCAGAGACTCCCAGAGCAGGGTGCACAAGGCGACACCCAGGTGGCTTTTGAAGATTTCTGAGGAGACTCTACAACTGGGTGACCTGTGCAGGTGCTCCATCATCTGCACAGCACAGAAGTGCTGCCTAGTATTCAGAGGGAGCCTCCTGCATTCTAGTTTGCCTCTCATCCTGTACTGAGCACCACTTGAAAGAGCCTGTTTTCATCTTCTTTGTGCCTTCCATTCAGGTATTCATAGGCATAGAAGAGGAAGAGATCCTTCCTGAGCTTCCTCCGGGCTGAATAGCACCAGCTCTCTCTGTATGACCTCATGGGAAAAATGTTCTATTCCCAAATCATTTTCGTGACCCTCCATTTGTACTCTGTCCAGTGTGTCCATGTCTCTCTCTCTCGGAGTGGGAGACCTAGTGCTTTAGGTATGGCTGTATTAATGCTGAGTGGGCAAAAAATGTGTGAATGGTTTCCCTTAGAGGTCCATCCTGAATCTGACACTTTTTAATATATTTATCAATAACCTAGATGATGGGATCAAGTACATCCTCAGCAAGTTTGGAAACTATACCAAGCGAGTGCTACAGTTAGAATCGTGGAACATCCTGTGTTGGAAGGAACCCATGGGGATCACTGAGTCAAACTCCAGGTTCCATATAGGAGCACACAAAAACCCAGGCACATAACTGAGAGCATAGTCCACTGAAGGCTCAGTGCTATGAATCTGGTAATATGCTAGAAGGGAGGGATGCCATTCAGAGGGACATGGACAAGCTTGAAAAGTGGGCCCATGTGAACTAAATGAGGCTCAAAAGTGTTGCACTTGGTTGTGTCAACACCAGGTAGTTGTATAGACTGGGAGAAATCCTTGTGAGCAGACCTATGTAGACAGAGTTAGAGATTTTTGGCAGATGAAAAGCTTGACATGAACCAGCAGTGTGCATTTGCAGCACGGAAGGCCAGCTGTCTTCTGGACTACATCCAAAGAGAGGTGGTCAGCAAGGAGAGGAAGGTGACTGTCCTCCTCTGTCCTGCCCTTGAGTGGCCCCACCTTCAATACTGTGACCAGGCCTGGGGCCTCCAGCACAAGAAAGACATAGATCTTATTGGGTTGAGTCTAGAGGAGACCACAAAGATGATCAGAGGACTGAAGCATCTCTTGTGTGAAGGAAGTTTGAAGGAGTTGAACTTGTTTATCTCGGAGAAGACTCCAAAAGACCTTATTGTGGCCTTCTGGTATGTAAAAGCTTATAAATAAGGCCAGAGACCAACCTTTTCTATGGGTATATAGCAATAGTTTAAAGCCATTCCCTTTTCTCATGAAAGAGGGTATATTTGGATTGTATATTGGGAATCTTTTTTATTCAGGGTGGTAAGACACTGGCGCACTCTAGCTGCCCAGAGAAGCTGTGGGTGCCCATCTCAAAGGTGTTCAAGACCAGGTTGGATGAGGCCCTGGCTAGTCTGATGTGGTGGTTGGTAACCTGCCCGTGATAGTGTTGGAACTGGGTGTTTTAAGAACCCTTCAAGCCAAGCCACTTTGTGATTCTATGCTTGTGTGAAGGATTGCTTTACTTAACCTGCTGGTAACGTTTTGCCTAACACAGCCAAGAATACTGTTAGCCTTTTTAGCAGCAAGGACATGCTGCTGACTCGTATTCAACATGGTGCCCACCAAAACTCGAGGTCCTTACCTGCAGAGCATCTTTCCTTCTGTTTGTGTGGCACATATGTGTCAGCTGCTACCCCCAGTTTCCTGCATCCTTGAATTTACTGAGACTGCCCTCTGCCCCACTGTTCAGATTGTTAATGAAGATGTTAATCAGGACCCAGTACTGACTCTGGAGGTACAACTAACTATGCTTTACACAACTAATCACTACCCTCCACATCCAGCCATTCAGCCAGTTTCTGATCTACCTTACTGTTTCTTCACCCAGCCCATACCTCAGCAGTTTTACTATGAGGATCTTATGGGGGGCAGCATCAAAGGCCTTACTGAAGTCCAGGAAGACAATATTCGCTGTAGTGTGCAGTCGTGCAGTGTAGTTTGATGTAGATTGCCACAGTTAATGGGATATTTTTATCCTTACAGTATGTAATGTTGCTGCATGTAAAATAATAAAAAGTCTAATCACTTCCTGATTTTAAAGAAAAAAACAGAGAGAATTAGTTTGCAGAATCCACGTTGGTTGCATATGCTACACTGATGCTATTATTGCCTACCCCTGTTAATTCCATGTGTATAGGGGATTTTCGTGTACGTTAATTGCTTTGTAATAAAAAAGTACACTAATGTTAGGTTCTTTGAGGCAATGTGAATTCAACAATGTAGCTAGCTGTTGCTTTATCTGAATCCAATGTAAAAAAATTACGAGTAAACCCAATGAGGAACATCAGCAGGTACTCAGAAGTACAGTATTGAAACAGATGGCAAAATTTGTAATAATCATTTTGAGCTTAACTGATTTGTATCTTTAAGCTATACTCCTTACTCCTGCCAAACAAAATACAAGTGTAATTTATTAGAATTATTTTCCTACGGATCTGTATTAAGCATTTGGTTGAACTACTCATTGGGAAACTCAGCAGGGCTGTAAAACCCCTTTTTTTTTTTTTTTTTTTTTTTTTTTCCTGCTGCGGTATGCAAGCTTGTTTTGGAGAGAGTTGATCTAAGGTGGTGATTTTATTAAGGTACTCATTCCCCAGTTCCCTGTGCACAAGACTCTTCCAAATTCATCAAAGCTAAAAACTTGCTTTCAACAGCTGCCAGAGATGTTCTTGGAGTCTTCAGCTAATCTAGGTTTACCTTAGCATATCCTGTTCAACCAGTCATGGAAAGCTTGTACAGACTTCTGTTTATGAAATTCTTGGAGGAGAGTCCAGGCCTAATAATCAAACTTGATGCATACAGTAGCTCATTGGCATGTCCATTCTCTTTTCCCATCTGTTACAATGGCACTGTGCCCACTGATATGGTGATATGCCAACCTCAGCAGGGTGCACAAGCCAGAGAAGAGGCATAGTTTGGCTAAAAAGGCAACTCTAGAAGATAAAATCTGATCCCAATGGTCAGTACAACAATAGGAACAAAATGCAGAGTATGAACAGAAGCAGTGTTGCAGAGCACTTCCCCAGTTGAAATGGATAGGATCTGTTGGAAAGTGACACACAGTGGGTATGTTCTTATGTCCATGCTCTTGGCACATATGAGAATGTAAGCAATGAACTGTTGATTTACTGTGATTTTTCTGTAATGTAGTGACTGATTTTTATATTTTTCAAGCCCTAGGTTTTTGCTGTTGGTGTGTTTTGTTTGTTTGTTTGTTTTCCAGAAACAAGAGTTCACTGTGGTTTCTAAATATTTACTGTACTTATGTAATATATTTGCTGTAGACAGTATGATCTGCATGGTGAATGACATTAAAAATGTTTTTCAGTAAGCATTGTTACAAGGCTGACACTTGCAAAAAAAAAAGTTCTGCTTTTCTCAATATTATCCTAGCCTATGTTCCATCTTGCACATAGTAGTTTTCTTGAGAAAATTAGAATTCCTTAGTTAAATATTTCTGGTGTTCTGGTAGAAAATGAAGAGTGGTACATTATAATGCTCTTAAGCAGTATGTCTGAAATTTGGCATATATCCGTGAATATACTGACACTGTTGTAGATTCTGTCAGTGACAACACCATTTTTTTTACAGGTATCTACAGGAAGCAGTAGGGTTTTCAGGAATGCTGGAAATATTAACTTCTTACTCTCCTAACTCTTCTCACATCTATTAATGTCTTTAAGTGTGTCTATGAATTCTGAACTCTGGCCTGCTCCAAGGCAGGCTAAAAACGGGCACAGTTACGGAGATGGTGGTGATAGTTCAGGTGCCACTTCTTCAGACTTTAGGAAGCTGGTCTCTGTTGCCAAAAAAGATTTTTCGCTTGCAGAAACATTGCTGTAGCTTTGAAGGTGTTGGTGCTATCAGAATAAGTTATAAGCAGTGGTCTTGCATGATTGTTTGAAGGGATGACAAAAAATAATCTTTCTTTCCAGTGGGGAAGTAGGGTCTCCAACAATTTCAGAGGCATTAGATGATCTCCAATTAAATCACGGTCCTCTCCAGAAGGTCTTTCAAACTACTATGTCGTATTGCTGTCTGGTTAGAGCTTTTGAAGTATAGGTTGTTCACTGAAGTTGGCAGTAGCAGCATCTTCTGGATGTTCCTACGCTGATTTGCTTAAGCATAGGTCAAGTAGCAGCGTAACTTGTCAGCAATGACTAGGAAACATGTATTAATTTCATGTATTTCTATATTTTTGCTTACTAAGGATGAGACTACCTACACTGTGTAATGATGTGTGTTTTGAGAAGCTACTGGCAAAATAGTCATTCAAAGAGTTAATTATCTTGGTCAGCTAACTGTAACCTGCCTTGTTCTTCTCTGTGACACTCAGACATACATGATAGTGTTTTTCCTTGCATCTCTGTAGGCTACATTTTAAAAATATGCTACTCAGAATGTGAATTTTGTATTTCTTTTTCAGATTGAAAAGAAAGTTAGGTGAGGCTGAAAAGGAAGTAGGTGATTTCTCATCTCATCATTTCTCTTTAAATCGCAGTATAATTGACTTGTCTCCCTTAAAATAATAGTTGAATTCTAAGGTAAGATTATGAACTAAAAATATGTTATAATGAGAAAGGGTGGCAATACTGAATAGCACCACAAGATGTCATTCGAACAGTTTGTGCAATAGAATGAAATGCTCACAGTCAAACAGAGATTTCTTAATTTCCTGCTGAAAAAAGAACTCAAATCATCAGCAGAATAAACTCAAATCATAGCATGTATTCACTTCATTTTTCCATGTTGTATGGCTTTGAAATCAATTTGTGGTTCTCTTGTCAGTGTTGTATACAGGCTTGTTCAGGCAATTGCATGAACTTTAGACTAGAGTAAACAAATTTATTTTAAGGATTTTACAGTGCGTGTAGACTGAAAGGGGGGAGAGTGGGGGAGGGAACCCTGATTTTTATGAAGGGAAAGGACATAGAGAGTGTTAAAGTATTTGTTGAACTCCAGCAGTTCAGGGCAGTGCCCACTGCCTTGGGCAGTCTGTGCCATGTCTACCACCGACTGGAGCAGAACCATTTCCTAATACCCCCAGACCCTCCCCCGATGCAGCTCCATGCCATTCCCTCAGCTACTGTTACTGTCACCAGAGAGAACAGGCCTCTCCTCAGCCTTCTCTGCTCTGGGCTGAACAATCCAAGAGACTTCAGCTGCTTCTCATTCGTGTTACCCTCCAGACCCTTTATCATCTTTGTAGCCCTGCTTTGGACATTCTGTCCTTCTTATATGTGGCACGCAAACCGTATCCAGTGCTGGAGGTGTGGTTACACAGAGCAGTGTGTGGCAATCCCTCCCCTCTTGCACCTACAGAGGAATAACCACATGCATCAGTATTCAGCTTAGGGGATGACTTGCTGGAGAGGAACACTGATGGGAAGGACCTGGGTGTTCTAGTGGACAACAGGTTGGCCATGAACCAGCAATGTGCCCTTGTGGCCAAAAAAGCCAGTGGTATCCTGAGGTGTTGTCTTGATCCAGTTATAGGAGGGAGAGAAGGTTCTTTTTAATGTGTGTATACCTGGAAGCAAGATTAAAACACAGCAGGTCAGTTGTTTGCCAGACCAGTTTATTAGAAATCCTAGTCACTAAGATGGGGAGGGGAAGACAGGTGATCATCCCCCAGACTCCTGTGTGAAGCTGGAGTTACTTGGTCATGGACCAGGTTTTCTGCCAGTAACACTCCTAGACACTCTCTTTTGAAGGCAACCATCTTCAAATAAATGCTTTCAAATGTAAAATTGTGCACACAGTGATGTTGATTGTCACATGGTGACATCCACTACTCATGCCCTATGTAAGTTAGAGTCTTGCAAAAAATGCCTCAGAAAGTGAGCTTTGAGTGAAGAAAGAAGGGCTCGGACAGGTGCATTAAAAAGAGTGACCAGCGGGTTAAGGGAGGTGATCTATCCCCTCTACTCTGCCATGGTGAGGCCACATTTAGAATACTGTGTCCAGTTCTGGGATCCCCTGTTCAGAAAAGCTGGGGATCTCCTAGGAGAAGTCCATCTGAGAGCAACAAAGATGATGGAGGACCTGGAGCATCTCCTTTGGGAGGAAAGGCTGAGTAACCTGGATCTGTTCAGCCTGGGGAAAAGAAGACTGAAGGGTGTTCTGATTAATGCTTATAAACATCCAAATGGAGGTGGGAGGCAAATGGATGAGGCCAGGCTCTTCTTGATGGTGTTTAATGGTAGAACAAGGAGGGATGCCCTAAAACTTGAGTACAGGAGGTGTCATACTAGCATGCAAAAAGTTGAGAGCACTGCAACAGGTTGCCCAGAGGGATTCTGGAGATTACTTCTACAGAGATATCAAGACCCCACCCCTTATGCTTTAGCAGGGGATTTGGACTTGATGATCTCTTGAGGTCCTTTCCTTCCTCAAAGATAGGACTTAATTAATGTAGAAGTGCCAAGGCGAGAAAGCTTGCTCTGTCAGTATGCATTTTGTGCTTCAAACCTGGTAACATTCGTATGATTTTCAACTTTTTCTTGGAACACTTTGTTAAGCTGCAGTTAAAATAAATCTTAGTGGTTGAGTCATTGTTTCGTTGTTATTTGGGCTTCAGTTGCAGTTCTGGTATTTATGAAACTTCTGCATTATATGAAAGTCTTATAATTACTGAGGTACTTATTGCAGTACCAAGGTATGTTAGAAATGTAGTGAATAATAATTTATAGGTTTTACATTATGGTATTGCTGTTTGAGAGTAGGAAATATAATAAATATCTGTGAACGGTGTGGATTAAGTGTTCTCTTAACAGCAGTTGTTGGGGATAATTAGGTGAAGTTGCAAATTATTTTCTAGAGACCATGATTTAGCATTTTATTGAAGATTAAGTAGTTATTGCTCCTAGCACTTTCTGATGGTTCCTTTAAGAGAAGTTAAGGGAGAGATCCAGATTTATCATTGGCATAGCTGGTTTACACCAGTGATGCAGAGATATTCCTACCCTTTTTGTTGTGGGTTGCTTTTTTTTTTTTTTTTTTTTTTTGTTATGGTAAATTTGGGTGATGTTGCTCAGCAGAATCTGAAATCCATGTTTCAACTTAGGCAAGAGGCCAGTTTTTGTCACCACATGAGCATTAGCAAGAGTGAGGAATATGGCATACACTGAGTTGTTCTTTAGGTGCTGTAATAGGAATGGAGAATAATGGTCAGGTTCTTTTACAGCTGAGTCTCACATCCTGCTCAGTTGCTCAGCTCTGTCTGAAGATCCAGGTAGTTAAAATATTTTATCACCATGTTCTCTTGAATGTCAAGCTCAGGGCTTATTGGCTTTTATTTTCGGATGTGGGAGTAGTCATTTTTTTTTCTCCCTGTGATTATTTTATATGCAGAAGGCTCATGAAAGAGAATGAGAACTGGAAAAATGTAAAATGGCAGTTGTTTTCTTGGTACCTTTCTCCAAGTAGCATCTAGAAAATAAGTCCTAACCTGTAGACCTGTCATTAATATATCTTGGCTATATCTCTGTTATGGCAAAAATATTGCAAAGACATAAAAAGAGAGCGCACTTCAAAGTTGGAAAGACAGGTTATCTATCTTACAGGCTACAGTCAGAAAACTTGAAAGCATCAGATAAAAAATAAAAATCCTTTTCTGCTTAATGTGGTCACTCTGAATCTCTGGTCAAATTATTGTACTGAAGAGTAGAACTTTGCGGTGATAGTTACAAAGGTAGTTGATTAAATAATAATAAATATTAATATAACAAAGCAGTAAGAAGAAAACTATACCTTTTTTGTTAGGTGCTATAAAGGTTGTATTTCATAGGCTGTTTATGTTCTATGTGTCTGTTTCTGATTAAAGTCACACATGGATGCTCTCAAAACCATGCAACTTATTAGGACAGTAGGAGATGTATTATACAGAGTTTAAGATGTAAGACTACAGATGAGGGAAAACCTCTATGCTTTCTTAGATATGGTGGTTGTCAGACTTACGGGATTCTTGTTTTTGTCTGCTCCCTGAGAGGAGGAGAGAAAAGCGGAGGGGAGGGAAAGGTCATTTCACTGCTTCCTAGTGTTGGGAAGGAAAATGAACTTAGAGATTATGTCTTTACTCTGAAAGTTTCTTTCTTTGTACCTATTTTTGTTGGGATGAATACTGTCCTGCTTAATATAGCTCGGTATTATCCATAAACTATCACATTTGGCTTCTTTAAATCTAGTTTTGGATGCTGAAGTAATAAAGTTCAGTTGCCTGCGGTGTGTAGTGACTGTAGACTACAGTCACCCTCCAACTTCTAGCAGGGAGAGGCAAAAGTAGTGAAGCAGCTGAATGGTTGCTTTGCACTTTCCTAAGCTCCTGGCAGGTTTATGTAAGTGATTAAGGCATTATTTGTCTAGTGTGTGCACTGTAGAACTGTCACTTCAGAGTAACTAATGAGCATAGAAACAGCATTATGAGGATTATGTTTGTTTTGTTGTGATTTTTTTTCTTGCTTGCTTTTTCTGAGGGATTTTACTTAAGAATTGAAATTCCCTTAAATCTTCTTAGTGTTCAGAAGATGGAAATATTGATATTCTACACAACATACTATAAAAGACTGAAATACATTTGTCTTTAAACATTGTTAGAGGCTTTTGATAAGAGCTGCTTTTGGACGGAAATGACCTTTGAAATCTACATAGGATATTTGTTTCTAGAAGTTAAAACAGCAAGGGAGTGAGTATCCTGTTACATAATAAGACTGTAAGATTTTTTTTTTTTTTTCAGTAGTCTTTAGTTTCTGCAGGCAAGCTTAGCTGAGTGCAATTGGCTTCTTTTTTTTCTTTTTGAATACTATACTTTAAAGAATGGAGCAAAATTCTACAGTGCTGGATAAAATAGTGGAGGTTTCATGCACTATTAAATCTGCTTTTAGAGTGGGAAACTTTGAAGTTACGCTGAAACCATATGTAAGTGTTGAGGAAAAAAGGCTTGCTGCTAATGATCCTTATGAAGACATGGAACAGTGTTTTGCTCTGTAAGTATCTAATGCCTACTAATCCTGGATTACTGTTTGTGCTAGAAAAGTAGTTTTGTTTTTTTTTTTTAAGAGATTTTAAAAAAATCATCAGTTACTCTAGAAATTAACTTCCAAATGGATTAACCAACAACTTATTGCTCTATTTTTCTTGAGTTTTTTTTCCCCTATGCTGCTTTTTCTCTTAGAAAAGCAAATATTTTTTTCAATGTCTCTGAGGTATATCTTTCCTATTACCTCTTCAAAATGTTTTTATTAGTGATACAATAGAATATTTTCTGTAAGCAATTAAAAATGCATTTCGTCATTAATTACATTTCTCCTTTTTTCTGAATTTCACCTTTTAGTCTTTATTCACAACAGCATTATTATATACTTGGCTGTTTCTATCATTCCCAAATTCTGTCAATGAGTTGTCACCTGGTGTTTATGCTGTGTAACTTCCTTCATTTCTGCTACTTGGTTTTCAAAGTCCAGTCTTGTTTGTATATTTCCTACTTTTTCTTTGGAAATTTTGATGACATATTCCTATTTCCTAAGTCAACTTTTTGCATAGTATTTTAGCTAGATAAATATAGACCTAAGCTTGAGTTTTTACATGCTTTCTCTGAAGTCTCATTCATTCAACATTTTTTGATTATTTGGTCAGATCTTAATTTGTTGTTGTTGTTGTTGGTTATGCCAAAGAACTGAAACATCCTCCTACCAATTATGTGAAAAGCACTAAACACTGCAACTAAATCACAATTCAGTTATATTATTCTGTTTTATACCCTTTGCTGGTATCTCGATCTCAGTTTTTGCATAATTGTGTGAGATGGGAGAAGGAAGCTGGAAGCAGTAGCGCAGGACTAGAAGCAACTTTCTCAATTTGACTGGTAGAGAATTAAGTGCACAGGAAAGGGGAGCAAAGAAAGCTATCTCTGGCCAAGAAGAGGAGTACAGAAAATTATCAGAAGTTAATCAAGTTAGACTTTCTGAAAAGTTAATTACAAATACTTTAGAGACTTTAAGAAAAAAAGTAAAATATTTTAGGGATAGGAAGGGGTTTTATGATGGGAATTGGCAGGTTTCATTGACAGAGCTTTAAACTCCCGTATGAACGGGAGTGGGGATGAAACTGGGTTCACTAGAAAGGAGTCTGAAGGTAACATGTCTGTGCTCGTAGGAGAAAAAGTGCTAGCAAAATCTCAGTCTTGTGTCTTGGTGAAGGAGAAGGATAACACACCATTTTGTAGGAAGAGCACAAGGGTTGGTGTGAGATCGGTTACTATGGAAACACCTGAGTATGGTCAAGAGGGTATTAGGACTTCTTCCACCCTAAAGATGGCCTAGCTGAGGTGCATTTACACTAATGCATGCAACATGGGTAACAAACAGGAAGAGCTGGATGCCTTTGTGCAGTTGGAAAACTGATATAATTGCCATCATGGAAATGTGGTGGAACGATTCACAGCTGGAGTGCTGTGATTGATGGCTACCAAGGCAGGAAAAGCAGTGGTATGGCCCTCTGTGTTAAGAAAAAACATGAATATCTAAAAATTAATGATGGTGATTATAGGGTTGGGAGCTTCAGGGTTAGAATCAAGGAGGTCAGTAAGACAGACATTATCATGGAAGTCTGCTGCAGGCCACCCAACTAGGATGAAGGTGTGGATAAGATACTTCACAGACAGATGGGTGAGGTGTCAAGGTCTCTACTCCTTGTTCTCATGAGGACTTCAACTTTACAGATATCTGCTGGAAATGTAAGAGAGCAGAAAGTGATTAGTCCCAGCGTTTCCTAGAATGTGTGGGAGATAACTTCTGACACAGATAGTGAGGGAGCCAATAAGAAAAAGCATGCTCCTGGACCTGCTGTTTGTTAACAGAGAAGGTCTTGTGGTCGTCTGGTGCAAAGTGATCACCAAATGATGGATTTTATTCAGTCCTTGTTGAAGCGAGGCGAGGAGTCAGCAGAACTGCCACCTTGGATTTCTGTAAGGCCGACTTGGGTCTCTTTTGGACCACAGTTGAGAGAGTCCCCTGGGAAGTAGTTGTGGAGGGCATGGGATCCCGGGAAGTCTGGGAATACTTTAAGGAAGAAGCGGGAGTTGACCATGCACAAGTCATGGAAGACAAGCTGATGGGAAGGAGACTAGCCTGGCTGAGCAGAGATCTTTGGCCGAAACTCAGGAACAAAAGCAAAGGTTATGGTCTTTGGGAGAGGGGGCAAATAACTTACGAGAATTACAAATATGCAGTGAAGCTGTGCAGGGAGAAAATTAGATAGGCCAAAGCCCACCTAGAACTAAACATGGCCACTAAGATAAAGGAGAACAATAAATATTTTTATAAATACATTAACACTAAGAAGAGGGCTAGGGAGAATGTCCATCCTTCATTGGAACACAGTGACCAAGGATCAGTATAGCTGAGGTACTTTGCCTTCTTTGCCTCAGTCTTAGTGGTAAGACTAGTTGTTTCCTGGATACACAGCCCCTTGTGCTGGAAGATAGGGAAGGGGAGCAGAATAGGCCCTACATAATACATGAAGAATTTTTTTGGATCTGCTTCAAAAGCTGGATGATCAGAAGTCCATGGGACTGGATGGACTGTGCCCTGGAGTGCTGAGGGAGTTGGTGGATGTGATTGCTAAGCCATTCTCCATCATTCTTTGGCTGACCTGGCTAGCCAGGGATGTCCCAGTGGATTGGAGACTGGCAGATGAGATGCCCATCATCAAAAAGGACCAGAAAGGTGATCCCGGTAGCTACAGACCTATCAGTCTCACCTTGGTGCCAGGGAATGTTATGAAACAGATAATCTCGAGAGCCATCATAGACCAATTAGAGGACAACCAGGGGATCAGGCCCAGTCAGCAGGGGTTTGTGAATGCTAGATCCTGTTTGACAAACCTGACTCTGTTCTGTGACAAGGTGATCAGCTTAGTGGATGTAGGTAAGACTATCGATGTGGTCTGCCTGGACTTCAGTAAAGCTTTTGACGCTGTCCTCCATGACATCATCATTGAGAAGCTGGCTGCCCCCAGTTTGCATGGGCATGCGCTATGCTGTGTGAAACACTGGCTGGATGGCTGGCCCCAGAGAGTTGTGGTCAATGGAATTAAATCCAGTTGGTGGCCAGTCACGAGTGGTGACCAGGGCACAGTACTGCAGCCACTCCTATTTGACATCTTTATTAATGATTGTGATGAGGGAATTAAATGCACCCTCAGTAAGTTTGCAGATAACACCAAGCTGGGAGGGAGTTGATCTGCCTGAGGATAGTAAGGTGCTACAGAGTGGCCTGGATAGACTGGACTGATGGGCCAAGGTAAACTGCATAAGTTTTATTAGAGCCAAGTGTTGAGTCCTGCATTTGGTCACAACAACCCCAGGCAAAACCCTACAGGTTTGGAGGGGAGTGGCTGAAAAGTTGCCTGATGGAAAGGGACCTTGGTGTACTGATGGACTGATGGCTGAATATGAGCCAGCAGTGTGGCCAGGAAGGCCAATGGCATCCTGGCTTGTATCGGGAATGGTGTGGTGAGCAGGACTAGGAAGTAATCCTGCCCCTGTACTCGGCACTGGTGAGGCCTCACCTCAAGTACTGTGTTCAGTTTTGGGCACCTCAGTACAGAAAGGACATTGAGGTGCTGGAGCAGGTCCAAGGAAGGGCTACAAGGCTGGTGAAGGGCTTGGAGAATATGTCCTATGAGGAGAGACTGAAGGAACTGGGGCTGTTCAGTCTGGTGAAGAAGAGGCTGAGGGGAGACCTTATTGCTCTCTTCTAATATCTGAAAGGTTCTTATAGCAAGAGCGGGGTTGGTGACAGGTGGCAGGATGAGGGGAAATGGCCTGAAGTAGCACCAGGGTAAGTTTAGGTTGGATATCAGGAAACACTTCTTTACAGAAAGGGTTGTTAAGCACTGGAATAGGCTCCCCAGGGAGGTGGTTGAGTCACCGTCCCTGGATGT
>NW_024962268.1:4139643-4240420 GCF_019238085.1 Lagopus leucura | reverse complement strand
TCTTTTTAATGCATCCCAGAAATTATTTTTTTTTTAACCTCACAGATTCTGCACAAAGCTGAAATTTGAATATCTGGATGGTGTTTAAAAGCTGCTGTGGAGTCTTTAATTTGTACTTTTCTATCAAAATATATACAGTCACGCACTTTTAAAATATCTGTTCTACAGTGCCAATGTGCCTGTAAATAATTGTTTTCAGTAAGGAGGGAAGATGAGTGGTGCAGTTGACTTCCTGGAGGGAAGGGATGCCATCCAGGAGGACCTGGACAGGCTTGAGAGGAGGGCCCATGCCAACCACATGAAGTTCAACAAGGCCAACTGCAAGGTCCTACACCTGGGTTGGGGCAATCCCAGGCACAGATGCAGGTTGGGTGGAGAATGAATTGAGAGCAGCCCTGAGGAGGAGGATTTGGGAGTGTCAGTTGATGAAAGACTCAGCATGAGCTGGCAGTGTGTGCTTGCAGTCCAGAAAGCTAACTGTATTCTGGATTACATAAAGAGAATTGTGACCAGCAGGTTGAGGGAGGTGATTTGCCCCTCTACTACACTCCTGTGAGATCCCACCTGGAGTACTGTGTCCACTTCTGGGCCCCCACCACAAGAAAGACTTGGAGTTGTTGGAGTGGGTCCAGAGGAGAGCCATGAAGATAATCCAAGGACTGGAGCATCTCCCTTATGGGAACAGGTTGAGAGAGCTGGTACTCTTCAGGAAAGAAAGCTCTTGGAGGATCTTATAGCAGCCTTCCAGTACCAGAAGGGAGTCTACAGGAAAGCTGGGGAGGGACTTCTTATAAGGACATGTAGTGACAGGATGAGGGGAAATAGTTTTAAACTGGAAGAGGGTAATTTTAGATTAGACACTAGGAAGAAATTATTTACTGAGAGGGTGGTGAGACACTGGAGCAGGCTGCCCAGCAAAGATGTAGATGCCCCCTCCCTGGAAGCAGTCAAGGCCAGGCTGGATGGGGCTTTGAGCAACCTGGTCTAGAGGGAGATGTCCTTGCCTATGGCAGGGGGTTTGGAACTAGATGACCTTAAAGGTCCCTTCCAACCCAAACCATTCTATGTTAAAATATAAAATTGCAATTGAAGTTTTTCTGAACTAACTGTCTTAATTCAGCAGTCAGGAAGCAACAGGAGTTTGTTGGAGTGTATTTAAAAAAAATACATTTTACATTTGTTTTTTGTTTTTTTTTAATTTGAAAACACATATTTTTTTATTTCTGAAAAGTATTAGAAGAATGTGCTGTGGAAATCTGATCAGTATCCAGTTAGCTTTCATTCTGGAATCTTTTGCTTTGGAATCAGAATCAGTTGCTTTCTCTCACGGGTCCTTCAATTTCCTTTAGATGCTCTTTTTTTTTTTTTTTTTTTCTTTCATTTTGCTTACCCTTTATGTGGCTTAATCCTCTCTAAGCACATACTGAAGTGCGTAGTTGCTGGCTATATCCTGTGTTACTGTTCTTTCCTTGGATCCTAGAGCTAGTGACTTCTCCCTTTCTTTGGTATCCTCTAACAATGGAGATTTTACTCAAGTTGGTTGTCTCCAGCTTTTCCCTTTGCAGCCATGGATCCTCATAAAGACATAAATTATGTGTTAGTAAGCATGGCCCTTTGAAGGGCACTGTTATGTAATTTCTTCTGCTTTGCTCAGTAAAAATCTTTCTTTTGTTTATTACTGTGACCAGGAGAGCTGGAGAGAGTTGCAAGTTGCTTTCTTCATGTTCTTTTTCAAAAAGCTGGCTAGATCTTTAACTGCACTTGGAAACTTTTACAACTGAATGCATGTGTGTGAGGCAATTGGAAGCCTCACAATTCTGGATTTTCCCTCTTGTAAGATGCTCAAGTTTCTAGACTATTCCCTATTTTTAGCTTCAGTCCTTGTTCCATATACTACACAGAGCTGGAGAAGTATTACTTTCTCAGATGGCAGTAGGTGCCTCCAGTGTCTTTGATGGTTGTTTTTTTTTTTGTTGTTTCACCACTGCTCTGTTTCTTTAAGCGAAAATAGTCGTCTAGCTCATGAGGTTGGCTATTACTTGACTGACAATGAGTTGCTTATGTTAAGATGCTCTGTTTTCAGTCTGTTCCACGCATTCAAAGTATTTACTGCTATCTTGTGTTTAAACTGTGCCTGGTACCAACCTTTGGCTCATGTAGCCAGTTGGAACAACTACCTTTACAGGTCAGGACTGGGACCTCGTGTAATTAGTATGAGGCCTGTAGCTGTAATAATGTTCTTGCTGGGCACTGAGACATTTGTGCATTCACAGTTATGTGCTTACATTTAGTAAGCTCTCAGGCATTATATGTTTTTCAGAGATAAAAGACATCCTCTGTCCTTGTTACTAGAGGAAAAAGGAATTTGTCAGAGCATTGTTGAATGTGTGTCTCATGGGAGCACTGTTTTTTTTTCACTAATTTTAGATAAGGGAAAAGGCTGTATAGGCCAGTAATTTTCTTACTCTTTTAGCAGACTTCAACAAGCTGAACCTTCCTGTGTTTGTATAGGTGTGGTGGAAAAGTACCAGGAGAATGCTTCTTCAAACTCTTTTTGCTGCTTATTGCTCTTCTAAAGTGGTTGGCAAATTCTCTCCTGAGGAGAAGAAAATGTTTTACAAATAGAACAATACAGAAAATAAATTCAGAAACAAATTAATGTGTCTGGTTTTCCACAGAGACATTCCTGTATGTCCATCCCTCACTTTATTAAAAAAAAAAAAAAAAGAAAAAAAAAAAAAAAGAAAAGAAAAAAAAAGCTTAGTGCACCCTGTGTTATGCACAGTATTTTGTAGGTACAGAAGTGTGCACAGACTTGTGGATGCAAGTAAAGATTCTTGATTCAGAATGTTCCTGTCTGTGCGGGATCTTGAGGTATGTAATACAACACAACTTGCGTATCTGTGCACAGAAGCAAAAATGTTGTGATAAGACCGTAGTCTTGGAAAGAATGGTCATGTTCCTCCATCTTAATGTTCCATTTATTCTAATCATTATGACTTTGTGAGTCAAAATACAGTCTTCTAAAAGAACTTGACATGGTCCCCCACCACATCCTCATCTCCAAATTGGAGGGAAGTGGATTTGATGGGTGGACGACCCGATGGATAAGCAATTGGTTGAAAGGCCGCAGACAGAGGGTGGTGGTCAATGGCTCTATGTCCAGGTGGAGGCCGGTAACAAGTGGTGTCCCCCAAGGGTCTGTCTTGGGACCGGTGCTCTTTAACATCTTTATTAATGACATCGATGAGGGAATTGAGTGCACCCTCAGCAAGTTTGCTGACGACACCAAGCTGAGTGGTGCGGTTGATACGGTGGAAGGAAGGGATGCCATTCAGAGGGACCTCGACAGGCTGGAGGGCTGGGCTCGGGTGAACCTGATGAGGTTCAACACGGCAAAGTGCAAGGTTTTTCATTTGGGCCGGAAGAACCCCAGACACCTGTACAGGCTGGGAGGAGCGGTCCTTGAGAGCAGCTCGGCAGAGAAGGACCTGGGGGTCCTGATGGACGAGAGACTGAATATGAGCCAGCAGTGTGCTCTGGCAGCTCAAAAGGCAAATGGGATCCTGGGCTCCATCAGGAGAGGGGTGGCCAGCAGGGACGGGGAGGTGATTGTCCCTCTCTACTCGGCTCTTGTGAGGCCCCATCTGGAGTACTGTGTCCAGGTGTGGAGCCCTCAGTACAAGAAAGACATTGAGATTTTGGAAAGGGTCCAGAGGAGGGCGACTAAGATGATCAGGGGGCTGGAGCACCTCCCCTATGAGGACAGGCTGAGGGAGTTGGGCTTGTTCAGCCTGGAGAAGAGAAGGCTGCGGGGTGACCTCATTGCAGCCTATCAATACCTGAAGGGAACCTACACCCAGGAGGGGAGTAAACTCTTCAAAAGGGCTGACAACAGCAGGACTAGGGGAAATGGATCCAAGTTGAAGGAGGGAAGATTTAGGTTGGATGTTAGGGGGAAGTTCTTTACTAGGAGAGTGGTTAGGCCCTGGAACGGGCTGCCCAGGGAGGTTGTGGATGCCCCGTCCTTGGACGTGTTCAAGGCCAGGTTGGACGGGGTCCTGGGCAACCTGATCTGAATGTGTATGTTTGGTGGCCCTGCTAGGCAGGGGGGTTGGAACTACATGATCCTTGAGGTCCCTTCCAACCCGGGTGATTCTGTGATTCTGTAACTTCAATACATATTTACATTGTATACTGTAGCTGTTACAGTGGATGAGTTAAATAGTGGAAGTGATTTGTAGAGTCATACTGTTAAAGCCTATAAGGGAAATCTTTAAGGATTATCTGCATTTTTGAATAGCATAACTTCTGCTGCATTAAGATGTGAAGATTGTTAATATGCTATTTTGTGGTACTTTGCAGTGCACATTATTACTGGGTTGTGCATAACTCTGGTCAGTCTGAATCTTACTTGACTGTCTTGTTGAACTCTTATCCTTTCCAGTATGCTGACTGGATCCCAGCTTGTCTGTATCTGGAATCTTCTGAGCTTGTCAGTCTGCAGCAATACCCAGACTAGAAGATTTGTAACACATCATTGCAGTCCCAGGGTTTGCAGTCTTGCAGTGTGGATATGAATTATTGGCAGACATGCTGCTGAAATTAGATCTAATCCATGACAGAGTTGCACAGCTGAAGTGCGCTCACTTTATTCCTTTTGGTGTATTTGTTTTTGATAAGTAGAACTCTTTAGCTATTCACGCATGGAGGATGAAACTGAACTGGGTTTCTGTTTGTAGTGCTCTTTACTGAGTGAACAACTGTTGTTTACTCTACATCCCAGTTTCAGACTTTTCTGACTTCAAATACTAACACTTCCTTTAAAAACAACCACGCGTACTGGTGGGTTGATAGGCTGTGTGTTTACTTTGTAATTTTTTTGTTCTCTGTACTTTAGTAAGGCCTTCTGTGTTAAACTTCCTATGGAAACCAAATGTGCTTTGATTTTAGTATGATGTCAATTTATTTTTCTTCTTGATTTTCTTCTTGCGCACTGAAGTCATTCCTGAGAAATGAAACAGGATTTAGTCCTACAATTTTTTTTGAACTTCTTTCTGTCCATCTTTTTTCTTTTTCTTCCTTTTATCTTTTTTGATTGTAGCCCCTGAAGTCGTGTTCTGTAGCGCTTTTCAGATAAGGAAAATGTTCATTTATTTTGGAAGAATTAATTTTAATTTCTAAAACATTAAAATTGCTTTGCAGCCTAGTAGGGTAAAGGCCAGCTTGTTGATTGCGCCCTTGCTCCCCTACTGTCATTCCTGCACATGGTATGTTGTATGGATGGCATCCTGCAGTATCCGGTTGGTTGCTTGGTTTGTTTGTTTGTTTTAATTCAGACTTTATCTGTAATAAATGTCTCTTACCTTTAAAAAAAAAAAAAAAAGTCAAAAAGTGCAAAAAGTGCAAAAAGTGAAACCAGAACACTAATAAATGATGCTATTATTTTATTATCTTTTATTATCTTTTTCAGATGATTGCAAAGGGAAAAAATGCTTCTGAGCTGTTTCCTGCTGTTGTGAAGAATGTTGCCAGTAAAAATATTGAGGTATTCCTACAGCTTATTAAAAACATTGTTAGAGAAGATCAGTGCATAACCGAAAATTCTGTCTAATTGTATCAGTCTTCAGCATAAATTGTAAATTATTTCTAGCACTTTTTTTTACTAGAATTGCTATTTTTTAAAAAAATTCCCTACAAATATAGTGTTAAAGAAAAAGTCCTGTGTATAGATTAAAGGAAGCCCATTGAATGATTTTTTTTGGGAGGAGAGAGACAACTCTTGATGATTTACATTATAAAAAATAATCAAAACCACATGAAACATGCTCGAAAGGGTTGATATGAGAAAGCTTATGGAAGCATGTGGTTGCAATTAACTGCTGAGGACATAATCTCTTCGAATTGAGGGTGATTTGTGCTACAATACATTTGAAAGCATCAAATACAGATTAACAATGAGAGAAGAGTGGAGTAAAAAACTTTCACTGAGCCTAGACCTATACTATACTAATAGAAATGAAGTACCCAAGCATTAGGATTGCCAAGGAAGATCACTTTAACTCAAGTCTCTTAAGAAGTGTATGATTAGACAGTAGTTGCTGATGAAGTGTGTTAAGAATAATGATTTGTTCCATGACACTTAAGTATTGGTTCTTTTGGTAACTTAATTTGGAAGAGTTATTTTAATGCTCTTCTTATTTATGTGAATGCCTGTGATCTAGGAAGATTATGAAACAGAAGCTTTCAAATCTCAGAAAATCTTGGAAATTTGTCAGAGGGGGAAGTAGGTCCCGTCTTGAGTGAAGAAACTTACTGTTGTGCGTTTTAACATCAAATCTTTGGGTTTGGTGTATGCTTTAACAGACATGGAGGCTTTAAAGCAAGACTATGCATGCATTTTAGGACTTGCCTTTATTCATTTGCTTTATATGAATAATTATGTAGGGTATCATATGAAAAATGACAGACTGAAGAAAGTTTAAATGTCATGTAGGAGAAGCTGGAGAGGAAGTTGGGTCAGAATCATCAGTGGTAGGAGTTCATTTCTTGAGACAGGAATGAATTTCTTTGATTTACACTTAATTATGTAATTTTAAAAAAATTATTATAAGGATACTTAATAGCTTTATCAGGACTTTGATAAATAAAAGCAATAGCAGAAGTAAAAGGTTTATTTGTTTGTTTACTATCAATTCTATCATTGCAGTTATTTGTCTACCTTTTCCCCAGAATCAAGTGGTAAATGCACAATGTTTCTTGATTTTGTATCTTTTCTTGCTTTCCTTTTAGGGGAGGATGTGAGGGAAAATATCTTGGACAAAAACTTTCACTTAAATTTTTATCTAGGATTTTTGAAAACTGCATTTGCTTCCAACTAAGACTTGTTTACATCCACAAACTTTCCACGTCTCTTGAGGGGATCTAAAACAATGTCTGCATTAGGAAGTTGTACGGCCAGGCATTTTATAAAAAAAGAAAAAGTAACTATTACTCAGGTATACTCAGTACCAGTACTATGCATACCAAGTCAGCTCTAGTTCAGAGGTTCCAAAATTGTAATTGACTTGACAAATTAAATTTGGATGAAAACTGTATGTGTCAATTAGCAGTTTCAGACTGCATAATGACCAATGAAGTCTGTTTTGGGGCAGTAGAGCAAACATGTAACAGTATCATCCTGTGTAGTAACAATTATCTAATAATTTTGGGAAAATAAAGTGGTTTGAAGTGCTGTTAATAGAAGGCATGCTGTAGTTCATCCCTTCTTTTCTGGAAATATGTATTCCATACATAACATCTGCTATAAGTTAAAAGTTGCTTTTTCCAAGGCTTGTGCCACTGCTGTGTAGATTTCCTGCTGTGATGGCTTCAGAAACCGCTATCTCACTGTGGGTACAGCAAGTACTGCGGTATAGCAAGTCACAGATACTTGTTTTCTTCCTTATTTTACACTGATGATTAGTAAAATTCTAGTCAGTGTAATTTGATTTTAAAGAAATTTTGGTTATTTAAATACTACTTCAGAAGTTCTTTTTTTCTTTCTTTTTTTTTCTTTTTTTTCCAAAAGCCTGTATTTGGCTAATGCCAAATGCTGTGCTCTGGAAGACAAGGAGGGCTATGCTTGCAAAGGTGATAAAAGTTGCTTTGAATGGCTAGAGCTTGAGTTGCTACTCCAATAGAGGCAATACTGCATAGCTCCAGGCTCCAAGGTATAATAGTATTGAAGCTGAGAATGTATTCCTGATAGTGCATATGTACACACATACAGGTATATTTTGTGTGTGTATAGATACATGCAATACAGGTACATACTGCAGCTGCCACATAAGTTGACTGAGAACTTGTATGAATGCAACCGCTAGGCAGTTCAAGAGGAAGTTCAAGAGGAAGTTCTTGAGGGAATAGGTTTGTACATACATGGAGGGTAAATCAATCTAACTGGGTCTCCTCAGTAGCTGGCCCATAGGTGCCAATCTTTTCAATTAATGGCAGCTAGACAAAGGGCCTTGAGTCTGCAGAACTACTTCTGTGGCTGCTACAGGATGCTCTGCACGTACATGCTCCCTATGTCCACCCGTAGCTACCACCCTGTAGTTTTGCCCTATGGACAACTGTGTGCGTGTATACAAACACATGACCCTGGATAGGATAACCCCGGTCTCTTATAGTTTTCTCTTTAGGGAGAGACATAAATAGTGTGTTTCTCTCCCTAAAGCCTCCAGGTTTTTCTGGAAGCTGGACAGAACTCTTCTGGTCCACTCTCTTGCCAGCTTTTTCTGGGATGTCTCTTTTCTGTACCTGTATTCTTACCTCTGCTTGCCATGCACTTCACCTACTTGCTGACACTTAGTTTCACTCACTCTCCAGTTGCTCGTGGGCTCTCTAACCTGTGGTGATGGCACTCATGCCCTCACTTGTTCTTGTCACTTATGGGGCTCCCGTGTCCTGAGATCTCACTCAACGTGATGTTTTTTGTTGTTGGTACCCAAGGTCAAATGGCCCATGCTCTGATTGCTGTCATATATTGTGTATTCAATGTGAAGCTGTATGTACTTCACAGAACATAATTCAAAAAGGACTTTTTATAAGACTATATGACAGAATGCTGATCAGGTGCAGGGCACAGAGGATCACAGAATCATTAAGGTTGGAAAAGACCACTAAGATCATTGAGTCTAACCTTCAATCCATCACCATCATATCCACTTAACCACATCTCTCACTGTCTTTTCTTAAAAACCTCCAGGGACAGTGATTCCACCACCTATATATGGGCAGCCTGTTCCAATGCCTTGCCACTCCTTCACAGAATAAACTTTTCCTAATATCCTACTTGAACCTCCTGTGGTGTGACTTAAGGCTATTACCTCTCATCTTATCTAGGTTACTAGTTACCTGGGAAAAGGGGCTTACCCCCACCTCACTATAGAGGCAGAGAACCGTAACATCTTTCCTTAGCCTTCTCTTCTTCATACTGTAAAACCCCAGATCGTGCAGCCATTTCTTTTAAGTCTTGTATTTCAGACCCTTCACAGCTTTGTTGCCTTTCTCTGACCATGCTGCAGGGCCTCAATGTCTGTCATGTAGTTAGGGGGGCCAAAATTGAAAGCACTACTCTTAAGTGCATCCTCAGGGGGATTGTCACCTCTCTGCTCCTGCTGGCAACACTATTTCTGACACAAGCCAGGATGCAGTTGGGCTTTGACCACCTGGGCATGCTACTGGGTTGTGTTCAGCTGAACGTCAACCAACACTCCTGGGTCCATTTCTTTCACTGTCTTTCAGCCACTCTGCCCCAAGTCTGTCGTGTTGCCTGGGGTTGTTGTGGTCAAAGTGGAGGCCCTGGAACTTATCTTGTTAAAGATCGTATCAGGCCATAGAGACTGATGGCCTCAGCCCATCAGTCTGGCCTGCCCGCATCCCTCCATATGGCTTTCCAATCCTCAGGCAGATTGACACTTGCTTCAACTTGGTGTTGTGTGGGAACTTACTGGGAGTGCACTCAATTTCCTCATTCAGATCACAGTAAAAATATGAAACTGAACTGGCCTCAATACTGACCTCTGAGGAGCACATGGCTGGCTGGTTGCCAGCTGGATTCAACTTCATTCACCATCTCTCTCTGAGCCCAATCATGCAGCCATTCCTTTTTACCTCTTATTTCTCTATTTTTACCTACTGACTCTGCTCCAAATTATATTACGGTCCCTTCATTTCCATGTCTTTGGTTCTTTCCTAGAACATCCCATAAGTCCTGAAATACTCTGCCTCTTCACATAATGCATCCCGTGCTCTTAGGCCCAGTACCAAATGAAAGGTACTCAGATATTTACTCTTGATGTGTTTCACACCTGGACCCTGGGGCTGAGAAGTTCCTTTGAGGGACCCAAAAGGGTATCCCTTCTTTGGAGCCCTAAATTTGAGTTCTCTTCTGTTACTTGGAGAAGTGTTGATGGTTCTTGTCGTGGATCCAATCTAGGTCAGGTTATTATTCTGCTGCTTCTCACTGCATTGTCTCTCTATTCTCCTTTGTATGTGTGAAGATAACATTTTATCACATAAATGCTATTTACTATTCTTTTTTTGTAT
This sequence comes from Lagopus leucura, assembly GCF_019238085.1. Lineage (NCBI taxonomy): Eukaryota > Metazoa > Chordata > Aves > Galliformes > Phasianidae > Lagopus > Lagopus leucura. The sequence goes on along the minus strand of NW_024962268.1, from coordinate 4,230,328 downwards.
TAGTGTTTTTGCGATTATTGTATTTGAAATCAAATAATTATATAATTCACATTTTCTCTGTGCAGTGGTCAAAGTTCCACTATTTGCTGGTGAAAAACATTTGTGTGGCAGGAGACTTAAACAGAAAAGAGATCAGGGCATTTAGAAAAGACAGGTATCTGACTAACCTTTGTAAATAATTAAATTGACGAATTTAGGTCACTGTAACTAGACAGAGCTAACCACTTCAGTGTCTCAGATGACTTTTCATGATTCAGTTTTTACTCTGAAATTCCTAGAAATTACTTGGAATGAATTCAGTCAGATTGAATGGGGCTCTGAGCAACCTGATCTAGCTAGTTGTCCCTGTTCATTGCAAGGAAGTTGGACTAAATGACCTTTAAATGTCCTGTCCAACTCAGATGATTCTATGATCTTGATAGTATTTTCTGAAACAATTTTTGTCATTTTTCCCCCAGCTTTAACCCTGTCAGAAATTTGTCTGTACAGATTGCTACAACGCAGTAGCATAAAGTATATCAGCTTTTCATGAGTGCTTTTCCTGACTAGAAAAGGCTGCTTGTTTTTTTTTATTTTTCTTTAAACCTGTGCCGAGTGCTCTGGTACAAGAAAGTAGAGATGAAGACGCAGTAAAACATACTCATTTGTCTTAAGAGAAGCAAAGGGCATCTTATTGTTTTACAGAAGTGCCTTGTGATTTTGTTTTTGTAAGTACATACTGACCTTAACTTGATTATGTGCATCATGGCGCGTGTTGTAAGGATGCAAGAAGTGACCTAATAAACAATTGGTGGTATAGAACAAAAATAAATCTTGATCAATACCTCACGGACTTTGATGTGTTTTTATTGATAAACTAATTAAACAAATCTGCCTATATTCCTCAAGGCTAATGTGCCCATGTTATGATTAGTTTCATAGGAAGGAGCATTTTAACATTGAGTGAAGGTAAGTGATAGAAGAACAGTGTAGTCACGAAGCTGTAAGGGCTACCATTTCTAGTCAGAGTGGATTCAGGGAAAGGAGGCTATCTTTGCACACCTGCAGTCATTCAGTGCATAGGCCTCTTGTGATCGATGTTGACTGCAGTTTGTCTGTAGCAGAGCTGCAAATAATACAGTGTGGTGTAACCTTCTGTGATTTAATATTCTGGGTTTTTTTTGCCAGAACTGGCAGAAAGATACATCTTCTGATAGCAACGGTAATTATAGCACAGCTGTAGTTGAGAGTCTTGAGGAGTTTTCTATTAGAAGCCCCAAGAGTTGGTTGAAGTTGTCCAATGTAAAAAATATTATCCCTGCTTCCTTGACTTATAGTGGCTATGAGGGGGTAAAGTGAATTAAATTGAATTTCTGCTTTCCCCAAAGTTATACTGAGATTTTCTTACTCTTTGAACATTATGTCCCTTGTAATATACTTACATTGGCCACATCCTTTGAATGTTTTGAACCATGCAAAGGGGGATCTAATGCCTTTTGCTTTTGTCCAAGACATAGTCAGAAGTGCTTTTTTAATTAAACTATATAGTCTACCACTGTTCAGCTTGAAGTTATATTCTATTCCAAATGTGTAAAGTAATTGATTTTGAGTTTTCAATGTAAATGTAAAATGTGCCTGTTTAAACTGTGGTTACCACTGATTTCACCCAATCTGTTTTCCCTAAGAATGTATTAGCAGTTCTCACATGGTCAGTTGCCATATGGTAGCTTCTTATGTTACTGAAGTCTTTATAAACGTGTTAGTAATATAAAACAATACTTTGTATTGTTAGTCTTGATCTGAGTATTGTAAATTAAGTAATATTGCAGCACCTCAAGGAACGTCTGTTAAAGGGATTACATTAAGTCATAGGACATCTGAGAAGCATGTGGATGTTCCAGTGATGCTATTAACTCTTCCTTCAAAAAATAAAGTGTTTATGTAACTGTGCAATCTAGGGCTTAGTTTTGCAGAATTCCACAACTAACTTGTAATAATGTTCTTTGTGTTTTTGTTTTCAGATAAAAAAGCTTGTGTATGTTTATCTGATGCGATATGCAGAAGAACAGCAAGATTTGGCATTGTTGTCCATCAGTACTTTTCAGCGTGCTTTGAAAGTGAGTGACTATGAAATAGTATTTTATGCAGAATTCTGAGCTGCCATCGCAAAAAGATCTTAAATATGATCAGGTTCTTTGATTCTAATTAACTTAAATGTACTTAACCAGATTCAGATGTGTAATTGACAGGGTATTTTTATGCTGCTTCAAACTTCTTCAAGTGTTAAGCAGCTAAGTCTGCATGAAGTGCCATTACCTTTCTAAAGAAAAGAAGCTGATTGGTGCTCTCACATTCACACAGACAACATTTATCTTGTCTTTCTTCTTTCCTAGTTATGTATGTGACAAGACCTTATTATAACTGAAGCCTCCTGTTTCTTTTAGCTTACATGAAAGGCGTGTATATACAAGAGAGAAGCATAACGTAACATAGTGTTTACATTACAATATGCAATATGTTGCATGTGCTTCTTTTAATATAAAGTGTTGAAAAACTTTTTGCACTGGTTTGCTTCTGATTTGTGTGACAACATGGTATTGGATCAGAGAGCAGAAGTCAGGATTGCCCTTAAAGTATGACTTCTGATGTTTAGAAAGGTCTCTTAAATCTGTACCAATGAATTTGGCTGGAATTTATGATGGGAGGATGTTGAGGTTTTTTCCCTTGCATTCTTCTACTAAAGCTATTCTAGATTTATTCTGTGTATTCAAACCCATGATTAATGGAGTAGGTTTTCATAACTGTTCTTCAAAGTACAGTTACTTTGCGGTATTTTTGTATCTCCAACCTAACCTTAGCATTATAAAGAAAGACGTATCCTGGAAGGAAAGAAGAAAAGGTAGAAAACGAAGGAGGTTTCAAAACATTTGGCTTTCAGATTTTACACATTCTTGAGAATATCAATTTTCTTACTGGCTTTGTATTATATCTCCCAGTTAGGAATACAAGTGAGTATATACTTAGGAAGAACTTGAGTTGAAGTGTCACAACTAAGAACCACATTTAAATTTGCTAGAAGTTATGTTTCAGTAATATCTGAATTGTTTTCGAAACATCTGAATTCCAGATCATTAAAGAATATGCTTGTCTTTTATAATGGAAAGTAAATGATGATGCTACGTTTTATTTTTTTTTCCATTAAAAATTTATTGCGTGAAGTTTGGCACATTTACTTGCTGGTGTGTCTTTAATTTGTAGGTCTGAGTTATGGTGTGATAAATTTGGATGGTTTAATCTTGTAATGGCTTGTGTTGGAAGGGACCTCAAAGATCACCTGCTTCCAACCTGCCCTGCTACAGTCAGCGTTGCTGACCATGATCCCAAGCACTACATCAGGCTGCCCAGGGTTCCACAACTCTGGGGTTGAACACCTCTAGGGGTGAGACATGCACAGCCTCTCTGGGCAGCCTGTTCCAGTACTTCACCACACTCAAAGTTTCCCCTTTAATTTAATTTAAATCTCCCTTCTTTTAGTTGGAAACCATTCCCCCTTGTCCCCTTAATATGCCATTACTAGGGTAAGCACTCCAGAGGATTTAATGTATGCTTCTTATCTTATTTTTCCCTTTCTCTCCCATTTTTTTAGGATCCTAATCAGCTAATCCGTGCAAGTGCTCTCAGAGTTTTATCTAGTATCCGTGTGCCAATTATTGTTCCTATTATGATGCTTGCTATTAAAGAAGCGTCTTCTGATTTATCTCCTTATGTGAGGAAAAATGCGGCCCATGCAATCCAAAAACTGTACAGGTGAGTTATTCTGAGAAATACTGAAAAACGTTTTAAAGATCATTATGGATACTGGTTAGTAAAACTGTTGTGGATGTTGTGTGTGTCCCAGATGTATATCAGATCTGTTTTTTTAGAAGTATAAAATAGACATAGATTCAATCACTTAGCTGTTTTGATTGGAATTTAGACACCTTTGAATTTTTTTTCCCTAATTGCTACAGCAAAGGTTTTAATATTCTCAATTTTAACTATATACATACCAATAGTGTATCTACTGTTTGCTGATCCTTGGAAAGACACAGAGGACCACGAGAATTTTTTAAATCACTTTTATGTATTTAAAATGTCTTCATAAAAATTTGAAAATAAAATTATGTTCTATTTTAATATGCTTTTTTTTTTTTTACTTGGGGATGAGCTTTATATTTCTTTCTCCATTATTTTCTATGGTATATTCTTGTATAAGTTCAAAGTGTTTTTGATTAAATAGAGTTTTGATATATTTACAACAAACACAAGTATGGTATGTGTAGTAACACAATGCTGAATAGTTTTTTGCTTCATACAGTAACATGGTAAGTATGAAAATATATGAAAGAGAAACCGATGCAGTGTTTTCTGTTTTTTAATTAGCCTGTTACTGTAATCAATGTAGCAACGAGTGCAGATATGTTTTTAGCATTTGTATCTTTCATCTTGAAGTCATTCACTTTGGTTTGCAATACAGATGACAAAAGAATGCTTCCTAATAGAAATTCTATCTCTACAAATCCATTTCTTCCCTCTTCAGAAATCCTTCTTATGAAAGAGCTCTTACAAAGAAGAGGATAGTGGCTGACTCATCTGCGGGCAATAATATTTGTATCTTTCATAGTACAGATGATGAGTGTAACTTCTGGGCTATAATGCTGATGGCTTTTTTCACGACATTCTTGTGAAAAGCCTGGGCTGGGTTCCCTCTCTGCGGTCTTTTTTACAGTGAGTGCTCTCATCTGATGGCCTTGGGAGTAGTTGGGTCAGGATGTTACCTGTTTCAGTCACCAGCTGTCTATCCACCTCTCTGTGAACGTGCAGACATGTTGTCATGACAATGTTGTCACTTAAAGTAGCAAAAGGATTTTTCAGGTCCCTACTGTTCAAGTAATGTTCTTTCTTTTATCAGAAAGGGCTTGTATATTATGAAGTTTCAGACAGTTGTAGCTGCACAGTCCACCTTACCTGCAGTAGAATAAGCTTCAGTGTTACTTGTGAGCAGATCAGAAACTAGCAGTTGAGTGCCTGGTAAAGCCTTTGTCCCACAACATTCTTCTCTCCAAATTGGAAAGATACGGATTTGACGGGTAAACTTTAGATGGATGGAGAACTGGCTGCAGGATTGAATCCAGAGAATAGTGTCCAATGGCTCTGTGGCTGAGTGGAAACAAGTGGTGTCTCCCAGGGGCCAGTGCTGGGGCTGATTGTCATTTTCATCAATATGTGCATACGTTAGTACAGATTAGGGGATGACCTTGTGGAGAATTGCTCCAAGGAGAAGAACCTGAGGTCCTGGTGAACAACAGGTTGGCCATGAACCAGCAGTGTGCCCTACCGGCCAAGAAGGCTAATCATGTCCAGGGGTGCCTTAAAAAAAGTGGCCAGTGGGTTAAGGGAGGTGATCTATCCCCTTTACTCTGCCATGGTGAGGCCACATTTAGAATACTGTGTCCAGTTCTGGGATCCCCTGTTCAAAAAGCTGGGGATCTCCTAGGAGAAGTCCATCTGAGAGCAACAAAGATGATGGAGGACCTGGAGCATCTCCTTTGAGAGGAAAGGCTGAGTAACCTGGATCTGTTCAGCCTGGGGAAAAGAAGACTGAAGGGTGTTCTGATTAATGTTTATAAACATCCAAATGGAGGTGGGAGGCAAATGGATGAGGCCAGGCTCTTCTTGGTGGTGTTTAGTGACAGGGCAGAGGATAATGGCCTAAAACTTGAACATAGGAAATTCCATACTAATGTGTGGAAAAACTGCTTAATTGTATGGTTGACAGAGCACCAGAACAGATTGCTCAGAGAGGCTGTAAAGTCTTCTTCTATAGAGATATTCAAGACCTGTCTGGATGCCTACCTGTGATATCTGTTTTAGGGTACTTGCATTAGCAGGACGTTTGTACTTGATGATCGTTTGAGATCCCTTCCAACACCTGCAATTCTGTGATTCTATTATCAATGACATCAACAGTGGGGTCAAGTGCACCAGTTTGCAGATGACAGCTGTGGGGCATGGTTGACATGCCTGAGGAATGGGATGCCATCCAGGGGAACCGAGACAAGTTTGATCAGTGGGCCTAAAATAACCTTGTGAGGTTCAATAAATCCAAATGCACCTGGTTTGAGGCAAACTCCACTACCAATACAAGCTGGGGGATTAAATGATTGGGCCTGCTGAAAAAGACCTGGGGTTACTGGTGGATAGAAAGTTGGACATGAGCTACCAGTGTGCCTTCACAGCCCAGAAAGCCAACTGTGTCTTGGGCTGCATCAGAAGTGTGGCCAGCAGGTCAGGGGATGTGAGCCTATCCTTCTACTCTACAAAGCCTCACCTGGAGGGCTGCTTCCAGATGTGCAGTCCTCAGTACAGGAGAGACATGGACCTGTTGGAGTGTATTCAGAGGAGGGCCACAAAAATGATCCAGGGGATGGAACATCTCTCCTCTGAGTACGAGCTGAAAGAGCTGAAATTATTCAGCCTGGAGAAGGCTCCAAGGTGACTTGATAGTGGCCTTTCAGTATGTAAAGGAGAGCTGCAAGGTAGAAGGGGACAGACTCTTTAGTAGGGTCTGTTGTAATAGGATAAGGGAAATGGTTTCAAATGTAAAGAGGGTAGATTTAGGTTGGATGTAAGGAAAAAGTCTTTTACAGTGAGATTGGTGAGGCTTTTGCACAGGTTGCCTGGAGATAGGGTGGATGTCCCATCCCTGAAGTAATACCAGAATGGAGCTTTGAGTAACCTGATCTAGCTGTGAATGTCCTTGTTTAGTGCAGAGGAGTTGGATTAGATGACCTTTAAAGGTCCTTTCCAACTCTGAGGATTCTGTGATTTGGGAACTGCTTATAGTAAGTGTGCCAACTTTTATTGTCACTTTTTCAAAATCTGCTTCTGGAGTTTTCGTATCTGATGGCACTGGTTTGCCACAGGGCCAAGGGAGAGAGTACAGCTTTCTGAATTTTATGAAGCAGCAGCAGTGCCCAGAACTACTGAAGGCCATCCAGTTAATTTGTCTGTAGGCTGATAAAGTTGGCTTGTCTTCATATCAGCATGTGTGTGTCTCAGCAGAACAGGGATCATAACTGGTAGCTCTGCAGTGAAAAAGATCATACACTGGAAGCAAGGCTGTCTTTTGGCATATTTATTTAATAAGCATATCATTTCAGAGTTGGTGAGATCATTCTGAATTTGGTAAGAATCAAAATTCCACAGGCCATGGATCTTTGATTTGAAAATCAGTCAACAGTTTATCTACTCTCCTACATCTAATAATCCATCTTCTGTGAGCATTTAAGCAAGAAGCACTGTTATTTTATTCTAGTAGTGCCTGTATGTTCCACTTACTTTTTGGTTTCCATAACTTTTGTATCTGTTGGATAGTCCTGTTGCTCACTTAGTACCCCAGTCAGACTTCTGATGAGGGTTCAATACTTCAGTCTTCTTTGGATTTAGTATCATAGTATATATAGTATCTAGCCTAGAAGACCTTATTCATTAGTGGTTCAATCAGTCCAGGCAATGGGAACCTTGCATATCCAAACAGAAGAGATTTCAGGCATAGTATGAACACCAGCATTTGTGCCCAAAGCAGTCAACATTGCCAGCTACACCAGTGTAATTTTATCATTGAAAATATTAGACATCTTGTTTATTTCTCATAGAATGCACTTCAAAGCTATTTCTGTCTTCTGTTTATCAATAGAAAATTCTACTGTGTACTTGTACCTACTTGCAGCAGTGTCTAGAAAAAGATTTGACTACCAACATCAGTATTAAATGCCATAATGGGAACACATCATTCTAAGCTTTTCAGTCTTATTTTCCAAGAATGCTTCCTTCCTTATCTAAAGTTTCAGAAAGAGGAGGTGGAGAAATGAAAATTAAACCACTGGAGCCCTTACTGGAGATTGCCTTGATCTCATACAAATAGGTTTTTTTCAAAATGTGTTGTTACTAAGCCCCCTGCACTGATAGATAGGGATGGGGAGCAGAATAGGCCCTACTTAGTCTACAAGGAAATGGTTTTGGATTTGCTCTGAAAGATGGATTCTCACAAGTCCATAGGGCTGAATGGATAGCACCCTAGAGTGTTGAGGAAGTTGGCGGATGTGGTTACTAAGCCACTCTCCAGCAGTCTGGCTACCTGGAGATGTCCTAGTGGATTGGAGACTGGCAGATCACAGAATCACAGAATCACAGAATTGTAGGGGTTGGAAGGGACCTCCAGAGATCATCGAGTCCAACCCCCCTGCCAAAGCAGGTTCCCTACCGTAGGTTGCACAGGTAGGCATCCAGGCAGGTCTTGAACATCTCCAGAGAAGGAGACTCCACCACCTCCCTGGGCAGCCTGTTCCAGTGCTCCGTCACCTCACTGTAAAGAAGTTCTTGCGCATGTTTGTGCAGAACTTCCTATGCTGCAGTTTCCAGCCATTTCCCCTTGTCCTGTCTCCACTCACCACTGAAAAGAGTCCGGCCTCGCCATTCTGCCCCCCACACCTTAGATATTTATAGACCTGGATCAGGTCCCCTCTCAGTCTCCTTTTCTCAAGGCTGAACAGACCCAGTTCACTCAGCCTTTCTTCATAGGGGAGATGCTCCAGGCCCTTCACCATCTTCATGGGCCTCCGCTGGACTCTTTGCAAGAGATCCCTGTCTTTTTTGTACTGGGGAGCCCAGAACTGGATGCAGTGCTCCAGATGAGGTCTTACCAGGGCAGAGTAGAGGGGGAGGATCACCTCCTTTGACCTGCTGGCCACGCTCTTTTTAATGCACCCCAGTAAGCCATTGGCCTTTTTGGCCACAAGGGCACACTGCTGGCTCATGGCCAACCTGTCATCCACCAGGACACCCAGGTCCCTTTCCGCAGAGCTCCCCTCCAGCAGGTCATCCCCCAGCCTGTACTGGTGCATGCAATTATTCCTCCCCAGATGCAAGACTCTACACTTGCTTTTGTTAAACCTCATCTGTTTTTTTTCTGCCCAACTCTCCAGCCTATCCAGGTCTTGCTGAATGGCAACACAGCCTTCAGGCGTGTCAGCCAATCCTCCCAACTTCGTATCATCGGCAAACTTGCTGAGGGTGGCCATTATCCCCTCATCAAGGTCATTGATGAAGATGTTGAACAAGACTGGACCCAGCACAGACCCCTGAGGAACACTGCTAGTTACAGGCCTCCAACCGGACTCTGCACCACCAACAACGACCCTCTGTGCTCTGCCAGTCAGCCAGTTCTCAACCCACCTCACTGTCCACTCATCTATCCCACACTTCCTCAGCTTTGTTATAAGGATGTCGTGGGGGACAGTATCAAATGCCTTGCTGAAATCAAGGTAGACTACATCCACTGCTCTCCCCCTATCCACCCAGCCAGAGACAACATCATAGAAGGCTACCAGGTTGGTCAAGCACGACCTCCCCCTTGTGAACCCATGCTGACTACTCCTGATAACCTCCTCTTCTTCCAGTTGTCTGGAGATGACATCCAGTACAAGCTGTTCCATCACCTTTCCAGGGACAGATGTGATGCCTATCTTCAAAAAGGAATGGAAAGATGATCCTGGTAGCTACAGACCTATCAATCTCACCTCAGTGCTGCAGTAGGTTATGGAACGGATAATCTTGGGAGCCATCATGGACCAATTAAAGGTCAACCAGAGGATCAGGCCCAGTGAGCAGGGGTTTAGGAATGCTAGATCCTGTCTGACAAACCTGATTACATTCTATGACAAGGTGACCCGCTTAGTAGAGGAAGGTAAGGGTGTCAATGTGGTCTGCCTGGACTTCAGTAGAGCCTTTGAGACTGTCCCCACAGCATTCTCATGGAGAAGCTGGCTGCCCACAGTTTGGATGGGCGTACGCTCTGCTGTGTGAAACACTGGCTGGATGCTGGGCCCAAATTATTAAATGGAGTTAGGTGCAGTTGGTGGCCGGTCACAAGTGGTGTCCCTCAGAGCTCAGTTCTGGAGCCACTTTTATTTAACATCTTTATTAATGATCTTGATCAGGGGATTGAGTGCACCCTCAGTAAGTTCACAGATGACACCAAGCTGGGAGGGAGTTGATCTGCCTGAGGTAGAAAGATGCTACAGAGGGGCCTGGATAGACCAGATTGATGGGCCAAGGTAAACTGCGTAAGTTTTATTAGAGCCAAGTGTTGAGTCCTGCATTTGGTCACAACAACCCCAGGCAAAACCCTACAGGTTTGGAGGGGAGTGGCTGAAAAGCTGCCTGATGGAAAGGGACCTTGGTGTACTGATGGACTGATGGCTGAATATGAGCCAGCAGTGTGCGCTGGTGGCCAGAAAGGCCAATGGCATCCTGGCTTGTATCAGGAATGGTGTGGTGAGCAGGACTAGGAAGTAATCCTGCCCCTGTACTCAGCACTGGTGAGGCCTCACCTCAAGTACTGTGTTCAGTTTTGGGCACCTCAGTACAGAAAGGACATTGAGGTGCTGGAGCAGGTCCAAGGAAGGGCTACAAGGCTGGTGAAGGGCTTGGAGAATATGTCCTATGAGGAGAGACTGAAGGAACTGGGGCTGTTCAGTCTGGTGAAGAAGAGGCTGAGGGGAGACCTTATTGCTCTCTTCTAATATCTTACATATATCTTATATATCTTATCTTATATCTTATATATCTTACATATCTTATCTCGCTTACAGCGAGAGCGGGGTTGGTCTCTTCTCACTGGTGACAGGTGGCAGGATGAGGGGAAATGGCCTCAAGTTGCACCAGGGTAAGTTTAGGTTGGATATCAGGCAACACTTCTTTACAGAAAGGGTTGTTAAGCAGTGGAATAGGCTCCCCAGGGAGGTGGTTGAGTCACCATCCCTGGATGTGTTTAAAAACCATTTGGATGTGGTGCTCAGGGACATGATTTAGTGGAGGGTTGTAAGAGTTAGGGTAGTATGGTTAGGTCATGGTTGGACTCAATGATCTTTAAGGTCTTTTCCAACCTGAGCAATTTTATGATTCTGTGATTCTAAGTTACTCACCTACCTCTCTTCATGCTAAGTTAGAAGTTTTGAAATATAGGGAGTATTACTTTTCAGAAAGGGTGGTCAGGCACTGGAATGGACTGCCCAGGGAGGTGGTGGAGTCACAGAGCCTGGGGGTATTCAAGGAAAGACTGGATGTTGTGTTGAGGGACATGGTTTAGTGGGAGCTATTGGGAATAGGTGAACGGTTGGACTGGATGATCTTTTAGGTCTTTTCCAACCTTGGTGATTCTATGATTCTATGACCTACTAGAAAGACTTAGGACTGTAATCTGAAGACTTTGGTCCCTGACAGAGATTCCATTAAACTCCCCCGCCTTTTAAAACAATGCTGTTGTTTTACATGTGCTAATGATTGTGGTTTCTGAAAGTTTTATTATACGTTTAACCTAGTATTGCTAGTTATTACAACCTCGGTGATGTAGTATGCAGATGGGTACATATAGTTAATCTGTACTTGTATAGGATGGACAGTGCTTTAGGACATTTCATATGTCACCATTAAAACTTAAGTGTACAATGATGACCAAATGCTTCTTAACTATGTTAAAATGAGTTTTCAAAGTTATACAACTCCACATCTTTATAGCTATTTGAGTCCACAGTCTCTCTTGGCTTTGAGTTCTGCCATGTTCTGCGGATCGCTGTAGAAGAGGAAATTGGGATGAAAATTTTGTTCTTGCCTACCCCTTGTGTCTTTCTACACAAGAAAGCTAAGGAAGTAAGTTTTTCAATAATCAGTGCCTCTGACAAATTTTTCACGGTTGTTTCGAATATGTCAAAGGAAAGGTATGAATATGCTGGAAAAGTAGCACAGTGAGCTGTAAGCAGTTCAGGACCCTCCTGGAATGCATAAAGGATAACTTCTTGAGCCAAGCAATAGATAGCCCAAGGAGGGATGCAATATCAAACCTGTTGCTTACCAACTCAAGTGAACTGACTAGTGAAATCAGGATTGCTGATTGCCGCTCTCAGCTGCGTCGGCTCTAGAGATCATTGGATGGTGCAGTAAATGTTCCTGAAGGGTATGGGACAGAAAAGCAGAAAATCTTTGATGCTAAATTTTAGGAAAGCCAAATTCCAGATCTTCTGGGAGTTGGTCAGCAAACCACCTGGAAAACAGTCCTATGTATGGTATGAAGCAGAGATGGCAAATCTTTAAGGAAACTTCCTTTAGTGCACAGGAGCTCTTCCTGCCCAGGAGTAGGAGTCAGGAAACTAGAGGCATAGCCTGCTAGCGAGCAGTACAGGGAAGCTGGTAGCAACTGACAAAGTTAAGGCTGAGGTACTCAACTTTTTTGCTTTTGTCACCACTCGTGACTGAGCAGATGGGTCAGAAGGTGGGGACTGAGAGAGCAGTGTCCCTCCTGCTCTAAATGAGGATCAAGTTTGCAACCACCTGAGGAACCTAAACATCCCTAAGTCTGTGGGTCCCAAAGAGATGCATCCTAAGGGAATTGGCTTATGTAGTTGCCAAGCCACTCGATAATATTTGAAATCATGGAAAATTTGATCATGGTGATCAGGTGAAGTTTTTAGTGACTGGAAAAAATGCAATATTGATCCCAATTTTAAGAAGGGTAGGAAGGACAACCCAGGGAACTACTGACCTGTTGGTCATCTTGCATCCAAGGCACATGGAAGAGAGGGAGGTGATAGCCGCTCTCCATCATATTTGAAAAGTCATGGCTGTCATGTGAGGTCCTGGATGACTGGAGGAAGGGTCACATCACTCCCATTTACAAGAAAGGGAGCAAGGATGACCCAGGGAACTACAGGCAGGTGAGTCTCATGTCTGTGCTTGGGAAGATCATGGAACAGATCCTCCTGGATGACATGCTTGATCACATGAGGAATGGGCATGTGATCTGAGACAGCCAGCAGGGCTTCACCAGGGGAAGGTCATGTTTAACCAATCTGGTGGCCTTTGGCATCAGTGGACAAGGGAAAGGCAACCGATGTCATTTACCTGGACTTGAGCAAGGTCTTCAACATGGTCCCCCACCACATCCTTATTTCCAAATTAGAGGGATGTGGATTTGATGGGTGGACCACTTGATGGATAAGAAATTGGTTGAAAGGCCGCAGTCTGTCGCAGAGGCCACGGAGGGTGGTCATCAATGACTGTGTGTCCAGGTGGAGGCCGGTAATGAGTGGCATCTCCCAAGAGTCTGTCTTGGGACTTGTGCTCTTTAACATCTTTATCACTGACATCGATGACAGAATCGAGTGCACCCTCAGCAACTTTGCTGATGACACTAAGCTGAGTGGTGCGGTTGACACAGTGGAAGGAAGGGATGCCACTCCTCGACACGCTAGAAAGGAGGGCCCAGATGAACCTAATGAGGTTCAACACAGCAAAGTGCAAGGATTTGCAATTGGGCTGGAGGAATCCAAGGCATCCATACAGACTGGAAGGAGCAGTTCTTGAGAGTAGCCCTGCAGAGAAGGACCTGGGGGTCTTGACAGATGAAAAACTTCACATGAGCCAGCAGTGTGCTCTTGCAGCTCAGAAGGCAAATGGTATCCTGGGCTCCATCAAAAGAGGGGTGACTAGCAGGGACAGGGAGGTGATTGTCCCCCTCTACTCTGCTCCTGTGAGGCCCCATCTGGAGTACTGCATCCAAGAGTGGAGCCCCCAGTACAAAAAAGACAGGGAGCTGTTGGAGAGGGTCCAGAGAAGGGCCACGAAGATGATCAGGGGACTGGAGCACCTCCTCTATGAGGACAGGCTATGGGAGCTGGGCTTGTTCAGCCTGGAGAAAAGAAAGCTTCAGGGTGACCACATTGCAGCATTTCAATATCTAAAGGGAGCCTACAGAGGGGAGGGAAATCAACTCTTTGAAAGGGTTGATAATTGCAGGACAAGGGGAAATGGTTTTAAGTTGAGGAAGGGGAGATTTAGGTTGGATGTCAGGGGGAAATTCTTTACAGAAAGTGGTGAGGTGTTGGAACAGGCTGCCCAGAGAGGTTGTGGATGCCCTGTCCCTGGAGGTGTTCAAGGCTAGGTTGGATAGGGCCCTGGGCAGCCTGGTCTAGTATTAAATGTGGAAGTTGGTGGCCCTGCATGTGGCAGGGGGGTTGGAGATTTATGATCCTTGAGATCCCTACCAACCCTGTGATTCTGTGATACAGGACAAGCCAGCATAGCTTTACCAATGGTGACTCCTGCCTGACCAACCTGGTGGCCTTCTATGCTGGCATAACTGCATTGTGGACAAGGGAAGAGCCACTGGTGTCATCTGTCTGGACTTCAGCAAGGTCTTTGACACAGACCCCCATAACCTTTTTCTCTACAAATTGGAAATACATGGATTTGACAGGGCAACAAGACTAGTATATTGGCTTCTCTTGGTATTTCTTGTGGTTTAAGTGAACAGACAGCTAACATACCCAACCTTTTGCTCACAACTCCACTGCCCATTGAGATGTGGAGAGAATCAGAAAAAAAAAAGGCAGAACATGCAGGTAGAGATATAAACTATTTACTAGCCTGCCAACAAATGCCCAGCCAATCCTCAAGCAGTGGCTGCCTCCTTACGAACTCCCTTCAGTTTTATAGTTGTTTTTATGTCACACCTAATAGCATGGAATATCTCTGGCCAGTTAAGGTCAACTGTCCTGGTTCTGTGCTCTGCCAGCTCCTTGGTGCCACCAGTACAAGACAAGATAAACAAAAATAAGCAAAAATAAACAAAAATAATTTTTATCTTTTTTATACTACTTAAGTGTGGATTAAAAATTATGAAGATTACATTTCATGCTGAACTTTTTCTCAGATAAGGTATTTTGAAATTGGGTCTTTGAATTACTTAATATTTTCTGCAAGAAGATTCTTCAACACATTTGGTTCCCAGCTTGCATCTGGATGGAAACAAACTTAATGTGTCTTAAATTTCTGATATTTCTAACCAAATATGTAAAACAATTTTTTTTCCTTTCTAGTCTTGATCCAGAGCAAAAGGAAATGTTAATTGAAGTGATTGAAAAGCTGTTAAAGGATAGAAGTACGGTAAGAGACGAGTTGCTATTCCACATATGTGTATATGCTGTATGTGTGTGTGTGTATAAATGTATATTTAAGTTTATATATTTAGCTATATATATATTATATAAGCATTTGCATATATTTAAAGAGTTTTATTACTCTTTACACACACTATACAGCTGAATGACAGTCTGAGGAAGATTTTTCCTGAAGCCTTATTGGTGTGTTTTTATATGCTTCAAAATAGAGGCATCATTGTGTATCCATGCATTATATTGAGAATGTGATAATGATAGTAACCCTTTACAAGACTGGTAATCTTTTTTTATGTTTTGGTTATTTTAAATCCATTTTCTTATTACTGATTGTTGTTGCTTTTGTGTGTGTGTGTGTATGCTTTTTTTTTTTTAAACTTAGCTTAAAAAAATGAAAAATTTATAATTATATGAGTCAGTGTACAAGTGCCTTTGCATTTTTTCAGTGAGATATTAACTGGATCATGTCAATTTGTGATATTATAAGAATAACTTCTGTGTAATACACAGTATACCTTTTGAAGCTTGTGGTGTATGCAAATGTTATGCAGCGATACTTGCTGTGCGCTTGTTTGTCCTTGCAAATTTCCTTCTTGGTAAGTAAAACTGATGTCCTCTGACAATTCACAATTTACAATTAATTTTCACAAGTCTTAGGTCAGGAAGGTAATTCTGTCAAGAGGAGTAAAACGACAGACTTCAAATATAAAACAGGGATGTAAATTAAAACACTTCTCTGGTTTGTTTTCAAATAACTGATGGCAAATGTATTGTTTTTTGACTAAGTGAGAGCACTGCTAGGTACCAGATAGTGAGTTACTTCATGTACCATTATTCACTATTACTATGTTGTGTTTTTTTTTCTGTTTTTAGATGTCAGTTTTTAGTGTTTACGTGTAATGTTAGTCTGCTATTACTAATGTAACATACTGTATGTTGTTCTAGCACAGTCCAGATGTCCAGGACAAAAATGGTGTCGATCTCTAATAGACATCTCACAACTTCCACTGAAGGGTTGCTGAAGAAGAGTGTCAGAGCTTAATGGCTCAGCAGGCAGTAAATCAGTTAGTTAGTTCTCCTGGCTGCATCCATGCTTGACCTGTACTCATTTGTCAGAGACCTTTGTGCTTCTGTGGAGGTGCCCCCAGTGGTTCTTAGTGTATTTTCTTTTTGTGGTTCATGCTCTTGGTGTGCATGCAATCTGTGAATGTGAGATTAGATTTTGTGTACCTGTGGAGGCATAAGGGACAGAGAAGCCACCTTTGTTTCTTCTTATTGCTGATGACAAGAAAATAAAATCCTTAGATTTCCCTGGCCACTATTACTTAAAATGAGAAACGAGGTACCTGACGAGTAGTCACTTATACATGAATTTTAATGAAATGTTAAAACATCCCAACTTTTTTTTCTATTTTTCTGAATGGCTGTTCTTGGAGATGTTTACAGGGGAAACTAGTTATCACTGCCTAATATATGCCATAATTCTGGTGCCTGCGTGACACTGAATAATAGACATTGTATTTATGAATACCAGCTGAAGCAGTAGTCACAGCTGTGCTATTTTTTCCCCAGAATTTAAGAATGATAATTTATATTTTGTTCTTCTGGGCCTTTTCAGAAAAGCTTCTTTGGAGATGTAATGTCGTAACTACTGAAGTGTTTTTCTCCTTCTGGTTGTACTTGAACTCTAACAAGGCCTGATCCAGCTTTGGCTGACATTTCTGCTTTAAGTTTTACTTTTTTTGTGAAAAATTCCAAACAGGAGCAATACAAATCTGCTTCTGGGATTTTAAATCAAAGCTCCTTCACAGTTTGTTCTGTTTTAAAAGGAGTCTATCTCTGCTTACTGCTTGATCGTTTGATTTCAGGAAGACTAATTAGTACAGAAAAGCTCCAATTTAAGTAGTCATCTCTTGTCATGTTCCACTGAACATTCCCAGGAAAACTCCAAATTTGTTTACAAGAAGCACTTGAGCACTAACAGGCGTAGAGTATCGTCTACCTCTCTAGAAAGCCTGTTTCAGTGTGCAGTCACTCTCACAGTACAGAAATGTTTCCTAATACTCAAGGTAATGCTTGCTTGTTATCTCTGTGCCTTTTCCATCCTTCTTGTCTTCCTGGGGGAGCTACAGGGAGTGCTGAGGTCCTCTTGGCCTCCTCTTCTCTGGTCTTGGCAATCCAAGTGTCCTCAGCTTCTCATTAGAGGACATGCCTTCCTGCCTTGTCACCAGGTTTGGTGGATACTCCCATCTGTGCCTGTGTCCAGTGTTGTTCTGTCCCAGGTGCATCCTTCAGCTTTTTCCTTCGTTGGATTTCACGCTGCTACTGATTTCCCAGTGTTCCAGTCTATCTAAATCCTTTTGTAAGGCCTCCTGTCCCTCCAGGGGGTCAACAGCACTTCCTAGTTCATTATTATTAGCAGACTTGCTGAGGATGGATTCCAGTCCACGTGGTGGTTCTTAAAGTTATATATGTAGCTTACGTAATCTTATGTAGGTTACTTTATAAGTGTTAATAAAGCCTTAAATAAGCTTTAATAAGCTTAAATAATTTGAACAATCTTCCTTATGTTCTGTAAGGGAATCTAGATTTCATATACTTAGGATGCAAGAAGAAGCTCCTAGAAAATTGCTAAATTTGTCTTCACAAGACTTCTTTGAGAAACTGAGCGTTAGAAAAAGAAAATTTTGCTATAGCCATATGAATTTCATCTGATTAATGGCTTTTTTTGATAGTGAGTTTGCCTGAAATTTGGAAGGTAGTAATGTGGAACTCAGCCCATGAGTTTATTTGACACTAATCCTTAGGGTGTTGCGGTGTAAGTGCACAGAAATTGTTTCCTTATATTAACATTAATTGTCATCTCCTGGTAGTTTTGTTCTAATACTAGTAGATCAAGATCACAATATTACGTCATTAAGTAGTGTCTTTACCCAGATGGGAGAATCCTAGTGACTGGGAACTGTTGAATTTGTATGGATTTTTTGTTTGTTTGTTTTGGGGCTTTTTTTTTTCCATGATGTAAGTGTGTCACAGTGCTTCTGTCAAAGTGTCAGGTTAATTTTGGCATTTCTATACACCTAAGAACCAATAATCCTTGAATAAGCATCATGTCTTCTACATTTAATGTCTAGATGAGAGAAATCAATGCATATGATTTTTGTTGTTATTCAATTTGTTTTAGATATGCTTAGAAGAGGATTGTAATTTTTAAATTCAGTGTCACATAACAGATGAATGTTTGGTTCAAATGATGCTTGAGAATCCTCATTGAAAAAAAAAACACAAAAAACACATACAATAAATACACATTTATTTTCTTTTCTATAAATATTTGAATTTGCACAGTGGTTTTAAAACTTACCAATATAATGTCTATGTTAAAATGAGACAGAGTAGCTACTAAACATAGATGCCTCTAAATTTATGTAAAACAAATTTCTTCAAAAAGAACATGCTATTGTGAATTATTAATGCAGCTTATGTTGCGTAGAAAAGGCAAAGTGTATTTAAATTAGTTGCAGTCATTTCACATTTGAAGTAGAAAGATACTATCTAGATGGGAATTTTACTACAGTAAAATTGAACTATTTTATCAGACTCTAAAAAATGTGTTCATTTGTTAGGTCTCAATCAGCAGTAAATTTTTTATATAAGCTGAGGTGAGCAAAGCTTAAAATGGCATGAGATCCAACCTTAACCCAGCACTTAATTAAAATTTCTAGTGATATAAATGAAAGATCACTGTACTCCTTAAATGACTTAATACAAAGATACAATTAAAATACAAACTCTGTTAATCTAACTTGCAAAAATATCAAGTGCAGATCAACAGTAACGTACCCTCAAGGTGCTAACTGAATTACGGTGTAGAATTTTGCCAAACACTATGTAGGCTTTTGTATTCTGATAAAATTGCTTTGCTACAAGTAAGTTCTAACGTACAACTCTTCACTACTTTTACCTTCTCCCTCACCAGCTTTTCTGGGCTTACTGAGCGCAACTCTGGGCTGACAGTGATTTGCCTGGAGCTGACCACTGTGTTCTGCTGACCTTTCGATCCATTCAGGTTCCACACCTAAATGTAAACTGGCAGTGTTTTTTAATGACAAAGGAGCTTAATGCAGCAGCTTGCTAAGAGGAGAACTCAGTAGAACACCAACTTACTGTTTTTAGATGTTAAATTTTTTGATTTAGCTCTATCAAATAATCAGGCTTTACTCCCTGAAATGAACTGTGTGCGTGTTGAGACCAGCAGGTACCAGTATGTGGAGAGAGCTGGAAGCAATAAGTGCAACTTCATGTTTATTCTTACTGGTAATTGATAGAATCCCTTCAGACCCTGTAACTTGTTTAGCACAACTACACTGTATCAACAAAACTTTGATTTTTGTTTGCCAATGTATTTAATTTTTAAACAGATGTTTAAAAATCTGCTTATTACAGCAACTTAAACTTCTGTTTTACCTTTCCATTACATAAAAAGTACATCAAATTTTGATAAGCAAGTAGAATAGCATGAACGTCTGCTTTATTTTTCTAGTTTTGCTGAATAACTGAGCAGCTGATGTGGTTTTATGTAAAAATGAAGATAAGGCCATATATGTTTTTATGCTAAAGTGACATTTTTTCAGAAATTAATAGAGCTAGGTAGGTGTGAATGTGTAATTGGAGATTTATTTATTTATTTATCCATTTATTTGGATTGTTGGTTTCCATATGATTTCACTCTATTTTTCCTCGTTTTTTTTTTCCTCAGGTTCTTAACAAGCCTGCTCTTCTAGTTTTGAGATAAATGGTTTGAGGCAGGATTTGTTGCTCAATTTGCTTTTGGCATGCTGTGAAGGACTGTAGAACTACGTTCTGTTTGTAGCTTAGTTATTTTATAACTGAATTTTGTAAGCAGTAATAAAAAACAAAATCAAGTGCACGAACGATACCTAACCTACCTAATAATTTTAAACATTCATACTGATATTGAGAGGGAATCATGTCCATTGTTTAAAACTTTCAGATAAAAGACTTGCCACTTTATTCTGGACTGAGAAATATACCTCAAAGTTGCACACCTAAAGTAGAAGGCAGAGTGTAGACCTGCTGCTGGGATGTAATTATGTGGATAATGAGTGTCTTAGAAATGTCTAGAATTTTTCCATTGTTTTTGATCTGATTTTACTTGGTTTGAACAAATGCCTCTATGATACAAGGGAAGCTTATGATACTTGTATAAAAATATAAATATGTATATGCTGCATTGTAAAAATGATTTTGTTCAGCCACATCCAGAAAATGGGATTAGTATGTGGCTGTGTGTATTGTGCTATATATCATAGCTGTTGCTACTGTAGCTTTTTTTTTTCTGGGACTCGGTAGTGTATTCACTGCAATACTGCTTTTGAACTCCTCTAGAATAAAGGATATTGGAGAGAAATTTCAAAACATGCTGGTAAACCTGCACTGGTAATGTACTCCAGAAACTTCTGTTGTGAAGAAATTCTGCAGAGGTTAGAGAAAAGTTTTGAGTGAAGACTGACGGTAAATTAATTTACTGCATGGAATTTATTTATTCCATGTTAAGATTTACATTTCCCGCCTCCCCCCCTCCCCCCCCCTCCAGAGAACATATATATTTTTTTGCACATGCTGTTTAAACATTATATTCTCCTTTAATGAGAATATCCTCATCACATTAAATTACTTCTAAACTTTAAATTTATTGTGCCATTCCCATGTGAAAATTTACTTCTAAATATAACACATATAGCCTATTACATACTCTGCTTGAGGGATCAAAGGTCTTTAAACATACGTGTGATTGTTAAGATATCTTTTACAGACTGCATAGTTACAAGATGAAGCACAGATTCTCAGCAAGTGAGACCTCTAACATTAAAAAATGATGCTTGGAATTGGTGATGGCTTTGCAATGAGGATCTTGATCTTTTAAACTAAAGCAATGTCATTGGGGATAATGGGGAAAAGAAAGCTGGAGTCTACTGTTCAAATGTAGGCTTCTGTTAATAAGTTAATGTTTTGGTTTAAAATCAAAATGTATAGCTGAGACATTGTTTTTCTAACTTATTGATTTAATGTTGGTAAAAGCTTTGCTCCTTTGGAAAAAAAATTACTGGCTTTGTGCAGATGTTTTATTGTGATAGATCTATTATCCCACCATTAGAAGATAAATGACTGATCTTTTCCACTTTCTGTGCCTCCAGAAAATTGAAATAAGAAGGGGGATATCATTTGGGCTGTATGATTAGGGCAGGTGAGGTGGCCATTAATTTAAGAGAGAAGAATCTTGGCAGCATAGGCCAACTTGCACTATATTATCAATCAAACCTGGATGTACTTCTTGTGATGACCCAGCACTCTCAGGTTTTCGCAGCATTAATTAGAATTCATGACAAAATAGATGCAAGGAAACGTTTTGTACCCTTCATAATTTTATAGAAAATTTATTGTTATTAGAGGAACCATTTGCTTAGTGTGATTTTTTTCATTACCAGCTTGTCAACTAGCATAGATAATCTGGAGAAAATATGAACTCCGTAGATTGGGTGTCACTTTTGTTGATGGTTCATGTAGTTTACCTTGGAGCGCAGCTAATGGCTGAAGTTCATAGCAACAGCATAGAAAAATGTGGCAACGAGTGGAAGACAAATGAAGCACGCTTATTGCTTTAATATAAAAAATACATAAATGGAAAGCAGCATGTGAGTTTGATGAGCTCATTGCTGTTTTTGTTGGAGTGATTTATATTTTATCCTTACAAAAAGCTGCTATTGACACAGTGAGATGGAAATTAACGGACTGTTTTTTGGAAACTAATATTTTTCAGTTTTATATTCTGATTGGATCATTTTGTTTTAATTCTAAATATTTTTATGGAATGTTGAGCATTTAATAAACAGATATTATAAGCTGTTCCTCTGGTGTTTAGATGTATAGTAGGATCATACTATTGGGGTAACAGTATCAACTAGAATAGTGTCATACTAAGAAAGGAAAATCCTCTCACATAAATCTTTCAGCTACAACATCCATTTTCAATTTATTTTATATTCTCACTTCTTTTTTTTTCGCTTAAAATGAAAAAATTGAGGAAAATGCACTTGTGAGGGTAGAGGGACAGGCTGTTAAGTAACACGTGTTGTATGGCAATTCCTGTATTAACTTCTAACACCAGAGGCTCACTACAGGAATAAAATTCTTGTTCATCTGGTGCTCCTCTTGCATCCCATCATGAATGTTCAAATTTTTAACATTTTTAAGTGTTCGCAAGACAGAATTCTCACTGTAAACTTGAGTGGGTTACTGATACGAATGGAAATACATTATTAATTTAAATTTCTGTATTTCAGCGTGGTTGGCTATTTCATTGTGTTCAGTTGTGCTTTACTCTAATAATGGAGCTTTCTAAACTACTGTGATGTTTTTATGAGATGATGCCAGGTTGTCTGTTCACTGTCACTGCTCCTGCTTTTGCCGAAGGAAGAGACAGATTATTCTGCATCACCTCTATGTCCCAGCATAAATTTTAAAACTTTCGTCCAGCCTGTGAATTGCAAAGGATCTGACAAATCTGTAGTTCTCCAGATTTGGTAGACTACTGAGAATGGAACAATCACTGTTCTTCAAGAAAGAGGAAATGAATATGTACTTAGACTTTTGGTATAATAGCTAGTTTTAAAGTGATTTAGGAATCTACTTTAGGTATCTGTTCTGCCTGTGATCATGTTGTTTAGGTCTTTTAAGTCTGAACACAAATGAATTATATCAGCTTTCAAAGTATATTTAAATACAAGAGAAATACAAAATGGCTTGAGTACAGCACTAGTAGCAGTAAAAAGCAAGGTAACTGTGCTAGAACTCCAGTCAGACACCAGCATTTGTATTGTCCTTCACCTGTGAACCTAAGATGTGTAAATATTAGGCTGCAAGTATTTTTACAGTCATAAATCTGTGCATGGTCTCCTTCTTTCCCTCCCTCGTTTTCCCTCTTATATTTCAAACCTGTCAAGAGACACTGTACTGTGTGGAAGTGTGGAATATCCATGATAACAGAATCTATGTGTTAGTGATTAAAAAAAAAAGTCTCTGGGGACTCAAAGTGCCATCACACTTTCACACTAAAGTGCTTTATCACACTGTCTTTTGCCTGTAGCTGACCACCATGTTCTGTTGAGCTATACATCCATTCAGGTTCCACACCTAAATGTAAACTGGCAGTGTCTTTTAATTGACAAGAGAGCTTAATGCAGCAGGTTGCTAAGAAGAGAACTCAATAGAGCAACAACATCAACTTACTGTTTTGTGTGATGCTGCAGAACTATAAAACTATTTTAGATGTTAAATGTTTTTATTTAGCTCTATCAAGTAATCAGATTTTACTCCCTGGAATGAATTGTATGTGTGTTGGGACCAGCAGGTATCAGTATGTGGATAGAGCTGGAGGCAATAAATGCAACTTCACGTTTATTCTTATTGGTAATTCATAAAATCCCCACAGAGCCTGTAACTTGTTTAGCATAATGGCAAGACTATATTCTGAGCTGTTTTCTTTCAATTGTAATGTTGGGCACATACTAATAAACCAAATGTCAGCCAAATACAGGGAGAAAAATGTAACATATGAATATCATTGTATTTAATATTTCTCAAAAAGTACCATTTCAATAAACTGCACTCCTATTTAATTGCTTACTTTAAGTCATTGGGGAAATTTTAGAGGTTGAAATGCAGATCCCCAGTGCTCAGATAGAATATGACATTAATTTGCTGCCAGAAGGCTATACTGCATGCATGCCAACTGCATACATATCAGCTGCTTCGTCTAAAGTCTCATTGTTTTACTTACTTGACTTAACATGTACTTTGACACAAAACAAATCTTAATTAAAGCATTAGAGCAAAAAAAAAATAATTCTATGCACATGATGGCATGTCTCTATAATGCATACTCAGCTTTGGTGGTTTTCCTACAGTTAAAGTAACTTGCTGCCTAAAATTAAACAGCAAACAGAAAAGGGATTTCCTTTCTTTATTTTTAAAAGAAAATAACAAAACCCTATAAGAATATTTGAATAAGCCTTCAAGTGTTAGAACATGGAGAATCTATTTCATTTTCTCATGCAAACAAAGCTGTATTTTTAATCATAGTCTCTATGTGGACCTCTGTGTATATAAAGACTCATTTCTTATGGGATTGAAATATGTAAGGTCAGAATATGGCATAAGTGATCCATTTCTGTAACTTTAAAACTGTTTTTGTTTTTAAGTGTGGAAAACATGCAGAAATTCTTGTACTCTGTGAGGAAGTGTTAATATACTCTGTATTGTAACTGCTAATTTTTATGCCTTTTTTTTTATACAGTGTATTCATGAAACGCTAAGAAGAAATTTTGTATGACAGTTAATTTGGCCATATCAAGAGAGAAATTTAGATCCCAGTAGATTCCAGTATTGATAGAAAACTTACTCAGCTCATCTTTAGTTTGATCATGCCAGTGTTGATAGGAGAATCCAAATAGACCTTGTTGAGCACATTTCTGTATTATACTTTGTTGTTATGCCCTGTTATTTTTGAGTTAATGGCAAGTTTTCTGATAATTTATTTGGAAACTATAACTGTAAGAAAAAGAATGCTTACACAGCACTGTGTCTAAAGGGCTGAGAGCTAAGATTTATGTGTGTAATACAAATGGCAAATGTTTGCTCTGTTCCAATATAACTACTCCATTTAAAAAAAAAAAAAAAGATACTTTTCTGTGGGCCTAAAATTTTTCCTCATTGTTGGTTGTTATTTTTTTCCTTAAAATAAGCAATTCTAAATTCAGCCTATTTAAAATGCTGAGAATAGCTGGTATTAATTCAGATTCTCACTTCTGGGCGAACTGTGAAAGAAATATTGACCTTCTGGTTTATGTTTTCTTTTCTAGCTGGTAGCTGGCAGTGTTGTGATGGCATTTGAGGAAGTGTGTCCAGATAGAATAGATCTGATTCACAAGAACTACCGAAAGCTCTGTAACTTGCTGATTGATGTAGAAGAATGGGGTCAAGTTGTTATAATCCACATGTTAACTCGATATGCACGTACACAGTTTGTAAGCCCATGGAAGACGGTAAGTTTGTGGATCTTTTAATTATCTTATGTGTTTGAATTCTGAACTACTTAAAATTTTGCACATACCTAGGTTTTAAGACGCATTTAAATGGAGATTTTAATAAAATTAGAAAACAAAAGAATACGCCTTCACTCTTGGAGACTTTGCTGACTCAAGGCTTCCACTACACAGGCTTCCATGAAAATCTGCTTTGTAGGCTCTCTGTTGTAATTTACCCCAGGAATATCCAATTTTTTCTTTGTTTGAGTGAGGTAGTTCTTCGCTGTGGATTTTTTGTGAGTCAGCAGTAGAAAAGGTCTGTTCTGAAATGGACAGACTCTCATTTTGCATCTAAGTACTTAATATTGCAGCATACTGAACAGAGCTTAAGTAACGTAATAATAAATTCAGACTGCTTTTTTTTTTTTTTAGTGGATAGTATAAGTATTTTCTAACATTTAGAATCATAGAATCATAGAATCACCAAGGTTGGAAAAGACCTAAAAGATCATCCAGTCCAACCGTTAATTTTTTTTTTAATTTTCATTTTATTGTATAAATATGACTACACCCTTATTTAATCTTCAGAAAAAGGAATATTCTAAGTAAAAATCCATCACTTCCATCATCAAAAGAGTTCAAGAAATTGATGCAAACAGAATACTTCTGCAAAGAGCAATATAAAAATGCTCTACGACTCTGCTTGTGTTTATTGTATGAAGTTGGAGTGTTAATACTGTAAAGTTTTACCGTTTAATTTTAAACTAATTCATACTTAAAGGTGTATATTCATTGGTATGTTTAATATTTTACATTCGTGGAAGATGAACTTTGTATAGTGAAGTATGTCTAGTGTACTTATTTGTAGTGAACATGAGTCCAGAACCTACAGAAAGTTGCATCATTTGATTTCATTTCAGGTGAAAATGAAATTACAAGAACACATCTTTCCTTAAGATTGCCTAAATTATGGAAAGTCTTCTAGATAATGAGACGTTTGAGTAATTTATTTTCCTAAAGTACTTGAGACAGAATGCTTCCTCTTTGTTGCTAGTTGAAAGAAAGCTACTTGCATTCTTCACCCTGGAGCTTTAATTTTTTAAAAGAATCAAAATCAGTAATTTACTTTACCTGCAGGTATGGTTTCACAATTAATTTAATCCAATTTTAGTTGGGGATGAGATGAAAGAAGAGAAGGAGGAGATGACCTCATGTCTTTGAATGAGCTTAGAGGTTTTGATAGTATTAGACTTCTTTCAGACTGTAATGTACTTTCTTTCACTGAGACCAGGTAGATGACAGTTACTTCTATGACTTCTATTATACAAATTTAAAAGGTTCAGGTAACCGTACCACCTATGCCAACATAAAATTGTTCATCTCTGGTATTTTATTAATAATACTTTGTTTCTTCCTTTATGAGCTTTAGTGCAAAATTTAGTTTGTCTACCTACTCAGCAATTAAATTAGCAGATTTTTTTTCTGGGGCTGGCTGGAAAGCATGCCTTTGTCAATAGGTTCTTAAATGAACACATCATATAACAGGGCATCTTGTGCTGTAAAAGAGATTTTTAATTTAGTTTATTTGCATCATTATGGATCAGTATTTAGGCTGTTTATATGTAAATGTACGATTTGAGGAACAATTAAGTGTTGACAAAGTAGATTGCAGTCATATCAATTGCAGCACATTTTACATAATTTTTCTAACTGACATCTTTGATGATAAATAGTGGATGCCAAGTCAAAGCCGATTATACAGTGCACTAGGAATTCATGGCGCTGTCAGGGAGAAGACCGATTGACTTTAAATTTACATATTAATGAGAAGATTTGTTAAGAGGGTGCTTGACTATAGAAAATAACAGCACATTTATAGGGCACGACACTTTATAAATAAAGCTGATGCAGGAAAATGGAAATTAAACCTATCAGATTAATAAATTCAAGACTGTTAAAATGCATATTTGCATTTTTATTCACTAAAATTCACCTTACTTTTTGAGAAACGTGCTTCTTTTGTTCAATTTGAGCTAATTCTCAGCAAGTAATTGTTTAACATTTTGTTTTCTTGTGCTTTGTCCTAAAAATATTTGTAACAACTATCAGTCACAGAGAAAAATCTATTTTTAACCAGATTCTCTAAATTGTTGCAAAACTCTTAATAGCATTAATAGTCATTAACCAAGATTTCTTAGTTTTACATTCATATTTTTTGTTTCTCTGAAGGATTTTCATTCTGGTCATGAGTACTGTGAAGAATATCCCTGCTTTACTGCAAGTCTTGAAATGTTTGAAGACTGGTTTGAAGTAGTTACTTGTTTATCAGTAACCTTCTTTTCCAAAGTTCTCCAACTTTAACAAGTATTAAACATAAAGAGAGCAAGTCACTCACCCTGGAGTGATAGTTTCTGCCCTGAACGGATGAGCAAGGACGATTTAAGCCATTTTCTGAAGAGTGGCATATTTTATGCCGGTTTGAATTTTTTGCCCATCCCTTTTCCCAGAAGTTTTTGGAATTGTTGCTTGTAAATAGAACCATTACGCCTTAGAGTATAATGCATGGAGATGCTTAACATGATGCTGCTGTTGGCTTGCATGAGTGTGTGGTCTTGAGGTTTGGCAGTTCAGGAACAGATTTTAAAGCTGTGCAGCTGTCTCTGTTTTAGCAGTGAAGCAATTGTGATGGGAGGCATTGGCTGCTTTAACTCTCCACCAGCAAGTGAGTGTATCATCTTTGAAGCTCAGGGCTCTCAGGGCTGTTTAGCTTTATTTCAGACAGTTGCAGATTTCAGAAGTAAGCTTTGTTGATGTTTAATTAAGATTTGAAAGAAAAAGATGAATTCAGATTATTCATGATCTTCAATCAATGAAATTACTTATAAACTAATATTTAGGAAAATCATGTCTCAGGTTTTCAAGTTTACATTCTTAGGATTATTTATCCACTGAATTATTAAAGCATTGCTCAACTCAAAGCACTTACAAGCTGAGGTTGACATCAGTGATAGGGATGTCGGGGATGGGAACGAAGCCTGAAAAAAAAATGACCTTAGAGAATAAAGACTTCCAGGAGAAAAATAGCAAATCTTTCAATGTGTATATCCCTAACTGTTAGTCATGGAAAATATCCTAGCTCTGAAATAGTAATAGAAAGAAAATAAATAAATTCCAGCTCAGATTATTCAAAATATTGAATAATATTGTGCTCTTTGCTTATTTTGAACATTCATTTGTATGCTTAGCATGCAACCTCAGCTTTACTCCTTTTACTCAACTTTACTCCAAGTTTGATTATTTTGGTTTTTGAGAATTTTTCAACGTTGAAGATTAATAGAGCTGATATAACAGAACAGAAATAAATTAGCTCACATTTAATTTGCAGGGCACAGACTATTATGATTGCTCTTGGAAAAAACAGATTGCATGTTTTCCTTTCCACAGTGTTCAGTATTAAAAATGTTTTCCATTGCACTTAATGTATGAAGCATATTGCATTATAGTTACAGGCTTTATGTGCCATGACCCTATTGAACTTTGTATAATTTAGTTTTTATGGTCATCACATAAGGGGAAGATCTATCCTAGTACGACTAAAGAATTTCTGCATTTGTTGTATGACAGACAAATACCAGTGTTTGTCACCTACAAACAAGTTTAAGTATAAGGCCATTTAATTACTTACTTACCCTTAGCAATTTGTACTAATTTCTTCTATTCTGGATATTTGTTTCCAGTTTTTATATTAATTTCAAAAAACCAGGAAGCTGTTTGTGTCAGTTAAGACACCAGAATAATCAAACATGGTCTTCTATAAATATGGGTTGCTTTGCTGAGGGAAGGAGAGAACTGTAGAATTTTCTGGTTAGGAGCAGAAGTCTCTACTTGGTAAGAGAATGTTTTTTGAAATAGATGTGCCTTTGTTTTCTCTGTGAGAATCTACCAGGGTTTCACTTTTCAGAAACGTGCACCTTAGAAACAATTTAGCTTCCATTTAAATGGAACTTGTTTGGCTTGCACTGTGTAAGTAGTATTTTTCTTGTGTTATCGAGATTTAAAAAATTGGATTTTTGCAGCTTTAGGACAAGTGATAGTGGGGAAATTCACTGTTGCTTTGTAGTTTGCTGAGCTAAACACCAAACTTCCACTGAACTTCCACTACTTTCACTAAATACCAAACAGTAATTAAGGTAGAAGTTGTCAAACATTGAATTTCTTAGATTAAGACAAAGATGGTGGCGAAGTATCAACAACAGGTCCTCTCAAGGCTCTTTTCCCTTTTTCTTCCCTTTTTTATGACTTCGTTTTCTACTTCACATAAGACTTGAGTACATGAGGATATTGCTGAAAGCAAAATGTGAACACTGACAGTGTTTTCTGATGGTTCAATTATTTTTTTTAACTTGAATTGACTTTATCAGATTTTTTCAGATATAGTATAAGAACAAAAATTGTATATTATATGTTAAACTGTGAATCATTACCTTGTGTAATAGTGTCTCTCTGAACAAGAAAAAAACATTTTTGTTGTGGAAGTGATCAAATGTCAGAACACGTCCCTGGCAGTATGCAAAAACCACAGTCCTAACTAATCTGAGCTGACTGTCCAACAGAGTGTTGGACTAGATGAGTTCCTTCCAAACTCCACCATTCTGTAACCTACACTCTTTTTGTTAAACGCTTTAAAATATTTCTTGCTCATGCAGTGTTTTCTTAGTATATTACAGTTATGAATTCTTAGTGTATTCTGTAAAGGTTATGGTTATGCATGATGGAATCCAGTGTGAAATGGCTATATTAAGACTGCTCTAAGTGTTTAGCACTGTTCTAAATATCTTTATTATTCTCCATGTTGAGCTGCACATCTAAGGAACAGTAGGTGTAAATAATAATGATTCAGTCAGAGCATATGAGGAATACAGTCTGTCCTTAACTTTTTGTAGTACTCTATAAAAAGTATTCTGAATCAGTTCTGTTGAGAGCATAATAAAAGTCCTAAATCCCACTTTGCAATGCTGAGAACAGAAGAAGGGAAAAGTATATTCAGGTTGACAATTACTCTTAGCTAGGTGAATTACCTAGGTAAAGTGATAAAAATAAAAGAAGCTAAAGTACTTCAAAACTATTCTGTATGTAAATCATTACTAAATGAAGATTAGTAAGGAGCCATAGACAGTCAAACATATTTAAGAAATATTGTGAATAGCATTTAATCGTTTAGGAATAATTTATCAAGATAAATGTAGGTTGCTCTGAAAGTAATGCCTCCTATTTATTTCTGTGGAAACATATACAAAGCAAAACACTATTTAGTCGAGCAAATTCTTAGCAACAAAATACTTTTTTTCAACAGTCACCACTTCTAGCTATGCAATGAACAAGAGCCTGCATGTCACACTTGTAAAAATCTGCACCCACTGTACAGTGGTTGAGATAGGACAATCCAACCAGGATTGGTAATGTACTCCACCATCTTTAAACTGGTGTGAGGTCTTGTGTTACTGTGTAGCAAGAGAAAGGTGCATGACTCTGGAAATTCAAGCCTTCTGTTTAGGCAGCATTGCAGTATAGCAGTTAGAACTGATAGTTTGTCCAGGTTCCTAGAAATCCAGAAGGGTAACCACTTTCCTATCCCAATAGGCAGTACAAATCACCTTAACAGCTGAGGGCTGTGTCTTGAACTTTTTCTTGGGAATTCACTTGTCAGTTCTCCGTGCATTGCCGCTTTGGCTCTGGCTCCTAGTGGTGACACCACATCTCGTTATTAGTAATAATGCTGCCCAGGAAATTGTCATCTTCAATTTTGCACGGGCTCAATAGATCCTGACAAACTTGCTGTGGTGTTGCATTCCATTCCTTTGTGAGCATCCATGGGACCCACTTGGTGCAAACTATGCTATCTCCATTTCCAGTGCATTAAAGCCAATATTCAGCTCTGAACATAGTCCCCTAGTTGTAATCTGCCAATTTGCACAGATTAACTGATTGAGATGCTCTTCATGTTGTGTTAGGACAGCTGTGCATAGTTATCCAGAGTGTGGCTTGTCTTTTGTGTTGCTGTTGGTGCTGCTAAAACACACCACCCTCAGCGTCATTGTGCTAACATCCACTTTTTTGGACATCATAAACACTCAGAAAGCATTGATAAATGTCTATGATGCAATTTTTTTCCGCATGGAGGATTTTGGTGACACATCTTTACTTCACATGCACTTCTGTGTCAGACATCATTTTGTCAGACTGCTACTCTTTGCCATTCATGGCAGAGCAACAAAATGTAACTGAATACTAGTGGGAAGGTTCAGCCTCTACTGCCACTCCACCAACATCTCGCTCTGACATTGTGATCCAACATCATCTCTCACTGGTAGGGATGGAGACATTAGTGGACAGGGGAAGGGTGACGGATGTAATCTACCTGGACTTCTGCAAAACCTTTGACATGGTCCCACACCATATCCTTCTCTCTAAATTGGAGAGGTATGGATTTGAAAGACGGACAGTTCACTGGATTAAGAACTGGTTGGCTGTTCGCAGCCAAAGGGTTGTGATTGATGGTTCTGTGTCTGAGTGGAAGTCAGTCACAAGTGGTGTTCCCCAAGGCTTGGTCTTGGGACCGGTGCTCTTCAGCATCTTTATCAGTGACATATATGATGGAAGCAAGTGCTCCCTTAGCAAGTTTGCAGATGACACCAGGCTGAGTAGTACAGTCAACACATTGGAGGGAAGGGAAGCAATCCAGAGACCTCATTGTGGCTTTCCAGTATTTGAAAGAAATAAACAGGAGGGTGAGTGACTGTTTATAAGGGTGGATAGTGATAGGACAAGGGGGAATGGTTTTAAACTGGGGAAGACAGGGGAAGTTTAGGTTAGATATTAGGAAGAAGTTTTTCACTCAGAGGGTGGTGACACACTGCGACACATTGCCCAAGGAGGATGTGGATACCCCATCCCTGGAGGCATTCAATGGTAGGCTAGATGTGGCTCTGGGCAGCCTGTTCTAGTGGTTGGCAACCCTAGCAGGGGGGTTGAAACTAGATTATCTTTGAGGTCCTTTTCAACCCAGATTATTGTATGATAAAATAGGAAGCATTACTTTCAAAGCAAACCTCAGTATTTTGTAGACATTACAGAACCTTCACTTAGTTGCTTGTGCTGTGTGGTTCTATTAGGTGGTAGCTTTTTTGATATTTTTTTCTTCTCCTTTCACCAGAAGATTGAAGCCACAAGATTTTACTTCCTGGGAATCAAAAGTAGTAATCTCATTTTCAGTTTCTATTAAGATGTCCTCTCCTGATGCAAATTAAAACCATCTCCTAGATTTAGCAGATCTACATGTTCCTGATCTAGCCAATAAAGTCAAAAGATGAAGCATATTTCAGGAAGCTGGTGTGCATATGTTATGTTGCTTATTTCTTCCATTCTTATTGTGACATCTCTACTGGAGAATTCTGGATTCAGCTGTTTCCGTTTCCCTCAGAGTACTCCGTAACTAGGTTCTTACAGATATACATGAGGAGGAGTTAGTGTAAGAGATCATTTATATTTATGTAAAGATACTTGGTGAAGTAATTGGGACATAACATGGACTGGTTAGCCATTTGACTGTGATACCAGTTTCAGTGCATAACAAAAGAAGAGTAACTTAGAGATAGATTTATAACAAAAAACAAGGATGATTTAAAGTAAATTAGGGAAAATAGAGTTCTAAATGAGTTCTAAACAGAACTTTCTGGTTGTTGTACTTCATGACCACTGCAAAAATAGTCTCTTCTTTCACTGACACAGCAAACAATATTGTCTGTCTTTCTTTACATTTTCTTCCTCTGTACTCCTGTGTTAGGACTAGTGGTTTCTAAGGGAATAGATCTGTCAGAATAATACTTGGAGGGAGAGGAAGGGTTAGATTTCAGCCGCATGAGTTTTCTAATTTGATCTACTTTACCAAGCATTTACTGCTGACACAGAATTATAATCTGTAGATAAAAATGACATCTATCTTTGCAGCAAAGTGTGTTGCTGTGGTTACCCAAAGAATTTAGCTGTGAAATTGCAGCAGCGGGTAGAACTTGTGTAGATAAGTTCTTAGGACATTCTGTGTCAGCTGAAATTAAGAAAGTAACCACTGCTTTTCTCATGGCTTT
This sequence comes from Lagopus leucura, assembly GCF_019238085.1. Classification (NCBI taxonomy): domain Eukaryota; kingdom Metazoa; phylum Chordata; class Aves; order Galliformes; family Phasianidae; genus Lagopus; species Lagopus leucura. The sequence goes on along the minus strand of NW_024962268.1, from coordinate 4,197,046 downwards.
GTCCAGAAGCAGTTTCTGTGTAATCCATCCAATGCTGTGGTCTTACCTTCTTGACTCAGAATGAAGGTATATATAGGAGAAGATACATATTTTCTAGTGATTTTTGCAAATAAGTTGTTAAAACTGTGCTTATGTCTGTCTAGATCATTAAGTTGTTGGTGGTAAATACTGAAATGCTTTCACGGAAAACTAAATATTAACTGTTTAACTGCTAATCATTTTCAATTTAAATATCAGACATACCAAACCTTTGTCAGCCTATGTCCTGTTCAAGCGATCTATTCAAGTTTTTAGCTTTAATTTTGGTAATTTCTGTGATAAATAATCCTGTAAAATTGTGTAAGCAATGTGAAATGAATATTATCTACGTACTTAGAGGCCCTCTTGAATTCCAGAATATTAATAAATTTTGTTCTGAGCATCTGTCCATAGGAAATTCTTTGCCTACTACCTTGTGTGGCCTTTTCATTGTTTTGAGGTCTCCTCAAAATGTATAGAAATGTTGCAAAATAAACTTTTATCTCCCTTTTCACATAAGTAAGCTTTTGCTTAATTTTTCCTCTGAGGAAGACCTATGTGACTGCAATGAGGATGCTATAGTCTCTTGAGTCTGAGACTGCATGCTTTTTGATTTGGTATATTGCATATCTCTGAAGGACCCTAGGGAACATGAAGTACTTTATCCAAAATTCCAAATTATTTGGATTATTCTGCATTTTGTCTGTGTATCCATATGTTTGTTCCAGTTTATTATTAAAAAAAAAAATGCGAGACAAGAAGACTAGGGGTAAGTTAGACCTAAATCTGAATGGTAGCAACACTTGCTCTTCCAGTATGACTCTACCACCAGAATAAATTTGCCACTGATTTTTTTGATGCCTGAATATCACTGAAACAAATAGACGCTTTAAGTCAGACTGATGGGCCTGTAGTTTCCCAGGTCCTCCCTCCAGCCACCACCCATTCTTGTGGATGGATGTCAAATTTGCTAGGCTCCAGTCAGCTGAGATCTTCTGAGGTAGCTGAGATAGCCAGGACTGCTGAAATGATGGAAAGTGACGTGGTGAGCATGTCAGCTGGCTTTGTCAGTACCCTTGTGTGTATCCCATCTGGCCCCATAAACTTGTGTGCATCTAAGTTCTGTGGCAGGTTGCTAACCATTTGCTCTCGGATTATGAGGGCCTCTTTCTGCTCCCTGTCCTTACCTTCCAGTTCAAGGAGTGTACTGGGTACCAGAGCACAATTGATTTTACTGGTAAAGACTGAGGGAAAGAAGGCATTAAGTACCTCAGCCTTTTTTTCTCCTTCACTGTCTTCCCCCCACATCCAACTGGAGATTCTCCTTAGTCTTCCATTGTTGCAGGACATTGCTTTTGGCTTTGTTGAACTTCATGAGTTTCCTTCTGGATAGCATGCACTCCCACAAGCATATGAGCTGCACCACTCGAGTTGGTGACTGTGCTTGCTGAGGGTGTAATCAGTCCCTCTATCTACAACATTGACGTCGATACTAAATAGCATTGGTCCAGTAGCAATCCTCTTGAAGATCACTGCTCACTACTGGGTTCCATTTGGATATTGATCCATTGAATGTAACTCTGATTGCTGCCATCCATGCTGTTCCCATTTCTTTTAATAGCCCATCATCTGTCAAATTCATATCTTTGCAACATTGAGACAGAATGTTGTGGAACACCATAGCAAAGGCCTTACAGAATTCCAGGTGGATGATATCAATTTCCTTTCCAATGCAGTCACTTCACTGTAGAAGGCTACCAGAAAAGTCAGGCATGATTCTCCCTATGTGAAGCCGCACTGGCTGTCTGTAATTACCTCCATGTCTCCAATGTGCTTCAACATAACTTTTAGGAGAATCTCTTCCATAATCTTACAGGACTCCTAGTAGAGCCTGGCTGTTTAGTAGTACCTTTAAAAAACAGGTATGCTATTGTCTTTTCTCTAGCCATTGGGAACTTCACTTGACTTCCATGAGTTTTGAAATATGATGGAGTGTGGTTTGGCAACTGCATCTGGCACTTCCCTCAGGATCCTCAGGTGTATGCTTGCAGATTCCGCAGATGACTGCATACCTGATGTTCTCTTATGAGGTGAAGGACTTCATACACCCAGACTCTGCCTTCTGATAAAGGAACTGCAGAGATGTGGGAAAAGTGATTGTCAGTGAAAACTAAGGCAGTATACTCTGAAGTTTTTTAACATATCATTTTTTTGGTAAATCTGTATTTCTTTGTATTCTTACTATTGCATATCTTCCACATGCTATTAAAATTAGTATGATTTTGTGGTAAGAGGAAGCTGTTTTATGTCTGATTTCTATTTTGAAGAGGATTGAACTGTTCTACATAAATTAAAACTTCAAAAGTGACTGTTAAAATAAGTTAAAATGTTTTAGATAAATATTAAAATTAAAAAAATAGATAAATTTAAATAAATTATATAATTAATTTAATTCTAACTGTAGGTCTTCAGTTTGAGGTCAAATCAAAACTCTGGGGAGGTAAAATTTTAGTGCTATCAATATCTGGCATTTCTTGGAAGTGTGAAGAAGCATCTTGCCACAGCTAAATGAAGGTGCAGTATTGATGTTGAGGATTGGAAAATAAGGATGTAGGAAACTATTTGTAGAAAGTTCAATTTTGATTGAATAATGTTCACTAAAGCATCTTTAAAAGGCAGGAGTCTTGTTTTTGGTTTTGTGCTGACAGCAATTAAAGTATTATCTATGCTTTTCTCCATGATACCTTTTTTCCTGCTTGGAAAAACCCTTAGACTTCAGACGTAGTATAAGAGGCATGCTGTTCTGATTGCTCTTTGTAATCTGAGATATTAGTAGCACCAGTAGCATGCTGAGCAGGATGCTTTTGCCTTAGAGCAAGGCTTTTCATCATTGTTGTACTGCAGTACAAAGAAGTTCTGTTGTACTTACCACCATGAAGCTACCAGCTCTGTGCCACTTCCGACAAAAATAAATAGGTGTCCCATCTCTTCCTTTTTTGCAGAGTTCAGAACTTCCACTGTAAGGTTCCTCTGGGGACAACAGTCTTCACCAATTCTCGTTGTGTAGTTCTTACAGCATGCATTATTGGAGGGATAGTCCCACCAACATTTTTCCTACCATTTCAATAGCATTGCCGAAGTGGAGACTTCTATGATGGAGTTGATGGCATTGGTAGACCAAGGAAGGGCAACTCTGCCTGTACTTGTACAGGACCTTTGACCTGATTCGCACCATATATTTTTCTCTAAATTGGAGAGAGATGGATTTGAAAGGTGGACTGTTGAATGGATAAAGAATTGGCCGGATGGTTGCAGCCAAAGGGTTGTTGCCAGTGGTTCTATGCACAGATGGAAGACTGTCATGAGCAATGTCCCTCATGGGACCACTGCTCTTCCACATCTTTATCACTGATTGATACTTTGAGATTGAATGTAAACTGAGCAAGTTTGCTAATGACGCTACACTGAGAGGTGCAGTAAGAAAGATAGAAGAAAGGCATACTATTCAGGGAGACCTGGATAAGCTTGCAAAGTGGATCCACGAGAACCTACTGAGGGTTGGAACTAGATGATCTTTGAGGTCCTTTCTAACACATTCTGTAATTCTATGAGATATGTCTGGTTGAATTATTTTCCCCTTCCCTTATGTTATAACTCTTCCAGTGCTTATGCTGAGCACATAGTTGGTGTCGTTCTGATTTGAATGATAAAAACCAGAAGGGTTCCTTTGAAGAGTTCAATTTTAGGGTTTTTTTTTTTACAGATCCCAAGCTACTTAACGACACAGTAGGCAGTGCTATCAAAAAATGAAGTTTGTATGGTACTGCAGAAATTATAAATCAAACTTTGTTCAAGTCAGATAAAAACCAACGCATAAAAAAATCTTATTATTCAGGTAAATGCAGACTTTTAAAAAATGAATTCTCTCCTTCTGACAGTAAGTATAGTCAGCAGTTCAGGTTGAGGCTTAAGGAGTTGCTAGTGACTGAATGTTTTCACAGATGCATGTAAGAGCTGTCTGTGTCTGGGATAATTAATAGAATTTGACACAGCAGTTCTTATACACAATAAGCCTGCAGGTGTCTGTCTTTCAGTCTCATGGCTCCTTTATGTAATGCTTTGCTTTCATTTTCATGTTAATGTGAAAATCTTGCAGTATTATTCTCTTTGTTTTAATAAGGTCCTTGTGTGATTACAAATTCTGACTAATTTAGACTTCAACTTTATGTTAATGAATTACACTTCATTAAACTTACTTCCCTATGTGGCATCATCGTCTTCTGTCTGGAACATAATTACTTCATATTTCAACAAATATGAAAAAATAGGAATTCTGAGGTGGCAATAAATAGTAACTATGAGAAGAGACCACATTAATACTCCCGTGAGGATACGAAAAAAGTGATAAGATACAAACATTCTGAAGGGATTTAAATTAAAGAAATTTTCAGAAAGGATACTCTTTCTAACCAACAAAATTATTTACAAATAATTTACAAAAATTGCAAATGCAAGAGCTCAAGCTCTTTCTTTACAACTGTGATTAATGAGTTAAATACTATTTCCAACTATGTATTTCTGTTGAGTTCAATAGCACTGATGTGTGTGCCTGTTAGTAGGGATACTGATGGCTGAATCAATGAAGACTGGGTTATCTTTCAGTTAAAGGAAGCTTGGTTTCTTCAGTATGGTGAGATGCATTGAGATCAGGAGTTTTGCTTTGAAGCTGCTTTGTCCTGTAGAAAAGGGAAGGAATTCAGTCATCAGTACTATTGATTAAGCATTTTGAATTGTTAGTTTAGAAGGATGTCTATCACAAAGATACACAGGTAGAGAAATGAACGAACTGAATCACCTCAGTTGGTTTTGCATAAGAAATGTAGCAGCTAAATGCTTGCTATGTCTTCTGCAAAACATTGAGGGCACTGTTGACATCACCTATGAAAATGAGAAGAAATGTAAAGGACAATTTATTTTCAGTGTTCTTTCAAATTTTAATAAAATGAAATGAAAACTGTAAGTTATCTCTTTTCCACACCCACTTTTATAGAGTTTTTCACTACCTATGGTCTTGATGAATGCATAAAGACAAGTTTCAAAGTTTTCCTAGCCTAGTTTGCTGAAGAGATAATAAGTAAGACTTTACGTTCATTTCTAGCAATTTCTCTACTCCCTTTTGATTTCTCTTCTACCTCCAGCAATAATTTAAAGGATTTGTCTCAAAAGTAATTGTTTTTTAAAAATGAGCAATTGAATACGTGACTTAAATAATCCTCAAAAAACAACTGGAGTTTAATAACTGTGTATGGTTGGATAATACTATACCAGGTGTCTCCACATAGGCAGCATTTGGCCCAGGACCCACCCCTTCCCCATGCCACTGTGGAGCAGCTCTGCCTCTTCTAGCAGACTGGCCCAAGGCGTGCATCCATTGCTCAGTAACAGCCAAAACATTGTCCCAAGACAATTGATCTGCAGTAGGTGCGGCCTGAGCATGCCTTAAATAGGCTTTGATGAAGACGTGAGAGAAAGCAGGGCAGAACAATTATAGTTGGGCTCTGGTGGCTGAAAAGCTTGCCATGAGCCAGAAGTGTGCACTTGTAGCCCAGATGTCCAACAGTATCCCAGACTGCATCAAAAGAGGGATGGGCAGCAGAGAGAGGGAGGTGATTGTCCCCTTGTACTATGCCTTTGCGAGGCCCCATCTGGAGTGCTGTGTCCAGATCTGGAATCCCCAGGACAAGAAGAACGTAGAGCTGTTGGAATAGGTCCAAAGCAGGGCCACGAGGATGATCAAAAGGCTGAGCACCTCTCCTTTCATATGTGGGCTCATGTAGTTTGGCTTGTTCAGCCCGAAGAGAAGGCTCTGAAGAAACCTCATTGTAACCTTCCAGTACTTAAAAGGGAGATCATCAGCAGGAGAGAGATTAAGATTGTCTTTTTACGTGGTCTGATAGTGATAGAACAAGGGAGAATGATTTTTAACCTTAAAGAGGGGAGTTTTAGGTTAGTTAGGAAGGAATTCTTTACTCAGACACTGATGAGGTGATGGAACAGGCTGCCCAGATTCCCTGTTCCCAGAAGTGTCAAAGGCCAGGTTGGATGGGGCTGTGAGCAGCATGATCTGGTGGGTGGCAACACTGCCTGTGGAGGGGGATCATGAATTGGACATTTGTTAAGGTCCCTTCCAACCCAAACCATTCTATTATTCTGTGATTTAACGATTCTGATGTAAGCTAGCTTCTTGTAATATAAATAAATAACTGGCCGCAGTGATGCTATCTCTTTTAGCTTGCTATTCTGGTGACAAAGAGTGATAAAAAAGATAGGGGAGTGAAGATGCACATGAATCTAAGTGGTTTCTGCAGCCTCTAACTGTGAAAAATTATGAAAACTTCCATAGTGTTGAATGTTGTGGATGTCTATTCTGAGAAGGATGTTTTCATAGAATCGATAACCTACATTACAGTATATCATTGTACTAGCTTTGTTAGTATTTTTTTGTATTTTTTAGTATTTTGTTAGTATTTTTTGTATTGTTATTTGGGCATCCTCTGAACCTCTTATATTTTACATATTATGTGTAATGTTAGAGATAAGAATTCTGCCTTTTCTGCTAGTTCCCTGATGCTCTCATGGGTAAGTTTCTGTTATGGCTTTCAATTCGGTTGTGCTACAACTATTCAATGGTAACAGCTGTTCTAGTAAGAATTACATTTCAAAAGAATGTGTTCTATCAAGGTCATCCATAAAATCAACCAATACTATCTGTCCATTCCTCCTTCCTCCAACAACCTGCCACTAGAAATTGAATGTCCTGTTGTAGTCATACAATGTCATATACAAGTCTAGAAGTCTATAATGACTTCTTTTCCTTTTTTTTTTTTTATTTAATGTAACTCCTGTTACATTGTGGTGTTGTATATTGTTGTATATTACTTTTTCAATTAATATAATTTGTTGATGCAAATATTCCGTGCATATATTTCACATTTTATCTTTTGGTAGGATGAAAATGCTGAAGAAGAGTATAATGAAAACAATTTCTATGAATCTGATGAAGAACAGAAAGAAAAGGATCAGAAAGTTAAGAAGACCTACACTATGGATCCAGATCACAGGCTGCTGTTACGAAATACAAAGCCCTTGCTTCAAAGCCGAAATGCTGCTGTATGACAAATTCTTTTTTTAGATAAAATGTTAAAATACTAAATATCTGTGTTCTACAAAACATGACAGTATGAACTTTCAAATTTACTCCTCCTTATGTCAAGCAGTGTAATACTACGTAGTAACTTCTATAGGAATAGAATAGCTGTTCTTTTTTCTTTGAAATTAGCTTAACTTTTAAGCAAAACTTGAGAACGGAATGTTTTGTATGCTCAACTTTAATGACAGGCAAAATGCTGGAGAAAATGTGAGAAAATCTCAGTTCAAGTTTTGGTGATACAGATTCGCAAAGAAAATCGTAGTTGCTAGTGATTCATCAAGTGGTACTTTCCTTTGAGTAGACAGTTACATGCCTCAATTCCTTATAATGCCCAGCCATATTCTTGAGTTGGTATTTTGGCAGGATGCTAGGGTAGATGTGGCATCACAATTACAGAATCCTCTGCATACCAGAAGTTTTAATCTGCAGGTAAATTTTTAGGACCAGAAGGAGATGTGTTGATGGTGAAACACTGTGATGTTAAACTTTACTTCTAAATTCAATTTGTCTCATTATTCAAGGCTAGGTTGTTTTGGAAGGCTTTTCCAGTGTTATCACAAAAAAAAACCCAAAAACCCAAAAATCCTGTGCCATGATGAAGTCTTTTTCTAACCTCTTCTTGAGCTACTGAAGTGATTGAGTTTTTCTTTCTTCCCTGAATCACATTTCTAGACTCCAAGTAATGTCTAACGCTTTTCAAAATTGTTTGTAATCTGTCAGCAAACTCTGGAAACAAATTGAATGCAGTTTTACAATAACAATTGTATTAGACCACAGCCTTTTGCTGTTGTACATCTATGTGATACTTCCTCATCTTATACAAAGAACAGCTGTGTTAGATATATTTGTCATCAAAATGAATTGAGAATAGTTTCAGATTCTTTTCTTACACACTCCATAAAAGCTGCTTATCTTTCGTAGTCCATAAACCACTTTCTTCATATTTGTTAAGTACAGTACTGATTCTAAGATTTTTTATCTTGAAGTTTGCTATACTAAATTGAGGTGTTTAAATGCAGTTTATCAAATGAAATCTTGATTCTTTGAATTGCTGCTATTACATCATTTTTTAATATTCACAGAATTTACCAGCAATTAAATAGACTGCTTTCTCTTTGACTTTAGATTATTCTCAGTAATAAAGCAGCACTGTAGCATTCTGCTAAAAATGTTTCACTTATTTTCTCTTCTCAGATTTATATCAATTTTTACTGTTTATTAATAATAATTTTTCTCTAATGGATTTTAATATTTAAGATATCAAATCAACTGTCATAACAGTTTTTGACTTTCCTTTCTTTGATTTGTTTAGTTTAGATTAAGAAAATTTACCTTTACAGTATTGTAGGGAAGGTTATGACATGAATTATTAATTGGTGTATGATGTATATTACCTGTTTTAAGTTGGTTATGTCAGTCTTATACTTTTTTCCATTTGGTCTGCTGCTATAATTCATACTTTCAATTGGATTTTAGAAAACAGTAGTAAAGGCAACTGCTATTTAATAAATTAATGATAGAATAATGAAATGGAAGTTTTTTAGTAGAAGCTAAAGAACGAGTAATCTTGGACCTGTATTTAATAAAAATAAAAGGACAAGATTTGCAGAAGTTTTTTTAAAACTGAATCAAAACAATTGCACATTATTTCCTCTTTAACGGGTAGATATAATGTTAGCAGTACGGGATTATTAACAATGATATTGGTATGATTACATTTGAATTACTTAGTTCCATTTCTTACTCTTTGTCCCTCTTCCTCTAGAAAGTGTATTATACTGTGTAATAAATACTGGGAGGAATAACAGGTACTTGTTAGCTTTCACTGTCAGGAATAAAAATATCCTTCTCCCCATGTTTCTACCCTAGTCTGCTTTGCTGATTTCAAAAAATGTAGGTATGGACTTTGCATACCTGGTAGGTCCGCAAGTGTGAAGCAAATGTATGAGTCAAAATTTTGAGTTAATATGCTGTTTTGAATGTTCTTCTTTTAGGTGGTAATGGCAGTTGCACAGCTTTACTGGCATTTGGCACCAAAATCTGAAGCTGGTGTTATTTCTAAATCATTGGTGCGTTTACTCCGTAGTAATAGGTAAGTCAAGTCAAATTGCCATCTGTACTTTTTAATGAGAGCTTTAGGTAGATATACATTTTTAGTGCATACCTCTTTAGTCATAGCTTTATGTGTAAATATAACTCCTGTGCTACTAATATGTTGTTTTAAGATTGTCATGTAAAATGCTGGTTTTTTACTTTGTGAGTGAGAATCTTTATATGTAACCCCATCACTTTCAGTATTACTTCCAGTGATCATTCATTATCATAAGTGTTTTATTCTTAATTATGACTGTCTTAGAAGAATCATGGCTGCCTAATGATCATTCAAAGAAAGATGGTACTAACTAATCAGCTTAGGTAATTTGTGGTTTTGGTTTTTTTTGTTTTGGTTTGGTTTTTTCCAATTACTGGAAGTTACTCGAAATGTAATTGTGTTGTTTTACTGTCTTGCTTTGCCAATCAAAAAAGACTTCAGAAGGGTTTTTTTTTCTTCTTCTTCACTGTACTTTGATGTCTTGTTGACAGAGAAACTGGGAGACACTTATTAAATTACTGTCTGGTACTGTTGAATCCTCTATGTTTTCTTAAACCTTGGACTGCTTTTAAAGAACCAGTTTATATTTCGTTCAGTATAACTAAAAGTTTGATTTTACCATCCTCCATGTACCATCTTTACATGTTCCATGTACCTCGTAAACAGCCATTCTCCCTCCTGTTTACACGCTTCTTTAAAATACTAGAAGGCCACAATGAGGTCTCCCCAGAGCCTTCTCTTCTCCAAGCTAGACAAGCCCAGTTCCCTTTGCCTTTCTTCATAGTAGAGGTGCTCCAGCCCTCTGACCATCTTAGTGGCCCTCCTCTGGACCCGCTCCAAGAGCTCCACGTCCTTCCTGTACTGGGGCCCCAGGCCTGGACGCAGTACTGCAGATGGGGCCTCACAAGAGCCGAGCAGAGGGGGACAATCACCTCCCTCTCCTTTTGCATTTTGTTTACTCTTCATTTATACTCAGATTTCCTCAAATGAGAAGTCACTGCTTTCCATAGATAGCAACTAATATGCCTTTAGTGTTCTGATATTCATATTGAATGACTTGGCTGTTCTCTGTCACCAGTCTAAGAGAAATACTTTTGCTATCAGAGCAACCCTGAAATAAGCTTTTGTTGATTGTTCTTAGCCTGTGGCCTTTAAATTAATGTCCAGTATGATGATGGTGATGGTGATGATGATGATGATGATGATAATAATAATAATAATGCCAAATGGAGTTATAATCTAGAAAGGTTGGAAGGGGGTGTATAAACAGGAGGGAGAATGGCTGTTAATATGAGTGGATAGTGATAGGACAAGGGGGAGTGGTTTTAAACTGAGACGGGAGGTTTAGGTTAAATATTAGGAAGTTCTTCACTTAGAGTGTGGTGATGCACGAGGTTGCCCAAGGAGGCTGTGGATGCCCCATCCCTGGAGGCATTCAAGGCCAGGCTGGATGTGGCTCTGAGCAGTCTGGTCTGGTGGTTGGTGATCCTGCACATAGCAGGGGGGTTGAAACTAGATGATCTCTGTGGTCTTTTTCAACCTGGGCCATTCTATGATTTTATGATTGCTTTCTGTGATTCTGTGAAGGGTATATAAATACTTGGAAGAGCATTTTGTATCACATGAATCACATTTATGTCACATGAGGTTGACTGTTTCCAAGTACCTATGTAAGAATTACCTAAAATTAAGTTTAAAATATGTTGTATACTTGTGCATTATTACCTGTCTTCATAAGCTACAACTGTAGTTACTGCAGGGCTATTATGTATTTTTGTATAAAAGGAGATAACGGATAATTTCTTTATTAAGTTTATTTGCATCACAAAAGAATTTCTGCACTAGTTTAAAAAATATGCATGTGAATTTTCACGTGGTCTTTAAATGATTGGTACAGAAATTGTAGTATAAAATCTTTAAAAAATCATCCTGATTTCTTCTTGTTTGCTCCTTCTGAGGGTTGTAAGTGAACATATTAATCAGAATGTCCTCCTGTTTTATCTTTCTGTTTAGAATATTACATAGTTCTGTTGTCTACAAAGTCTGTAATGTTGAAGTGCTGTTTTTTGATAGGTTTGTGAGTCTGTTAGCATGTATTGAATGTGACTGGCAAGCTAGGCCCTTTTTGAGAATTAACGGAAAATTTTTCAAGACAAAGAAATGTTTACCTAATTCTTACTGGTTGTTCAAGCATTAGCTGCCATTGTAACTAATGCAGTAATTTGTACTCTACAGATAGTAGTCCGTATCTTTCCAATTCTCAGCTATGCCATTCTGATCCTTTTGTCATAGTGAACAAAATGTAAGGATTTCGTGAGCTATGTTTGGAGATTCTAGAATGTGAAACAAATAATCATCTCATAATAGTTGGCAATTTCCAATCTACTTTTTCTTTATATGTTTGTGTCAAGTAATATATAATTCTACGGAATAACATCTGTTTCTCTGTTCAATTCTAGGGAAGTGCAGTATATTGTTCTGCAAAATATTGCCACTATGTCAATTCAGAGAAAGGTAAACCATATTTAGAATTTTTGGAATTGCATTATATTGAACTCAGGCAAACAACTTACATATGTTCTATTTTCCAGGGCATGTTTGAACCTTATCTGAAGAGTTTCTATGTTAGATCAACGGATCCAACAATGATTAAAACTCTGAAGGTGAGTTAAAATAAAAATCACCTGTATATCACTGGACAAATCACTGTTTGGAACAAAAAAGTAAAGTTTTCATGTGCTGCTGTAGCAGACATCATTCTGTGCTATTCATTTTTTTCACTAAGTATAGATTTGTTGCTTTTATTTAAGTCCATAGATGTCCTTCAGAGTTGTCAGGCTATTTGGAAATTCTTTTGTTACAGGCAGCAAGAGAACAGTGTTTTCCACCATATCTTTTGGTACAATTCAGTGGAGAACATTGCTTTTTTTTTTTTTTTTTTTTTTTAAATAGCCATTAAAATATTTAGAGTTTGATCGTTTTCTTAATAGGAAAAATCTCATATAAAGAGAAGTGAAATCACACTGTTATTGATACTATTTGATTAAAAAGAGTTTAAATCTGTTTTACCAAAAGAAATGGGAGTCAAATATGGGACAGTGTCCGAGGATCAAGTTCCCTTTGAGGTCAACTTTTGACATAAGTATGAGGGTTGCTCTAAAAGTAATGCATCCTGTTCAGTGTTGTTGGTGCACAACATCAGAGGCAGATGCTGATGGTACAGCAGTAGTTCCCACCAGCATTCCATTGCATTATGTTGCTGTGACAGATGGCAGCAGAGGGGCAGTCTGACAGAATGGCATCTGACATGAAAGCACAAATGAAGCAAAGGTTTGTCATTGAATTCCTCAATGCAGAAATAATGCCATCCACTGAATCACAGAATCACAAAATGGTAGGTGTTGGAAGGGACACCATCATTGAGCCCAAGCTCCCTGCTAAAGCAGATTCCCTACAGTAAGTTGCACAGGTAGGCGTCTAGGTAGATCTTGAATATCTCCAGAGGAGGAGACTTCACAGCCTCCCTGGGCAGCCTGTTCCAGTGCTCCATCACCCTCACTGTAAAGAAGTTCTTCCTTGCATCTATAAGGAACTTCCTGTGTTATGGTTTCTGCCTGTTGTCCTTTGTACTATTGCTGCTTGCCAATGAAAAGAGTCCACCCCACCAACTTGATTCCCACACTTTAGATATTTATTAGATGTTTAGTTAGGAGATTTCCTCTCAGCCTTCTCCTTTCCACACTGAAGAGTCCCAGGTCTCTCAGCCTTTCCTCGTATGGGAGATGCTCCAGGCTCCTAATCTTCGTTGTCCTCCACTGGACTTTTTCTAGGAGATCTGTCTTATTTGACATTCGTGAACTATTGCTTAATGTGTGCGGAGACCAAACAGTGGGTGTCAGAGCAGAGAGGCTGTGAGTTCTGTTACAGCAGTGGTGACAGTGACAGTGGGTCACCTCTGCTGGTGCAAACTGTTATGAGCATGGCATGCAGGCTCTTGTTCATCACTGGTGAAAATGCATAGCTAATACTGAAGACTGTGTTGAAAAACAGTGTTTTGTAGCTAAAAATTTGCTCTATCAAACATTGTTATTGTACTCTTTGTATCTGCTGTAGTTTCCATGGAAATAAATAAGAGGCATTACTTGTGGAGTGACCTGTGTATTTTAGGCTTTCCTCAAATGCCACATCTTAGTGCATATGTTAGGCTGTTTTAATCTTGTTGTCTGTATTTTTGGTCTTTAATAGATTTTAAGTCCTTGACAAAACAACAGTTAAGCATTTTCTACTGCTATGTGCCTCATTTTGTTTTAGTTTGTCAGAGGCATTTGTGTTTAAGTACAAATTTTTTATTGACATTTAGTAGTTTCTTTTAAAAAAAGATAATGCAGTAAAAAAGATATGGAGAAAGAGAAATGGTGCTCTTTTCTTTCTCTCCATCTCAATTCTTTATTGCTAGCTGAAAATTCTATGTCATATCGCACTGGTACATAATTGAAAAAGAATAATACTTTAAAAAAAAATTATTTCTTAAGATACCTCTCAAGCAGTACTTCAGATATATGGAGACCTGGAATTCATCTACTGTATTGCATTGCTTTGATTGCTTCTTTGTTTCTTTTTGAACATGAAGTTTGCTTCTTTGACCACTACTTAGCATTAAGCTGATGTTTTCAAGGAATTATCTCTTCTACCCACAAATTATAATTTTTAGTAATTGGCTCATAATCTATCATTCTCTGTAAAGTTTTCTCTCACTTTTTAAACATTACTGTGCATTCATCTGTGTTGAATTTCTCATTTTATAAACTAGTCAGTGCAGCTTTTCTTAGTCAACCTTTGCCTATAGTTTTTGTAAAAAAATTTTCTGCTGTAATGCCAGCAGTAAACTGATGATTCCTCTCTTCTTACCACCACACTGAAAAGCAAAAAGTCAACAAATTTAATTCTGGGATTCCATTGATAGCCTTCCTGTTCTGTAAAAATAATAATTTTCAGTCTGCTCCTGTCTTTCAATCAATTATTTATAAATCAATTATTTATAAATCCACTTTCATGTGGATTTGTGGTGAGAGGTCTCACCAATTTGCTCTTGAAATGCAGGATTATATCAAGTATATATCCTAAACCTGGTGCATCCAACTCAAAAAATACCAACAAATTTGTGAAATATGGCTTTCAATTTCTTTAGCTTACTTCATTCAAATGTTATTGGAATTCTGCCTTCAAAGGTAGAACACAGTGGTAGCATAGTGTTTTAATGGCGTATGCCAGGTATTGTGTATCCTCTTGTTCATTGGGAACAGGGTCTGATTCTGTTAATTGAGATCTAAATATTGTCATGGATGTTAGCTGTTTGTTTCTCAAGTTAAAAGTCCTTCACAGCAGTTCATCTGAAAATAATAGGCATTGCATTTATTTCCCTTAGCTGCAATTGTGCTTTTCATTATTTCTTCTTACAGTGTTAGATAGTTTTTATAAGCTAAAGCCTGTGGTATAAGATAAGAATTGATACTGCCAGAAGTGTTTCAGAGCTATTCAATATGCAATGCAACACTGTAAAACTAGAGTTAAAGAATGCATCACTGAACCCAAGAGTCATTTCAAAACCTTGCAGGTACTTGAAAAAAGAATGTTCCTCCTGAGTGCAATGTTGCTATTGCTTTATACTGAACAGCAGTATACTCTATTGAGTTCCAAGTAGTGTGTTTAATAGTATTTTCTTGTATTTATATGCAATAAAAGTATTGTATGCATGTGTTGCTGCTTTTATAATTTTTTAGGTTTTAATGTATATTCTTTTCTCTTAGCTCGAAATCATGACAAATTTAGCAAACGAAGCCAACATATCAACTTTGCTTCGAGAATTTCAGGTTTGTGCAAAAGTGTATTCTTTTGAAAAGAAACGTTTTCTGTTGGCTAGTTGCCATTATTGAAAGTTTCAAGTAGAGTCTTAGTCCTATTTATTTTCAAGTTAAAATCATTTCCAGAATAAAGTGTTCTTGAAATTGAAATTAAACTGTCTTGTATCATAATGGATAATGGAACCTTTTATGTTTGAAAAGGAGTTTCAGTGTGTTGTTTCTCACTCTTTACAGCTTAAAAAAAAAAAATTGAGAAGAACTCAACCATTCAAAATTTTTAAAAATATATTCTACTAATTTGACTGATTCTTTAAATCACTAGAAAATATTGCCTTAATTTGAGTAATATTTGATCATTTGCATTAATTACCAAGCCTCATTTCTATGAGTCACCTGATAAAGTAGTATTACCTCAGTAGATGAGTATGTATCAGTAAGATGTTCTGCATGTGAAACACGTGTGAAAAAAGTGAAACTGTATGTGTTCTTCTTTCTTTACTCTTTGCTATATGACATCTAGTTTCATTGCTTCAGTTTTCTGGCTGCAGTTTTCTGGCATAGGCAGGTAGGTTACTTGTTGTTTCGCACATGCTTCTGATTAAATGAACTGAAACTTCTCTGAAGAGAAAGCTCATCAACTCCTCTAACCTTGCAAGCAAACTAATTGCTGTTTTTGGCTAATTGCCCCTAGCCACTAGCTTCCTTGAAATCAGAGGTTCCCATGACTATGAGTGACCAAGGCAGGCAAGAAAATGTCTTCTGGAAGTGACAATGAACAAGTGAACAAGTAAAACCTCATGTGCTTTCTAGATTGAATGTATTACACAGTATGTTTGTCTTTTGAGAATATATCATAAGTTTCCTGTTGATACAAAACCATGACACTTGTGTATAGCCTAATGAAAACTCTATTTCTCTAGACTTACGTGAAAAGCCAAGATAAACAGTTTGCTGCAGCTACAATTCAGGCAATAGGCAGATGTGCAACTAACATCACTGAAGTGACTGACACATGCCTTAACGGCCTCGTATGTTTGCTGTCCAACAGGGATGGTAAGTTAAACGTTCCGTCTGAGTGGTGGAATGGCTTGAAACCTTTTCTTAATGGAAATGGCTCAGAGTAGATAATGTAATAACATGCATGGAAACTTGTATAAAATTCAACTCATATGGCTGGATAAAAATAGTAACTTTGGTGTTTCTTGTATGAAACACTTCAAAATGCCCTTATAATCACTGAATATTTGTTTTCCTTTTTGTTAGTAAAATTAATTCCTTGTTGCCTGAAATTATGAGCTTACATGTTGTGTTTTTTTGTTTTTCCTCAAAATACTGTTAATTACTAAACTGTATTGTTGTGATTATCAGATGATAGTAAAAATTTTGCTATTATGTGTTTAGCTGCATCAAAGCAGTAAGCCTGTAGAGGGTGCTGAAAGCTTGGAATGGCTTTTTAGTGCATCAATGCCTAGCTGGAAAAATGTATTAAATAGTTTTAGTGTAAGTCCCAAATTTCGCTTGATCTTATTATTCAGCCTTCTGTTATTTTTTATAGTAACATGTAGTTGCCAGCCACAAAGGAAAACAACAAGAATCATGTAAAGTTGAGCACTGTAAATCAATACCTGATGATATTGTATATTCTTACTAGTTACCAAGGAATATTACACGGAAGGAGGTCAATAAGAGAATCAGAAGATTATTGTAAAATGTGAAGTCGACATGGCTATTGCTAAATATCAGAAATAGTGTTGGCACAGACGTAATCGAATATAATAATGTTAGGAAGGAGGAGAAGCATGATTTTGGGGATGCTATAGATTTATCAGAATTGTACTCAAAACAGTGGTGTGACCTGCTCTGAGCTTTTACAAGCAGCATTAATTCCTCTTCATATTTACTGGACATATTTTTCCTGGTAATCTTAAGAAGGCCTGTATTAGGTACAGTGCTTTGGTATAGTTCTACCAGTGTAACCCAAGATGCACTCTTTTTTTATACACTACAAGCCCTTCTTCTCTTCTGCTTCATCTTGTTTTAGAAATTTCTGAGGGGCATCAGTGTACTGCTTGATACCTCTAATCTAAGTAACTTTAATTTCCTGTTGCTCTGGACCTTACATCCCTCTGCTATTCTGGTTATGCATTGTTTAAAGTATCTTCCCATGCTGTGTTGCAACACACTTTCTTGCTTTGTTGTTTTTTTGTTTGTTTGTTTTTTCTTTTTGCTGATAAGGAACTTGGATAAGAACAATAGAAGAATATGCTTTTTTTTTTTTTTAATTATAACTTCTCAACATATGAGTTTCTTCAAAATAACTCATTGTGTATTTCATACACATTCTACGTAAGTGTAGTACATATATGTTCAAACATGAATGTGCATGAATATAAAAATATGTCCCAACAAGATTACTCATTCTAAGTAATAATCTAAAAAATACCTCTGAAGGTCTTGAGAGACCTCTGGAATCTTACTATCATCCTTCTATCCTACTATTATCTTCTTGTGCTTATTATTTTGAAAGGCTGCAAAAGATCTTTTGAACCTGACAGACAGCAAATTGTTTTACTGTAGATGAGGCAAAGAACTTGTTGAGTACCTCAGCCTTCTCCATGTCCACTGTAGCCGTTTCTCTCTTCTCACTTACAAGGGACTGTGCTGTCCTTGACCATCTCTTCTGACCAATGTACATGTAGAATTCCTTCTTATTATTTTTCTTGTCCCTCCTCAAGTTCTCTGTGCACACTGACTTTCCTGAGCTCATTTCTGCCTGTCCAAATGTCATGTATGTGTTCTTCCCAGGCCACCCTTCCCTGCTTCCACCACTTGCACCTTTCCTTCTTTTGCCTCAGTTTAACCACCTGGTCCTTTCCCAGCCATGTCTCTTTCCTGCTTCTTCCGTTTGATTTCTTGTTCTGGGGGATGGAGAGCTCTTGTGCTCCCACGAAAGTGTACTTAAAGAGCTGACAGATGTTCCTTTGTCCCCGAGGACAGTCCCATCCCCTAATTCCTGGAACAACCAGAGGTTTGCCAGAAAGTTACCTGCAATAAACTCCTAAGTCTCCTGGATTTCATGCAACCCACCATGTTGCTTGCCTAGCAGATAAACAGCTGGTTAAAATCACCCATCAAAATGAGAGCCTGCTAGTGCAGGCAGCCTGTGGTAGACTCAGACCACAGGCTGAGTTTTGTTCTGATCCCTAATTTCAACCCTCAACTTCATTGAGGCTGTTTTTAGAGACAGCTCTTTACAATCTATCCACTTATCTTAGGAAGGCAGCTTCCATACCCCTCCTGCCCTGCCTATCCATTCTAAAAAGCTTGTAGCCCTCAATCAAAGTATTCCAGTTGTGTAATTTGTCCCACCACGTTTCCATGATAGCAATTAACTCGTAGTTTTCTATGTATAGTATAGAACATCTAATAACCTATCATAAAATGTATATTAGGTTTTTAAGAA
This sequence comes from Lagopus leucura, assembly GCF_019238085.1. NCBI lineage: Eukaryota > Metazoa > Chordata > Aves > Galliformes > Phasianidae > Lagopus > Lagopus leucura. Next base: position 4,178,402 of record NW_024962268.1, on the reverse strand, counting down.
GTTGTTATGCTGCAAGGTATTCAGAGATTTTCCTACTCAATGTAACCATTTCCATATTGCTTAGGAATTGTAGAAAGCTATCAGTTAACATACTAAAATTTTAACTATGACTTGTAATTTTAGTAGGGCTTCTGAAAAGTTGCTGATCCTTCCTGTAGTTTTCTTTTATTGCAATGTTATTCTTAATCACCTTTTCTGATACACGCAGTCATTGTTTTAAGATTTTGGTGTACTTTTTGTGATTCTTTAGATATAAGATAATGTATACTTATTTCATGATTTTTTTGGTTCATTCATCATTGTCTTATACACACTTTTTCTTACATAATTCTAGTAGAGTTACAATTTTAATTTTCTTAATGGTTGTTCAGAATATCAATAATTTCACCTCTTACATCCATTGTTCTCTGATTTTACGTACATGATGTAGAAACTGTTGTTGACTAAATACATGTCCTTGACTAAATACACGTATTACATTTCACACTTATTTTTGGGATTCTACACAAATCAAGGCTTGCACAAAGCAAGCCTTGAAGAGCCTTTCTTTTCTGGGTTATGTCAGTCTTTATTCTAATATGAATACATTTTGCTTTTGTTTGTACTTTCTTTTTTTGGTAAAATGAACCATGTGCATGCAGTTCTCTAAATTTACTTCTGCACACTCAAGATGTTCCTACGTTGATACATTGTATATTGCACTTACAGTTCATCACGATCAATACTACACTGTCAACAAATGTTTTTGATAATGACTTCGTGTCCACCTCAGACTTTTGGTTACAATCTTACTTTTCTTTGCCATTCTTTTTCTCTGTTAAGTAATATGAACACGCAGTGGTGGAGGTTGTCATACCAGTATCTCCCACTCCAAGTGGCTGAGATAACATGTCAAATAAAGGATGACATAAAAAGCTGCAAGGTATAATTTAAGGTTTGTAGTGTAACGATACATATTTAGAGCTTTTGAATAACTCCCCTGTAAAGAAGTTTTGCTTTCTAAGCAATAGTAATAAAAATTAGAGATTTCTTCTGCATACTGCTTTTTTGTAATTTCATCTTGTTTAATTTCTGAGTGAGTGGTCCAAGTGTCAGTTTAACTATTCGGCTGTGGAAATACTTCTATGAAATTTAAGGAATGGTTGTTGTATACTTTCTTTATACTTTAGGAAAAATAGTTACTCCCATTTGTAATATAAATGGAAACTACAATAACTTCGAACTCTTGCAGTAGTCTTTTTATTTTGCGTTCAGCTTTGGTTATGTTTGACTTCATCTTTTTTTTGTGTCCTTCCTTAACACTTTATTCTTGCATAAAAGCTTTATTTTGCACCAGTGGGGATTTTTTTTTCAGCTTCAAAAGTTGCACATTTCATACAAGTTAGACTGTGGTCTACTTGGTACAGTAGTTAAGAAGTCCAAGTTGTGACTTTGACATAAATCTTAAAATGGCTTGTGTATTTAGAAGTTTTCTTTCAGTGTAATAGAAATTAGGTTACAGACTTGACAGAGGGCATATAGTATGTGAAAAAGTGCAAAATGAATGTTTAGCTGTTTCTCTATTTTAAGGGTAAGCTATCTTTGCTAACGTTGTACATTTCTGTGAATTACTTGCATTTTTAATACAGATACTAAATTATTTACAAATATGTGTAGGTGACAAACTTTCTGTTTGTCAATTTGAAAATGAAAAATGCAAGCAGCTTTACTAAAAGGCAATTTCAGAGGAAGTATGTGGTAGGTTGATATTTTTACATTTAGAACATGGCTCTGTCCTTTTAGCTGCCTAAAACTTGCTTGTAGAAGCCAAACTTCGTATTACTTAGTGGAGTGGTTTACATATTTGTTACCAAATATTCTGTTCTGCAAAACATATTTTGAAAGCCTTTTGCATCTTTTACAATTCATTGTTTATGACTTTTTCTTCTTCATAAATGCTTTTAAAAATAATAATTTGTTTTGTCTTAAACAGAAATTGTAGTTGCTGAAAGTGTTGTTGTCATTAAGAAACTGCTGCAAACCCAGCCAGCACACCATGGTGAAATAATTAAGCATATGGCCAAACTCTTGGATAACATTACAGTGAGTATTTGTGTGTGGTGTCTGATAGAGTAAGATTTTCTTAACTGACTGATAAAAATTAGACCATTTCTTTTGAATTTGGACCGTGAATGGAAATGGATGTATAAGAGAAGTAGGAACAATTTTTAATTTTTTTTTTACTTTATAAATTATTATTTTACTCAATTTTAAGGAAGAAGAAGAAATAGGAGCTATTAAATGGCGTCAATTTGAAACCTGGGGGCTTCTTTGAAAAAAAATACTGAAATACTGATAATTGCTAGTACCCTCAGGCCAAGATCAAATCTGTTAGCTTCTAGAGCACAAGTGGGTAAGTTGAAATAAAAATAAGGGCAAGGTAACACTGATCTTGAGGATTTTCAGCTTATTGTCCCAGTGATCTTTTTCCATACCCACTTATATACACACATACCCAGGTTGTGGTTTAACCTGGCAGGCAGCTAAGCACCACCCAACTGTTCATGCACACTCTTCCCTTCTGTTTCCCTCTCTGGTGCAATAGGAGAGAATACTTAAAAGTGCAAGAACCTGTGGGCTGAGATAAGGACAGTTTAATAAGAAATAAAGGGAAGATAAAAATGAAGCAAACAAATTTTGCAGTGTATTGTTTCTCACCACCAGCTGACCAATACCCAGTGACTCCCTGAGCAATGATATCCTCTCTGGCTTCTCACAGTTTTACTACTGAGCTTGATAACACAAGGAATTGAGTATCCCTGTAGTCAATTTGGCTCTGCTGTTCTGGTTGTGTCCCCCTGCAGCATCCTCTCTAGCAGAGCTGCATGAGAATCAGAATGGTTCTTGGTATAAGTGCTGCTCAGCAACAAATAAAATATTGATTTAGTATGCTATAGCAATATTTCCTTCACAAATCCAAACCAGAGCATCATACCAGCTACCATGAAGAAAACTAACTTTGTCTCAGCTCAAACCAGAACAATATCCACCCTTAATTCTGTGTCATTTATATCATGCTTATGTCCCACACTTTCGAATTATCACCACCCTCCTGTTCTTTGATATATACAGACAGGTGTAATTTCCTTAGTCTACAGACCATCTCTCTATGAAGTCCATTGAATTCTTCTAGCCCATAACTTTGGACTGCATCAGTCACATTAGACCTCCAGGGCTGGAGAGATAGTATGTGGTGTTGAAGTGTTGCGTGCTGAAGCCAGCTCTTGGTTCCAGTCAAAACTGCACCTTCCTCATGCCATCAGTTATGCTCATTTCCATCAAAATTCATTCTTCATTAATCTGGGTGACTTACTGTAATACCTTTGATATGGGATAAAGCAACTATAATAGCAGTGGCATACAGCATTATTGATGAGGGATGCTCTGAAATGTTGGTGGCAGGGTAGTAGAGGTGAATCTTTCTGACAGTACTGCATTACCTTGTGTTGCTGTGCCATAGATGACAGCAGAGAGTAACTGCTGCTAGTGGAGATTTTTACATGCACAGCATGCATGCTCTTCACTGGTGTAAATGCATAGCTAATAGTGGTGACTGCATTGAGAAGTAGTTCTTTGTGGCTAAGAACTTGCACTACCACAGTGTTATCACTATTTCCTTGAAGTCCATGTTATATTTCCACATTACCCACCAAGTACACCCAAGTCCTTGAGCAAAAACAACGCTCTGAATGAGTCTGCCTTTGCCTTAGTCAAGAATAACCCAGACTCTTTCCCAGAGCATTTTTATGTGCATTCCAGGAGCTTTCTCCCCTTCTCCAGTTTTAACTGGACAGGGATACATCCCTTGGCAGATTCCCTACTGTTGACTAACCAGGTGGCCTTTCCTAAATGTGTATCACAGTGTTTGGATGTCCCAGCAGACTTTGCTCCCAGCATAGTTGTTTGATTTTCCTACATGCTACAAGCTGGTGCATAGTACAGGATGTGATATACCCACTCAAAGCTGTGCCTTTTGGCCCTGGTGTCTAAGAGTTTCTTTTTGAAAGTGAGTCCTTATGATGGATAAATTCTTTCAGGGATGCCATGTTGCCTTAAGACTTGCTTTTCAAGGCCCGAAATAGTTTCACATGGTGGCATAGCATACATTTCTAACCCTTCTGTGGTTACTTCTACCATTGCTGTCTATATTGATTTCATCCTAAATTTCAAAACACAGCACACTATTATGGAGCCAGGACACTACCAAATCACCTTATCTTTCCATGACACCAAATGCACTTCTGAATGAGTGATGAAATGCTTATATTTATATACTATACGCTTCTATTTTTTTAATCTTTGAGATTTTAATCTTTGAGGCACTTAACAGTAACATCTGTTTTACTATTACCTATCCTTTGACTAAACTGAAGTTAAGGTACATTGGTATTTACTAGTCAGACCCTCCTTGCAGTTCCAGTTATTGATAAAACATTCATCGTTCTATTCTAAATTGCAATGTAGGACTGAACGTAATTAACTACCTATTACATCATATCCCAAGGGTATCAAAATTTAATCTCTCAATTATTATTCTTCTATAGATGCTAAAAATGAGATAGTTCTGTTCCATATAATTATGTGTTTATTGATGATTGAACAGTAAATAGTTTCTAAATGAATGAATGAATGGTCTATTTTTCATATTTGGGAAAGTTTGAAAGAAGGACATGTGATTTTCTCCATCCATACTTACTGAACAGACTAAACAAATAAATCTTTGGCCAATAGAACATATACTTAACAACTGACAATCAAACATCATAATTAAGTAGATGTAATGTAATTGCATTGGGTTGTTCATCTCTAGAATATAAAGAAGTTGAGATACTGTTGCCAATTAAATATCAACAAGTATTAGCTATTTTATAACAATCATAATAATCACTTGTGCTTTCAGAAAATATGAACAATGATTTTATTAATAATTACAATCTCATAAATTGAGGGTAATCTTATTGTACTCATTTTCTGACACTTCTCCAAATGGATTTGTATTCTTACTATCATGTGTTTATTATACAAGATAAAATAGGTGTTTCTTAAGTACCCCATTTAACATTTTAATCTTTTTGTAGCTAATATTTATTTCACAAAATTAATACTTTGGTGTAAATATTTCATTTTAAATACAGGGATTTTTTTTAGTAATGCTTTTTTAATTTGATTAAGGACAAAACAGAAGAACATGCAATGCTTGAACTACTGTGAGATATACTAACAATCTGCAGTAATGAAGCTGTACAGAATAACAGGAGATGGTGGTATAGGAGAACAGAGCTGTAAGAGAAGTAGATCAAAAATCAAAATCTGAATCTGAACCCTGCTTCTTATTGAGAAAAAGGTAGTGTGATAACTACTGAGGATCTGAATTTTAAATTTCATTATTTAATAAAGCATTATGGAAATTCCCTAGATTTGCATGTGCATTTTAAAATGTGAGTTTGCAACATAGTTGCCTCAGTTTTTGTTTACAACATAAAAATGCGAAGCAAGATTTCTTAACATTTAGTTAACACAGAAGGAAATATATACGTATATGCAAGTACACACACTTTTGTAGAGGTGTATTTTAAACAGAGGTTTATTTTTGTAGAATCAGAGAATATCCTGAAGGATCAACAAGGATCATCAAGTCCGATTCCTGGTCCCACACAGGACCCTATGTCTCAGAGCATTGTTCAAATGCTTCTTGAATTTGGACAGTCTTGGTGCTGTGCCCATTGCCCTGTGCAGCCCGTTCCATGCCCACCACCCTCTGATGCAGAGCCTGTCCCCAGCCCCCAGCCGCCCCTCCCCTGGCACAGCTCCATGCGTTCCCTCGTTCTGTCACTGTCACAGAGAGCACAGCTCACCGCTGCCCTCTGCTCCCTGTGCCGCCATGAGGGCTGCCCTCAGCTCCTCTGCTCTGCACTGAGCACACCCAGGGGCTTCACAGAGTCACTCCTCACAGTGATAGACAAAGGGGAATGGCTTTAAACTAAAAGTGGGGAGATTTAGTTTAGATATTAGAAAGAAATTGGTTGCTCAGAGGGCAGTGAGGCACTGGCACAAACTGCCCAGAGAAGCTGTAGATGCCCCATACCTGGAGGTGTTCAGCAACCAGGTTGAATGGGGCCCTGGGCAGCCTGAGCAGGTGGCTGGCAGTCCTGCTCATGGCAGGAACTTGGACTGGGTGAGCTTTGAGACTGCTTCCAACCCCAGCTATTCTGTGATTCTTCTACTGCACGCAGTGCTCAGGGTGGCACTGCACCAGAACAGAGCGGAATGGAAGAACCTCTCCCCTTGCCCACTGGCGGTGCTGGTGTACAGCAAGGTACAGATGGTCCTTTTGGCTGCCAGGACACGTTGCTGACTCGTGTTCAAGTTGCTGTTGATCAAGGTGTCCAAATCCATCAAACATAATCTTAGGTGAGCTTGAAAGTAAATAGTGAGTAGGCAAGTGTGAACAAAGAAATTCTTTGGTGCCGCTTAGAGTTTAATCTAATGTAAGTTTAGTACTATGTAAAACAGCAGAAAGAATGAACATGTCTATAAGCAGTTAAAGACAAATGTGTAAGGTAAAAATTATCTACTTGATTTTTTTTACCATACTTCAGATTAGGTAAATGGTGAACACCTAGCCACTAAAATAAACAAATTTGGTGGAAACTGGATGAAGTGACATTTGGGGCTGGTGCATGAACTTGTTGCATTAATGTTGCTATCAGTTCCACTTTGATTTTCCGTGACAAGATACCTAAGAATTTTCCATAATAGTGTTTTGTTCAGGTCTTCCAATCTGCAATTTACTCATTCCTGTGGAGGATTCTTCAGAAGCCATTTAGAAAATGACAGGATGGATAGTAACCTAAGTATTACCTAACTATAAGGAATGGTAGGAAGTTCAATTAAAAAATACAGAGCTCTTGTTAACAATCACTTTCATTTAGGATAAAACTTTAGGTCTGTGTCTGTTTCAGTTCACCCTTAAAATGATGTTTCTTACATATTAAAAAGATTTCTTATCTTTCTTCTTTTTCTTTTTTTATGTTCTCATTTTTACTTTAGACTTGTACCTCAGGTGTACCCAGGCAAAGATCTGTGTTTGCTATCCATGTTGCCATGTTCAGTAATCTAAACCTCTTCTTGTATTTTGTATCTTTTGATAAGCCTTTTTTTTTTCTGTTTGTTTTTTTCTGATTCCAGTGATTTTTGAAGTGGGGTGACCAGAAGTTGCCCACAATAATCAGAATATAAAGAAATTTAATTTAATTGCATATATTATTTTTTTTTTTTTCACCTTTCATAGTGTTTTCTGCCTTTCCGTTTCTACTGAGCATTGAGTTAGTATCTCCAAAGAGCTATAGAGTTGCTTGTAATCCAGAGATACTCTGATCTAGAAAAAGTTTGGACTTTTATCAGTATTTGGTAGGATTTTTTTTCTAAAGTTCTGATATTAATGTACCAAGGCTGCCTGCATAAATTCTTAAGTGCTACAAATGACTCACCTTCAACTCTTCAGGCTCTGTTTTAGTTTACATTACGTTGAATAATTTACTGTCAGCAGTCTTGGTCAGCTTTCTAGATACTTTTCTCACTTACTTGCAGAGCTGTTGAGCAGCATGTCTTCACTGAGAGGGCCCTGGGGAACAACTGATGGTTGTAACTGCTTTTCTGTATTTTATATTTTCTAGTCCTTTTTTCACCCAAGGAAATGCCTTCCAGCCTCGTAAAGGATCAAGATTTACAAAGATGTTGCTGAGGGGCTTTTTCAAAAGATTATAGAGTATTCTTTCGTCACATAATAATGATGTTCATTCATTTTCACAAATAATTTTCTTTCAAATTGCGCATGATTCAGAATTTGTATAAGAACAAGTACTGGCAGTTTTAACCTGAATTAAGTTTTAACATAGTTTGGTTAGACCAATTCAACCAGGTAAACACAGGAGGTGCTTACTTATGTATCTTTTCTTTGTACTGACATCTGGCATTTCCTCATCAAAGTTATCCCTCGTTCCATTTCTAATTCCAGTTACAATCTGTTTGAATATCAGCTTGTTTTCTGGCAAATGTAGATGACCAGAACTAGTAATTTTAAGTTGTGATTTAGGCTCATATATTGTGTAATGAGCATAGAGTGGAATAACAAGAGCTTTTTGAAATGTGCTATTTAGAATAGTCTGTAAAACCTTTGTAGATGTTTTTCTCTAATTGCTGCAGCTACCTGCTGTAAGTTGTTTTTCTAATTTTTTTTAAATTACAAATATATATATATATACTTTTTTTTTTAAACTGTTTATTTATTTTCTTCCAGACAGATAATGGGTTAAAATGGCTGTAGAAACTGCCTTTTTGTACTGCAGCTTCAGAAGAGCACTTAACGACTTGCTCAGGGCGTATAGAATAAAACATAAGGCAAAGTAATTTGCCATACAGTTTGCTTTAGAGAACAATACAGAGCAGGGCTGAATAATTAAGGTATTATTTTCAGCATTTTTGTTGATTCAAGGTCCCTACTTATGCTATACTGGAAAAGGCAATGAAGGTCTAGAAGTGGCTTCATTTCTTGTTTGCTGTTTTGAACTCTGGAAACAATGGCTGCAGGATCATGCATTTGATATTACATGTTTGAAGACGGGCAGTCTTAAGCAGGGAAAAAGAACTCTGAAAATATTGTGTGATTTTGACCCCAAATGAATCCAGTGACACGGAAACATTGGGTTCATCAGTTCCACATATACTTTTCATTAAAATGGTTTCCACTTAGGGTTCGATTCAAAAGTCTCTAATTGATATCGATTCTCATTGCACAAAATTGTGTTTAATATACAGTGTATTTATGTAGTAGGCTGGTTAAAATGCACAGTCTCACAAGATATTCTGCGTGGTTTCCTTTTGCAGTTTTTTTCAAGTTAAGCTGGTTTAGTTTGTTTATTTGACATTGTGAGACTACTTTGTAAGATTTACATTTTACGAAGAACTTTGTAAGGAAAAAAAAAACAACTTCAGGCATAAAACAGTGCACATCTAAATATTTCATTGTGTTTTTAAAGCGTAGTCCTGGATTTGATTTGAAAAATTACATTTCTAGTTTTTGTATTTCGTAATAAATACAGTTTTTGAAAGTAGTCTGCTATGTGAGCAAGGCAGTAATAGGGAAGAGATGTTTCTGATGGGCTGCTGCCTAGAGCGGGGTACTTGGTGTTCTCTTGTAGAATTGTAATTTTTTAACAAGTCTATAATGAAATATTTAAGAAAAATAAATCTAGCATAACTGAAATGTGAAGTTGCCCATATATTCTTATTTAGAGGTATTCTGTCTGTACAGCAGGCAACTTGAACTGCTCCAATACTGGAAAATTTAATGTACCACTCAATTACTATTCTTTAGCCCAATTTAAAGTAATAGATCGGGAGTGAGGTCTTAATGCAGTGTAACCTTTGGAACATTAGAAATAACCTCTTTCCCTTCTGAAATCAGCGTACAGTAATGACATCAGTCTTACTGTACTGCAGGTGAACATTTTCTGACTGCATTTGAAGTTCTTGTATTTAGCAGTTGTTCAGTACCTTGTTCCTGTCTCCCATGCCATAGATTCCAAGACCTTTTTTAACAATTCATTAAAAAGTCTCCGTATTTATGTATATCTGTCTCACATACTTGTGTTATAGCACACTCAATACATTATTTTGTAGTTACGTTAACTCTGCATCAAGCATCTTTTCAGAGTTTACATCTGATGTTTATCTTGAGGGATGTTTTGTTGTTGTTATTGGACTCCTGAGTTATGTCCTTCCATGATCTTATTGCTCCTTCTCTCTATAGAAGCAATCCTTTGTTTGAACTTTTGTTGGCTTATGTATTTGCAACATTGTGCAGGATAGAGTCAGGTATTTGAGAATGATTTTATTCAAAGCTGTTCTCAATCTTTCCGGGATACTAGAAGGTGCTTAATCACTAGAATTTCTTGTGAATGTAATTAGCTTTTCTTAAATATGGTTTACTGGGCCATTTTCTGGGGACTGTGGGCCATAGGTTGGAAAATGCTGTTCTGAACCTTGGTAATTTACTTATATTTTTTAAGTTACAAATGTAACTAAAAAGCAGAGTTTCCAAATTTAAAATGCATACAGGATAGAATAACTAACAGTTGCTTTCCATTGTAATTCTGACATGTAAATGAATTCTGGGTAGGTGCTGAAAAAGTAATTATAACACCGATACAGGATAGAAAGAATTAGTGTTTTAAAAACTGCAGTGCTGAACTTCTCAAACCTGTTCTCTCCAGTTCTCCTAAGGCAGAATTCAAACTACCTTCAGTGTAAGCTTACTCAAAAAGAACACTGTGTAGTGTAGAGAGTCATAAAAGCTTTATACACATTTTTCACTTCAAAAAAAAAGTGGAAAAAAATTAGCTGAAATTGCAGTTGCAATTGGAAGCTTACCCTTGGCATTTTTTTCTAACCTAAAGTCCGTCATTTTACAGGATAGAACAGTTGTGTTTTTTCAAAGTGTATCGATAAAGGTTCTGTGTAAAACTTGCGGTGCTCTCAGGACATGCTTTTTCCTGGATGAATTTTCCCACCTTTGAAAATTCTCTGCATGTATCGCCATGCCACTTAACTCCTGTGAAACACAGTCCAGTAGCTCCAAAAATGAAAGACCTGTGTGAACTTTCTGGTCTGAGTGTTTCTGCTTAAGGAGACAGATCCTATTCCAAAGTTGAAAAGACTAATTTTGAACTCCTCTCTCTCCAAAATCTGACACTGAGCTCTCACAGGACATGTGCAAAAATATGAATCTTGCTGTCATATGACTTTAAATAAGGATAGAGGAAAAATAACAGTAGTCTTAAATTCCTATGCTTTTGAAGTTGATGGACAGGAGCTGAGGAAGCTCTGTTTATTCAAAACCATTTCTATATGAATATAGACACAAAAAGCATTTGCGTTTCAGCATGGTCTTTAGCATAATCTGATGGCAAGCATTCCCAGCTGAACCTGAAATACTTATATTTTCTTTCTAATTGCCATTGGCTGGTACTGTTATCATGGGCACATAGCTTCTGTGTGTCTCTGTTCACACTCCTGATCTGTTTGCCTTGTCAACTGGTATGTGTTTTGGGTCAGAATCTATGTATGTACACTCAGTCTACCACAGTGAGTGCGCTGAATGAGATATAATCTGGGTCTGTGTTTCTTTCGCGCCAATTATGTTTAGGCAGTATTTTGTTTAACTTATTACTAAACACAGTGCAAGTAAGCACGTTTTTCATGTGAATATGCTAATTTATGGTGTGTGATGTTTTCTCAGGTTCCAGTAGCAAGAGCCAGCATCTTGTGGCTCATTGGGGAGTACTGTGAACGGGTTCCAAAGATTGCACCTGATGTTTTGAGAAAGACAGCCAAGAGCTTCATAAATGAAGATGACCTTGTAAAGTTGCAGATCTTAAATTTGGGAGCAAAACTGTATTTAACAAACTCAAAGCAGGTAAGGTTTAAATACACAAGAGAATATATTTACAGTCACAGTAGTTTTTTTGTACTATCTGTATAGTCCAGTCCTGATTTCTTTTAATAAACAACTGAAACCAGTTCACAGTAATTATTACTTTTTTTAGAACTCAACCTAAACCTAACCAACAGCCCTTGAGCGTGCTGTATCATAAACACAGATGTATCGATGAAATTGCTCTTTTTTTGTTGTTCCTTTCTTTATTGAGAAGATTTGTGGATTTTTTTTCATTCAGGTAAGTAGAAACTATTTATAAATTGTTTAATCAGCGTAAAATTGGAAATTTTCCAGCTGAGATTTGCTGCTTTCTGGATCAAAAAGCAGAATTTTCTGGGGACTTCTGTCATTATGAATAAAAAATTGCTTGTTTTGGTTCAAGATGTTTAAAAAGAAATGCCAGAAAAAGGCCTCAGTGTCTTTCTGTTGGTGCTTATCTTAAAGATAGTAGCTGCTTTTTCTTTTCTCTCTGTTTCATATTATTTCACTTTCCTTTGTGGGAGAGTGGGTTTTGATCATCTCTGCTGATAAAGATAAGCTTAAAATGTCAGATAATACAGAAGAATGAACTTAGATTTCTATAGCTGTGAGAGGGCCTTACTGTTTAATTCATCTTAGTGACCGTACTGTGAACTTCGTCACTCTCTGGCTGTGGAATATAGCATCTTGACACTAATTTTTCACATTCTAATTTTTCTATAAAAGTTTGTGAAATATTTTCCAAATATATAATGAATATATTATTTGAGTTATATAGACTGGACTCGTAGACCTTTTTGTTCCATAGCAGCTTTGACAGCATAGGATCTTGCATGTCTGCAACAGTGATGTGTTCCTTGATAGCTATATCTAACTGCAGACTTGATCCATCTGAGACTTTATTCTGTAGGGCATGTGGGAGATGAACTGTCTTGCCTTGCATTCAAATAAGAATGAATGCTTGTCCTTTGCTCAGACAGTCTAAAATGGGTGAGTAACAAAAGGTGACTTCTTTCTGTCAGTGCTCTTCTTAATGAAAGTGCTGACTGAGCTAAGAAAAGATTGGTTTGATTATCTTAATTGTCTCTTACTGGGCCATTGGTAGTATTTACTAATTTTTCCAAATGGCCAAAAATCCTTGGAGATGATGATTTCTGTGATATTCTTTTTCCAAACTCATGTGGTCATAATACATTTTTAAACATATTTTACATGAGGCATGTTAATTGATTCAAATATGATGTTGATTATAAAGTGGATGAATCTGTCTCCTGAGATGCCTGCTAAATGATGAGTGTCATGGAAAGGTATTTTCCTCTTTTAAGTTGTGTAGTAGTAAGCTTTCTTCTTGAGTCATCAAGATATTTTTGTACAAAATTCAAAGAGCATAGGTTGATGATCTGGCTTGATTGAAAGCTCCTTCCAAACTATAATAGGTGTTTTTGCCTTTAGGAGCCAGCAGCACTTCTTGTTCATCTACATCATTGCCAGGAATAAGACTCTTCTCAACTCCCTCATTAAAACATTTATTTCAGGAGTGATTCCATTTCCTAAAACATTCAGCCACTCGTTAGCCTAATTGTCGAGCTCTCAGGCAAACCCTGTACACTTGGCTGCTCAGTTGTCTTTCTGTCCCTCTCTCCCCTTGTCTATGTTTTCTCCTGTATCCTACTCCACCACATAATACTTTTTAATTCTTTGTTAATTTCCTCCAAAGCCAGTGGAGTTGAGGTAATCTCAAAGATGCAATATCATTTTACTGGAAAGTAGAGTAAGGACAGCAGAGACACAAAAACAAGATGAAAGACAAGTAGGTAAAAAAGCACCAATTCTGGAGGGAATATGACTTTGTATTTTCAAATCCTTAAAATATCATGTTTGATTTGCTGTTAATTTCCTTAGACATAAGTCCAAACATCTAATGCAGTATATTTTCAGGAACACTTTGGAAATTCAATTTTTTTTTTTAATAAGAATTTCCAGTTCTATTTTTTTAATTGTGTGATGAGCTTGCAACAGCTGTTTATAATTTAAGACCTCTAGGTTCAGTGCTGTCTGGATAAATATATCATAAGATTTCTTCTGATTGTCCATGTTGTTTAGTAAGCTTATTTCCTTTTGTTGTCAATTAGGATCGTAAGAATCTTTGTGAATGCAGTATATATTTATGTAAGTGGAGTTCATATGAGGGAAACAAGTTATGCAGAAAAACATGGTATCTAATTGCTTGAGCTATTCTTTGCCTGTAAGAGGAAGAAGAAAAGATATTTAGAGGTGTTTCTGCTGTGTAACACGATAGGTGTCATGCTGAATAAAGGCCGAAGTAATTGTAAAGGGATAATTTGTTAAATGTGACTTAGCACAGCATCCTTGTCTTGTGTATCAAAGGAGTCAAGTTACTGTGAGGTAATGGCAACTAAGAATGGATAGTTTGCTGTTTCTTTCCCATTGTTCAGGCTAAGCCACTGGTGATATTTGCATTAAAATATTTTTCAAGGAGAGCCAAACAGCAAATTACTGCTAGTCTAGAATATACATTATATTCTTAAGTAGAAGCAGTGCCATTGGAAAGTTCTACAAACATTGCTAAAGGATGGTCTGTTCTATACCTTCTCACTGGCCAAACCAAAATGTACAAACTAAAGTAGTAAATGCTAACAGTGCAGAGATATAAGAAGTGATATTATGTCTGCATATAATGAGCTTGTACAGATAACAAGAGGTGGGCATATGGTAATAAACGTATAGAATATTTATGTCAGAGTGCTTTGTTTTATTGAAGTATGAAGTCAGATATGTGCAGATTCTGTCATATTTTAGAAGACTAACTTCTTGCTGAAACAGTTTTCAGCTTATAGATATTCCTTTGTTGGCAAAACTGAGGGAGTGTTCATTAATTTATTTTCCGTTTTTAATTAAAATTAATTGTTTCTATTAGGTACCTCCATGTAGAAAAGCTTCTCTGACTTGTTTGGTTGCACTGCCATAAAAAAAATTTAGTGTTCTATTGCAATTTTCATTAATGCTATTTATGACACCTGCAAGGAGAATTCTTGCAGTATGGAGCATTCGACATATGTATTTGTATAGAGAAATATGGAAGAGGTGTTTTTGTGGAGAGTAAGAAAGAAAGGATCATGGAAATGATCCCATTAAAGAAAACGCCATCTTTCAATATTGCGTTGTATCAGGGCTGCTCCAAAAACAATGCCTCCTATTTTATTATGTTGTCATTTATGGCCCATAATGTCATAGGCAGATGGTGGTGGTATGGAAGTTAACTTTAACTTTCTTATCAATATTCCATTGCATTTTCTTGCCACGTGACTGTTGGCAGCAGAGGGCCATCTGACATGGAAGTGCGTATGGAGCAAAGGTGTGACACTGAATTCCTCCATGTGGAAATAATGGCACCTATTGATGTTCATTGGTACTTCCTGAACATTTGTGGAGACTGAGCAGTGGATGTGAGCACAGTGGGGTGGTGGGTGGTGTGTTTCAGCAGTGGTGCAGATTGCTACAAGGCTCTTGTTCATTGCAGCTGTAAATGCATAACTAACTATGGGGACTCTTTTTAAAAAGAGAGTTTTGTAGCTGAAATAGTGCTATCATCAAATAGAGGTATTGTTCTCTTAGTATCTGTTGTATTTTCCATGGAAATAAATGGGAGACATTATTTTTGGAGCAACCTACATATATGTTTAAAATAAAAAAAAGTTTTTGTTACTGTGTATGTCACTTACAGGAATTAATCAGTATGCTGAAAAAGTCTTTGTAGATATGTGGACTACTCTAACTTGCATCCTCAAAAAGGATTTGTTCCTAATAAATTGTACATTCCAAAATTTAATGCTTTTTTTTTTTTTTTTTTGCATATTGCTCCCCTTATGCAATTAAAAATGCTACTCTGGTAACAGTTGCCTGATAAACAAGATACATATGCAAGCTAGTTTCTTTGCATAAAGAAAGTAAATGCCTCTTGTCAATGTCTTAACCTTATGTTATCCATCTACTCTTAGTTGTTATACTAAAAATTAACTTTGTTGTGATGGTAAATTTTTTTTGCTCTTTTTACTGTTTCCTTCTGTATGAACAGAGTTGCATAATTCTTTCAAATGCATTTGATCATTGCAGTTCTGTTCAATGTTATTGCTCTGCTCACCCTACCTACCTTGGTATTTCTAAGGGAGAGTCTTCCTGTGTGTGTGGTTTTTTAAAAATTTATTTGTATTATTAAAATTATTTAATACGTGTTAATATTCTCAGACATCAAATTAAGAAGTCCTATTATCCTGTAAAAAGCATGATAATACAAGTTATTCACTTACGTAAATAAATGACCGATGTTACTGGAGGCTTTAAGCTTCAAGAAAAAAATGGAAGAAGTCTTTTATCCTGGTTTTTAGAGGGCATCAGCAGCTTGCTTTTATGAAAAAGTAACAGCTAAATGCACTGCAAATAATTTGCAGTAATCCAGTTCAGTGATTCATGTGTCTGCTTTAATGGGTCATAATTCAGGATAAAGTAACTGAGTGCAGTCAGAGTGCAGACACTGCTTATGCCAGGGACTGTATCTCTTCATAAAACACACCTCAGCAGAAGCAGTTTGCCAGCCCCCTAATACCCTCTGATGTTTTGATGTCCTGCATATTTTTCCGATTAAGTTTTGAGTGCCATGTTTTTAGTTGTATTTCCACATTCATTATCCTCACGTAGATCCTTCAGCGGGTTTGCCATATATGATTATTTTTTTAATGATGCCTTTCTTTCCACTTCAGCAGTTTAATAATCTAGCACATGGCTGCTTCTCAGTACTCAGCATTCACCTCCCCAATACAGAAGAGGACATGTGCTTTGGCTTCAGAATTCCATTTGCAGCTTTAGAAATGCATATTCCCTGTGGAACAACATTTGTTTGACATAACCATTCATTTTTATTACCTCTTTAAATATGTTTATCCAGAGTTATCAATAATCATAAATAACTTGTATTCTGTTCTTGTCCTGTTTTTTTCCACAGACAAAATTGCTTACCCAGTATGTATTAAATCTCGGCAAGTATGATCAAAGCTACGACATCAGAGACCGTACAAGATTTATTAGGCAGCTTATTGTTCCGAATGAGAAGAGTGGAGCTTTAAGCAAATATGCCAAAAAAATATTTCTGGCACAGAAACCTGCTCCATTGCTCGAGTCTCCCTTTAAAGGTATTACTGCCAAAATCATTTGGTAAATGTTCATTGTGTAAAGGAATGTGACAGCCTATTCTATCTCAAATATACTCACAAATTGCGTCACTTAGCGAACACAAATGATTAATATGCAAAGGTACTCACTCTGCAAACAAGGTTTACATGTTGCATACACATTACATCTGCCTGATGACAAACCCTGGCAAAACCGTTTGTGTGGATTTTAAATTTGGCTTAATAACAGAAAGTGTGTATTTTGAAGAAGAATATTCTTTCATTTAGGAAAATGTCTTTAGTCTTTTATCTAGACTTCAATAGAAGGTTGTTAATGCACTGTAAACCTATTATGAATCTGAAATAAATTGAATCTCCGTAGATTAGCTTTTTATTGTTTTTCTCCAAAGTGATAGTTTTCGCAGTGCATTTTCATCTTTTAAGAAGTATGAACCATTGTCTTTTCAAATGAAAAGGTTATTAGGTTATCTGAATTAAAAATGCTCTGTTACTGTCATGATTTGCAATTTTAATTTTCATACTCCTATATGTTGTAATGCTCTAAAAGGAGCTCCATTTTGAAGAAAAACTATTAAGATTCTGGATGTGTTTGTGCCAAGACATGTATATGGATTGTTTAACTGTGCTGTCATTCTTAATATTCACAGTAAAGTAATTTTTAGAGAAGCTACATTTCAGAGCAACACCTCTAAACACACTGACTGATTAGCTTTTTTATTGACCATTATGGGGGAGATTATTGTAATCTATGGACTGAAATCAGTTTTTTGACCTATGAAGAGCTTCCTAGTTTATATTTATTCCATGACATTTGAGGTAATATAATAGCAATTACCTTTACCCCTGATTAAGATTGCTCTTTGTGGTGGAGCTCATGTTGTTTGTGTATTTTCCACTCCCCCATTTTTTTAATAGATCGGGATCATTTCCAGCTTGGTACCTTGTCTCACACGCTGAACAGCCGAGCCACTGGCTACCTGGAGCTGTCTGACTGGCCGGAGGTGGCACCTGACCCTGCTGTGCGAAACGTTGAAGTGGCCGAATTGGTATGTTGGCACTGTTAAAAGTAACTTTGCCAAAGGCATAAGCCAGTACCGAGTATTACCTGGAAATGTAAATAGTTAAATGATACGTTTATCTGTACTGAAAATTTTTTATGCGTCTGATGATCTGTGTGGCATGTTTTAGCTCAGAAACTGAAAATTCTTTAAAACTGCACCGTGCTTACTGTTTATTTTTAATGAGAGAAGTGGATCAAGTGCAGGCCGCCTTACCTCACTTGAGGACTAAATTAACTTTCCTTCCTTCCATCTCATTTTTTATTTCGTATCTCTCGTATTCTCTGTGCTGCAGTATGTTTATTACTGTTTATGATGAATATTAAAGTAGTAGGTCAGTGGAGGATTTTCGATGTACAAATCCAAGTCATAGCAGAAAAAAAATAGTAGAATAAACAAAAGGCAACAGCAGCGTGAGAAGTTATGTGTATTTTGAAGTGTAAAATTTGGAATAGACCAAGGTTTACATTTCTGGCAATCTGAATAAAATTTGGAACATTTCTAAAAAGAAAATGTCATCTACTAGTGCACTGCTTATTAGTGCATTAGTGTTACTACATTACACAGATAGTGATCTACTACTGATTCCAATTCCATTCCATTATGGAACTGGAAATTAGCAAGCAGAATCAATTTCTGGTACTGGAATTATGACTTATGCATCAGATACCAGAGTACTAATAAATGTTAGTGAAAGCCATTACAGTAACAGGAATTGAGGTGTATTGAAATATACTATGCTGGTGATGCTCCCAGAGATAAGTTCTTTTAGCATGTCCACATAGAAAAGCATGCGGTCCTTGTCATTAGCCAACTCCCACACTAAATTGCACATGAATTTGCCTATAAGATGTCAGGAATGGAATGAGTGGAGAAAATTCTAAAAAATGGTTGTGTTTTACAGAGGCCAGTAAACAATGAAGTATACAGCAAGCGTTTCTCCTTAGTACTTCAGTAATAATTGTGTACCTTCTTCTATACAGTTCAGGAAAAGAGATATTTGTTTACAAACTTCTGAAAGCTTTTATGAGGAGAGTTTGATTGCAGTCATCTCAAAGAGTTTTATTATAAATGATAAAGTTGGCATGAAAGAGTATGTGGAGGTGCCTTTATCCATAAAAATAAAAGCCTTGCATGAAATTGATCAGATGAAGTAACACCTGCTTACAACACAACAGAAAACGTCTTCTGACTACTTAAACCTCAAAACAAACGTGAAAATCCTTTTTCCAAGGCTTTTTTGCAAATATTTTCTTTGGAGAATACCACATTAGCGACTTTGTGATTGCTCTAATACTTCATATGACTATACAAAATAAGTGAATGAAATTGAGTTAAAAAGCTGTCACTGATGCAGACCTGTATCAGTGTTGAAACGGTTGCCTATTTGTTTCTTCCCTGGCAAGAATTTTTCTTCAGTTGCTCAGCATTTTAGGGAATATGAATTAAAAACAGTCTGGCCAAAGTAGTGTTTTGTTGATAAGAATTACTTTTATTTGGCAAATACCAAAGGAAGTGAAATACAGTTGTCATCTAGCTACTGCCTGGTGGGTCTGTGTCTGTTTTCCTCTTAAAACTTGGGATGATAAAGATGGTATTTATTCTTCATTCTAGCATTAGGGTAAACTGAAATGGTGCCAAAGATAAAACTCTTAACAGTACAGCATCTTTTGGCATAGCAATTTATTTATGGCTACCAGTGCTTTTAAATCTCCCTTAGTAAGTCTTTTTCTAGTCTTTCATAGGCATATCTCACCTTTTGCAAGTATATTCAAAACTTTCAGTGCTCCTAATTGTTTAAAAGAAGAGAAGCTTAATCGTCACTCTTGACTTACTTAGAGGATTTATTTAGAAACTGCCTAATACCACTACTGCAGGTATTTTTCTTTGACATGTTATATGTATATTTTTGTATTGCTAGTTCTAAAAGTAAACCTAAATTGAAATTTATTTACAGTCAAAGGAATGGACTGCCGTTCTCAAGAAGACACAGAAACCTACTGAAAAGTTCTACTCTGAATCAGAAGAGGAGGAAGAGGACTCTGCCAGTACAAGTGCATCAGGTAGGTATTTGGAAACGGACTTTTATCTCTGCTTCGTGGATAACTTTATGTTCAGAATTGGTCACTACATAAAGGGAATCAGGGAAAAAAAAAAAAACAAAACACCTCCAGAGGTATCAGAAAAATGAGGGGAAAAAAGGATTACATTTACAACAGTGTAGTGGTAACAGCTAATTGTATAGGTATGGCTTGTGTGTTCATTAAATTGTGTTGCTTTGCTTCCAAGATAAAAAAAAAAAAAGGCTTGTATGCTATTTTCATCTCACATTAAAACTAGCAAAAGTAACGAGAATATGTAGCTTTAAAGGTTTGTCAGAAAAATGACCAAAGCCTTAGTTGATGAGAGCCATAGTTCTTGAATGTTTTTTGGCATTTGTTATTGATAAACTACTATTGTGATAGCATGTGCTACTATTGGTAAATCGTAAAAAAATTTTTTAACTGTAGTATTTCATGGTTTTTATTTAGTAAATTGTTATTGTTTTACTCTGAAGTTCAGCATTTCTGTTTCTATATATTACAACTGAGGTGATGATGGAGGAGATAACTGATGGGTGCCTTTCAAATGAGCTAAGGATTTTTTGAATAGTCACTTGCTCAGTATGAGGTAGACAATTCCCCAAGAGTGCCATTTCAGTAGATGTTAACATAGTTAAATTTAGTGATGAACATGAGTCTCACTGACCATTTCTAGACTTAACAAAAAGATAAAGAATTATCTCAGGTCCAAGGGCTATACACAGAAAAGATATGGCATCAGAGACTTAAAAGACTTAGCAGCATCTTGTTAAACTAACCAAATGGGCTCCAAATCAGAATTTGGTACTTCTTCCCTCTCATTCCACATCTGAAGAGATATGCAAAGAAAAGTACCTACAAATTGTATCAGGGAATGATCTCTTAAGGAAGAAAAGAATATGTTCATTTCAGATATTTGAATGTATTTTAACTATATGATTAATTACCAGATGAACAATTTTTTTAAAATCTGTTATTAAAACATCATCACTATCAAGATTGTGTAATTAAGCAATTAGTTTGAAAGATAATCTTGCAGTTAAGTGAACATATGTGGTAGAAAACTTGAGGTCATCTCCAACACCTGATAGGATTTTATAGAAGAACCCACATGTAATTAATTTATAATTTGGAGTTCTAATTTGATTAGTAACTGTATTGTATGCTTAAAGAGAGCAGCTCTTTAATCAACAGAATTTTGTAAATATTTGGGTGAAGTGGTTCCTTACCTGCTTTTGATCCTAGGAAAATAAGGGTAAAATGTGTAATTGGATCTTATAATACTAAAACTTTATTTTAAAACCAAGTGGGATTCCTAAAATACTTACTATTTAAGATATTTACAAAAAAAAATCTAAAAATTCTAAGAGTGATTTTTTTTTTTTTTCCAGATAGTGAATCTGGCAGTGAAAGTGAGAAGCAACATAAGGAAGAAAGCAGTGGTGAGGAGAGTAGTGGGAGTTCCTCTTCCACTGGAGTATCAAGTGATAGTGAATCAGAAGAAAGTACAGCAAAGAAAACATCTGGAGCTGCTGAGGAAAGGTAAGTGTACATTTGTATGGTTTTAATTTTTGTGATGGTAGCTGCTAAAGCATTTTTGTTGTAAGCAGTCTGCTAAGTGCTCAGTTAAGCATTTTGAAGGTACACCAAGCAAAGGATGACATTTCCTCTTTATCCATGTTTCAGTATATATTCTGTGTATGAGTTGGGTTCATATTTTCATTAGTCAAACTACTGTATTTGGAATTAATCTAAAATCTTGGGTGTCTTTTTGAAAACTGATGTAACCTTGGGAGACTGAATAAATGATCAAACACAGTGTATGAAACACTTAATTACCTTTTGCAGTAATTTTGCTGAGAGCTAAAATTAAGTCCTTCAACACTTTGCCATTATGTAACTAAGACAATTGATTTTTCTAAATAATGTTATATTAAAAAGATTATGATCCAAATATTAGAAGCAAGGGCTGTGAAGGGAAACGGTCATAAGATATTTAAGTGTTAGCACTTTTTAAGATTGCCCATTATCAACAGCATTATCATGTATTAAAGTATCATTAAAATTTTGAGTAATTGGGGCTAATACCTTGGATTGTATGAATCTGTTTCTTCTACTGTTGTCAGCAAGTAGCCTCTGCAGACATGATCGCCCTTTAGTCTATAGTCTGCTGCCAGCTCACTTGATGAGTTTGCAGCTCAGCTCAGTCGTGGCTGACAGCGCTGATTGGGGAGCAGTACGCACTCTGCTCCTTTTATTACAGACAGTAATTAAAGCAGCTCGCCTTGCCACTTCCATAACAAACACAGCATAATGCCCTAATTATGACTTTATTAATTTAAGTCAGGATTTAATGATTTTAAAAGTGATTTATATTGTTTTTCCTGTTCAGAACAAATGAAATCTGTAGGTTAAATTAATACAGGCTTTTCATCATCGGAAAGTTAAAAAGCTAGTTACCAGTAAATTCTTCTCATTAGAGTAGCATCTGAAAGTTTAAGGAGTAAGATAAACAATGATTACCCGTCAAAACTGGCTGATACACAATAAAGTAACATTTTTAATCTTTAAATCTTGTTTTAAATATAAGATGTATTTTGAAAGAATGTTTTTTTTTATTTATGTAATGAGTTCACAGTAGCTTATGTTAATACAACTACAGCTCCTGTTCATTGGCAATGGAGGAAACGTAGACAGTTTTGTCATTGTGTGTGTTATATGTCATGAGGAACAGTATACAGTAGGGAATTTTTATTTTTAGCTTAGTGACCTAAAACAAGCTATCACATGAAATTTCCTTATGAGATTTCCTGTTTTTCACCATAATCTTAACAATCAGATTTGCTACATTGGACTGTTTCTGTAAAGCATATTCCTGGTTTTTGTTCTAGATTTGCAAGCCTTGAGTTCACTGCTTTCAGAGAAAATGGCTTTCAACTGTTAAAATTCTGGGTTTTGATTTCACCTTCATGGGTGGGCCTTACTAGCATGGTTTAAATTCTAATACTGATTTTTAAATGTTTTGATTGCATTTGATTCAGGCAGTTCAATCTTGAAAGGTTCTTGGCAAGAAGAAAGCATTACTCCTTACATTTTTTTCTTTCTGTAGTGTTAGACTTTTCAATTCCTTTTCCCTCTATCTTTCCCTTCTAAAATTATTGCCATCTGAAATGGTATTGTGGCACTGTGTATTCTTTTGCACTGCTCCTCAAGCTAGGCAAAAATATTTAACAAGCTGGGACAAAAGGGATTCCTACTAGCTGAGTGGTCTGGATTTGTTTAATTATTCCTGACCTTGTTACCCTTTCATCTTTTCAGCATCCAATTTATTGTCTTGAAGAGGAAGCTGAATCAGGTGGTGCACCTGATTTAGAAGTTTAAGTTGCGTGCATACGCAAAAAGAGAAGTTTGTTTTCAGTGGGCAGTACTATCTAGCTTTTCCGTGATAACTATTAGGAAATAGTTTTTGTTTCCTGCAATATTTATATCTACTGATCTTTTCCTCTTCATCCCCTACTCCCACTGAGACAAAAGAATAATCTATTAATTTGTAGTTACACTATTAGTAGAAAAGAACTGGGCAGATTTTAATAATATTTCGTAGCTGTTAACATAGAACAACATAATCCAAAATTGCTATGATTAACAGAACCTTACTGTATGAAGAATGCTATCTTTGAAGTCCAGTAGCCATAATGTATTTCATATGACAAAAGGTGTCAAAAGGTAGCAGCTCTTGTGAATGAAATCTGTATGTCTTGAAATACTGGTAGGTATTACGGGCCTTTTTTCTAGTTGTCTTGATCTGGAAAGATTAACAAACCAATAAATGTCTTGATGTTCAAAGTCAGTTTTACTCTGCAAAAACATCTTATAATCCATCATGATTCTTTTAGTTGCAGGCGGAATAGGCAGAATTCCCTTAAATAAGCTACTACTTCTGCCATTGTAGCCAAGTTTCCTTATCATGAGGAAGTACTGATTTCACATTCATTTCATAAATCTTTGAAATCTTGGTTGTAGGATGCTTCCTAGTTCAAGCTCTGGGGCCCCCAGAAAGAAAGACATGGAGCTACTTGGGCAGGCCCAAAGGAGGGTTGTGAGGATGATCAAAGTGTTGGTGCACCTCTCCTACAAAGAAAGGCTGTAGGAGCTAGGCTTGTTCCATGCAGAAAAGAGAAGGCTCCAGGGAGACCTTGTACCTTTCAGTACTGAAAGGTAGAGAGACTTTTTATCGGGTCGTGTAGCAATAGGACAAGGTCATGACTTTAAAATAAAACAAGGGAGACTTAGATTACTTAGACTTAGATCATTAGAAGAAATTATAACTCAGAGGATGGTAAGACATTGGAAGAGTTGCCCAGAGAGCCTGTCAATGTTCCATCCCTAAAGGCATTCACAGCCAGGTTAGATGGGGTTCCTGGGGAACCTCATTTACTGGAAGGTGCCCTTACCCACAGCAGGGCAGTTGGAGCTAGATGATCCTTAAGATATCTTCCAACTCGAACTATTTTCTGGTATTATTACTCCAAAGTGTTTTTCTTTGGTGGTTTTCTGTGTTTCTTATATTTAATTATTTTAATCTCTAGTGATTCAGAAGGCATTAAAAAGAAAGCAAAGGAAATCTCCAAGTCCAGAAGCACATTCAGTTCCTCTGATACAGAGTCTAGTTCATCAGATGAGAGTTCTTCAAACTCCAAGTCAGAATCAGACTCTAATAGTGACTCAGGTGCTGAAAAGTCCAGAAATGCTACCTCTACTAAGGTAAGATGTTTTAAATATTTATATATGCATACATATACTTGTGTGTATATATATAAAACATTAAACAATGCATCTAACTGTGTATTTCTTTCTTGAGGAATGGAAATGGGTAGTAATTTTTTAAATATCTGAGAAGCAGAAGTTTTGCAAATATTTGTTGACTTTTCATGAAAAGACTAATCCCAAAAACAATAGTAACTGTTTCGTAATTTAAGCAAGTAAAAATACTGTAAAATAAAATTACATATTGGTTTACTCCACATAGATAATGAATAAGGGGACCTAATTTTTTTAGATTACTTTTAAACTGGTGAAAACATGAGGATTGCACAGAAATAATAGCCTGATTTGTGATGACTGTTAGATTAAAATGGGATCATAATTACTACAAGACCTGGATCTGAGAGAGTTTCTTAAGGCACTCAAATAGAACTGCCTCGCTTTGTTTTAAAATTTCCCATTAACATTGAGAACAGTGAAGTTAATTTATCTATCTCAAGATATATACATAGACTAGTGAAATTATTTACTACAGGTATATATGTAGACTAGTACAGTTAGTATCCTTAATGAGTACTCAACTTTTATTGCTCCCTGTTCGATAGGAATAAAGCATATAAATTGTTTCATCACTTCAAGTTATATTAGCTTTTTTGCAATATTTATGAAGTAGCAATCTTTCAAATCTTTTTTTTTTTCTAACTGAATTCTGAAATGTGTAAAGATACAAAAGTATTCAACAGAACCAACAGTTTCTCCTAACTTTTGCAACTTAGCTTGTGTTAGCTAAGTTTTAGTTGCTGACTTGGTGAAGATAAAGAGGCTAGAAGTTCATTTTATTCAAGCATTACTGAGCTGAAGCTAATTGCATGATGTAGATTCTGTTTATTTAATTGCCTTTCATTTAAAAAATAAGTATATGAGGAACTTCATGCTAAGGCTAAGGTAAAATCATTTCTGAAAGTTATTTTTCTGTTGTCAAAATTTATTTCCGTTTCTATTCATGCACATTATAAAAAATTCAGTTAGAATTCTAGCTCAGAAGTTTCCATTTTACTAAGTGTGGCGTTGAAAATTAAGTGATAATCTGAAGCATTTTAAATTAAGCTGACACATTATGATCAGGATTTCAGTATAGATTGCTGAGTAGTCAGAACAGGACTCTGCTGCATTTGGTACAGTTGTAGAAGTGTAGAAGAAGACAAATGTGTTTCAAATAGCTAAGGGAGAAGTCTGTGACTTCATTAAGCTGTTCAGGTATTTTCCTTTAGCTGAGGAAGAAAGGCCCTTCATTTCTCTAAAGCTTGATCTTATGATGTAAAAGGTCTTCGGTTTTTAACTTGATACATCTACTTACAAGCTCTGAGTTGTAACCTGAGTTACAACCTGAATGAGTACATTCCCGTAATCTACCAGGAAGGCAAAAAAATTAATGGAGATCATAGCATAGAAATTGAGGTGTATTTCTGTTATTTGATCAATGTTTCCTGCCTAATATGACACTGGATAGCATACCTTCTTCTAAGATTTATTCATAGCAGGGAAATTAAATATTAAGAGAGTTAACTCCTTTCACACTAACTGTTTGCAGCTTCTTACAGTATAATACAGATTTTTTTCACCAGACAATAACAGAACTCAGCTTTACTCTGAGAAGTCACTACAAAGCTGTGTTCAAATAACTGTGTGCCCACTGCTGCAATTGTCCTTCCTCAGAGCTTCAGGGCCAGCCTTTGTGATGACTTTCACTATAGTTATTTAAACTGTTACAGTTTCTTCACAGGATTTGTGAGGACTACCAGCATAAGTAAGCTTTTTATATTTTAGAACAGTGCCTGAGAATGTGTGAAGTCAATGTACTGTGTAATATGAGAACCAGAATGTTTAAGAAACTTGGGATTGTTTCATTGAAGTCAGCAGAGAATTGTCAAGCATTTGGATTTTTGCTGGAGTAGTCTTAAAGCCTTACTTAAGATGTACCTAAAAAGAAATGTACTAGGAACAAAGGAAGTTTTAAGCCATTGACAGAAGAGTTGATCAGACTCAAAACGTAGAACTGAAGAACTGCAAAGCTTTAAAATGTCACAAAAATATTAAATAACGGGGTTTGCGTACATGACAGTAAAAAAAACATGACAAGGAATTAGTTGAAAAGATAGTATGAAATTCACTGTCCAAATGTTCCTTAAATGCTTTGTCACTTGGAAACTCTGACATGGCCAATGTAGTAGTATGTGAGATTGAATGAAGGTTGAATTAATTGGGCAGGAGTCTGAAGTGAATGTAATGCTCTTGAATACAAAGGACTTTTTCACTGTTCAAGTAATGTTGGGTGCTTGCATTTTTACTACAGATGTTTCTGATAGTTATATTCAACAGTGTAATTGGTTAAGAAGATGGAGGTGACAGTCATACGTATTTTGTATCAAGGGTGACTACTGTACTGAGTAGCTTAACTGGCTTTTGTACAGGTACCTGTTTTGAGCCTTGTGATCAAAAGTGTAGCTAACTGATGATAACCCTGATAGCCCTTCAAAGTTGGAAAGAAAAGCAATAATTTAACAAGCTGTAAAGAACATTTCAGATAAAGTCAAATGTGGAGCCGTTCTATTAAAGTACCTTTTACAGGAACTACTCATATTTATTTTACTTCCATTAAAAACTTAGGCCCTAAGAAAAGGATGTTCTTTGTCTGGAAGATTTAAATTGGAAAAGACATTGCTTGTATTATTCTGCTATTACTGTAATGTGGCCCTTGCAGATGGGAAGATGATTTCTTGGGCTTTCTTATCCTTATAAATAAAAATGAAAATATTTTCTGAGAAACACACTGGTGAGAGGAGTAATTAGTAAGGTCTATTTTTATAGTTGGTCAGTGTCCACAAATTATGAGCTGTTAGTTAACAAATGTTCTGAGTGTTGTCTACCATTCTGTATTTTGTTGGGTACCATTGCCATGTTTAGCACAGTTTTCATAAAACGGTTTGATTATGGTCACACAAGAGCTTAATTTACGCATGCATCCATGCATTTTCTAGCACAGAAATAGGTTACACAAACTTCCGATTATTTTTGTGTTTTGTTCTGTTTTTTTCTCGAAGAATAATTTTGTAAAAGCTGTTGTATTCATCATAATTGAGCTGCGGTGAATAGAAAAAAATCCATCTCTTATGCTGCTGTTTTATATAATTTTGAAATATGCATAGTTGAAAATGTTCAGGTAAATAATATGATCTAAGCATTTCTACAGTAGAAAGCCAGATTTGAGGATGCATGTGTAAGTAGGTGTCTCTGCAGTGGGATTTTTAAATCAGCTACTGTTGACCTCCTTATACAAGTATAATACAGTCACTCAGCTGTTAAAAACCTGATCCACTATTTAAAAAATATACAAAAACAAATTGTCTATCTTTCTGCCTGATCTCTTTTCAAGTGCTAACACAATGGAAACAGTGGGTGATCTGTCAATGCATTTGGATTGTCAATGATGGTTTTGTATAAATATTGGAAGGATAAGAAATAAAATTCACACAGCAAAATATGATTTCATCTGCCTTTTCTCTGCAGCTCCATGGCTCATGCTGCGGTGTGAAATTCTCATTTTACACACTTTGCAGGCGGAGCACATGAATTATGCATTGAGCAAGAGAAATCTCCTGCTTCAAGTCCTATATGCATTTACCAGGTTCTATCTCTATTACCAAGATGAATTGCAAATGGAGAAATGTTTGATGGAATATAGCTTAACTTCTTTGTTTAGTATTCTGCTTTTCCCATAGTGAGCTCTCCTGGCAGGAAGCTGGGTTATATTGTAGATTTATTTTAAGGAAAGAATAATAAAATTTATTACAGGGAAATGCCAGACACGTCATAACCTTTTTATTATCTTGATTTGGAATGCAAAGCTTTTTTCACTCATTAGAAATATGTGTTCATAGTATTTGTTGCAGTCATTGGCTATTCATTATTTCTAGAAAGCCAATCTATTTTATTTTCTTTGGAAAAAAAAAGAAAAAAATGATCATATAAATAAATATTTATATTTATATTATAATATATTATAAATATATATTTATAAACATATTATATATATATATATACAAATATATATATATATGGCAAGACTAATTTAAATAAACTTCTGTGATGTTTTGTACCGAAACACATATGCTATGTATGCATACATGTATCTGAAAATATACGTATGAATATGAAAATATTCATGTATTTTAGTACCTCTGTATGTGTGCAAGCTTGACGCACTTGATTGAAGTAGAAAATAACACTTAATCATACTTTAATATTAGCTTTATATTGATTTACTTTGCTTCTAATTTCATATTTCCAGATGGCAGGGTTGTGTTGTTGTCGTCATTGTTTTGTTGATTTGTTGGGGTTTTTTTGGTGGGTTTTTCTGTGTTTGTTTGTTTTTTTTTTCCACCAATTGTAAACTAATTGTACTTATGTACAGTATTCTGAGTACTGGAAGAAGCTTTGGCAACTCACAAGAGGTGCCTTTGAATGGAGGCCAGAAGGGGCAATATGACATTCTACTTTTTTACTTAGATCTGTATTTACAGATCTAATCTTCTAATATTCTGATAATATTATCATATTATTATTCTGATATATTATATTCTGATATATTATATTCTGATATATTATCATATATCTGCAAATACAGATCTAATCTTCTAATATTCTGATAATGTGTGCAGTGGGCATTTTTCTTCCCATGTATTACCTTGATGTAATGTATCTGTACTTGTATCTTAAGAGGATTTTATTTTATTTTATTTTGAAGGATAAGAAATTATCTTTGATGGATTTTTTTCAATTTCTGAAGATGAATTACACTGTAGATTCAAAGTAATAGAAGTCCAAAAAAGAAATGTGTATTGCAAATCTACATATTGAGCTTTGTAATAGATACTTAGAAACTACTTCAGGATGGTAAAACAAATAACAAAATAAAGCTAAAAGGCCTTAGTATCACAGAATGTCTTTCTTAACTTCAGTCTTCAGTAAACAAAATATGTATATTTCAATTTTTCTAAGACTTCTTTGATGTGAAGTAATTCATAACTCAATTATATGCAAGTAAAAATAATTACATAATTCAGATAGCACCTGAGAGTTATGAAGTACAATGTTTATCTTTATTTCACAGAAGAAAAAAAGAAGTAGCCAGATGAGTTGCCAGTAATCACATCAGAAGAAAAAAAATGCAGTCTTGTGGTTGTGACTGCCCTGGCACTCAGAAATGCTGATTCTGCAGCAGAATCAGTAACTAAGGCAAAACATAAAAGGAATGGAAAGATAAAAATATTTTGTAAGATTTCATTGGTCTAGAGGAGTGTCACAGATCAACTGAACTAGCAATAGCAGAACATTCAAATACTGTAGTGATTAGGAACATTTCAGTCAGTTGATTTAAAAATCAAAGAATTAATAATAAAAAATTTAAAAATTAATAATAAAAAGCTTCCATTGTGCTCTGCCCACAAGAGCATTCTCCTCATAGAATACCTGAAGCACTTTTGTAATGACCACAGAGAATACTTTGAATTTCTGTTTGAATCACAGAAGGATTTGGGCCCAAAAGGACCTTAAAGACCACGCAGTTCCAAGCCCCTTCCATGTGCAGGGCTGCCACCCACCAACTCAGGCTGCCCAGGGCCCTATCCAACCTGACTTTGATACCTCCAGGGATGGGATATCCACATGCTCTCCAGGCAGCCTGCTCCACTGGAAGAAAATGAAGAGCAGTGTCATTTTGTCCCATGTCAAGCCTGACAGTATTTAACATCAGTGGCTTCAAATACTGAGAACATCAGCCCACTTTCTTCGTGTACTCTTGAGAAGTACATTCTCCCAAAATTAAAAAATAAAAATTAAAAAAAATCTTGGCATGGTATTAGCTTGCAACTGACTATGAAGCTGAGAGACTAGAAAAATTGAATGTACTTTTTGGCAAGATAGGTCATTTTGTTCTATGATGACATTCAAGGAAAGTGATTCTATCTGCTTATCTTGTGAAGGGACCTATAGATATATCTTTCTTGAGTGCTGGAAGAAGCTTTGGCAACTCATAAGAGCTGTCTTTGAATGAAGGCCAGAAGGGGCAATATGACATTCTACTTTTTTATTTAGATCTGTATTTACAGGTTTCCCCCCTCCTAGATAAGTGCAAATAATGTCTTTCTTATGACTTCTCATAAAAAAAAGTTTCTGTCTCTAATGGTCTGATTTGTCAGCAGATCTTTCTTGAGTAGCAGATGTTATTAAAATTAAATCTAAACATGGGCTTCAGAGGAGTGAAATACAGTTTAAATGTGGAATTTGGGTTCAGCTTATGTATAGATAGAACTCTTTCTCACAAGGTGAATTCTTTAAATGCTAAGCTCTAAGCAGTCGATGTACACATTGCCACTATAAAAGTATTAAAGACTATTCTTTTGCTGATACAGTAAAAGATAAAATATTTATCTATTTTGACAGAAAGAAGAAAAAACAGTACAAGACAGAAAAGCTCCAAATAAACAAGATGTGTTTCTCTTAGATTTAGATGACTGTAAGTATCTTGATTAAAGTCTCATTTTTTTCCTATAGCATGAATTCAATCAGTTGATTCAGTGACATTTTAAATGTCTTAAATGTTGAATTTGTTCATTTTTTGTATGCAAAAAAATTGCTTGTACAAAAGTATTACCCAGTAACTAGTACCTAGTAACTTTTCTTATGCAAAATTATGATTATACATGATTTTGTTTACTGTAGAACTAAGAAACAGTTTAACAATTTGAAATGTACAGGGATGTAAAACATTTCTTTCGAGAATTTTCTGTCTAGACTTGTCTTCTGTTGAAGTGGGCTTACTTCCTTCTTCAAGTACCCATGACTGTGTCTTGTTCAACATCATGCATTATGGTACAATAATCAGATACTAAAAATGACTATTTCAAACAACAGATTAAAATGTAGTTGTGGAAAGGTAGAGTAGGGCTGGTGTTACTTTTTTTCTATGCATTTTAGTGCTATCTTCATGTTTACTTCTACATGTGCATCAAATATTAGTGTTGCATTAATATATACTTTGCACATACCTCATAAATAAAAATGTGCTGCACAGAATGGATCAGATGAAAGGATTAAATAGAAAGTAAAAGAGAGTAAGAAATATATGTTGAATGTAAAAAATATGTTTTAATTCTTCTTTCATGTTTTATTGGTCATTGATGAAATGTCTGGAAAAAATAATCTTGTGTGATTAGGAAACATATGAACATAAATAATTATGTCAAGATGTATGGACTTTTTAAACTTAATGAAAACAGATCATTGTCCTTCCCGATATTTTATTTTATTTTATATTAAGTGACAAGTGCTTTTTTACTTCTAGTCTACCCTGTAACAACTCCTGTGGCAGTTCCTGCAGCAGCTGTTTTGTCCCCAAGTTTAACAGCAGATCTAGAAGGATTAAGTCTGTCAGGTTCATCAGTCATTGATGTAAGTATCCTTCAAATAAGAGTGGAGGGAGGTGTCTTAATTTAAACATACCATATTTTTGAGGCAGTCATCAAAACTACTTTTCAGAAATACTTTCACCTGTGAAATTCTAGTTTACATGCAAGTCTGGCAGGTTCTTTTTGATCTAAAATAAATACTTCCTGTAATATAGAGAAATGGATAACTATTGCTTAAGAAGAATGCCTAAGAGGATTTTAAACTTCTTTTTTAATCTGTTTTTTTTTTTTTTTCTTCTGCCTTGGGAAGATCTATATTTACAAATTACACATACAAACTGTACAGATCTTTCAAATCATCTACTTGATACATTATCAAAAACAAGCTACATAAAAAATCACAGTTATTAATTCTGTGGTTGTTTGCTATACATGTCTCCAAGTAAGACATTTTGCTACTTGGAATTATTTTTTTCATGAGTGTGCAAATCACAGCTATGGGTGCAAATACAAAGGGTATAGGTTTACAATCGGTGGTATATCAGTATGTGTCATGATTCATACAGTTAGTGAACTCTGCTTTGTAGCACTTTCCATTAGGGAAGCTCAAAATTATAGGTGCAATTAAGGTTAGTCAAATCATGGAGGGCATTGCTCTGTTGGTGAAAAGAATAGTAGTTTGCATTCTTGTGTTGTTTGTTTAATTTTATTCTAATTTTTTTTTTTTTGTCCAATTCAAATTTTCAAATTTTTTGTCAAATTCAAAAAGGAACAGCTGCACGGGGTGATTAACTTTGTGGAAGTTGGTGGAAGTGACCAGAAGAAAGAACCATATATGCATGAGCGTCTTTTAGCCTAGCCTTGTTTCTTATGTGGCTGATATCTAGAACCTACACTGCTACTTTAATAACTGCTGTTAAAGTATTTTGTGTTGGGTTTGTGAGCAATGCATTCCTAAAGTTATATACTTACGTATTTCTCAAGTAGAGAATGTGTAACAAATTATTTGACTCAAGAAATAAAATATTTTATCTACTGATTCAGTCTTATATTTACAGGCTTTAAGGTGCTTATGAGACAGACTTCTAGGTTATGTGGTGGCTATCAGCCTTACTTAAGGCTGAAAATTGGGATGCAGTTAAATTCCAGGTGGGCCAGTAACAAACTGGACAGTCACTTTGCGTGATGCACAGTCATTCATGTCTAACACATTCTGAAAATGTGAAATACTGTCATACGTGTTACACAGCAGTGTAGAAAGAAGTTCTGTATGAAAGAGTTGAATATGCAAAATGTTTTTTTCTTGGTGCTACTGGTAATCAGTGAGGAATGAAGAACATATGCTTATACTTGCTGCTCTGGAAACAGCTGGTCATATCAGCACTAGTTGTTGCTACTGCATGGTGATTTCCTGTTTTTCAGCTGTCACTGCCATTGGTAATACTTGCAGGTATACGTGAGGTCCTTTGAAGTGTTCTGTGCTCTAGGAAACAAGGAAAATTAAACACTAAGGTTAAAAGCTGTACAGTGTAAAAAGTCCTACATGCAAGTAGTTATGTAGTTACAGTCAGGTTGTTTTGCACCATCAGGTAATTTTCTAAAAATGAAAATATAAAAAGAGCTTTTAAGACTTTATGTGGGAATGTCCCTCTTAAAATAATTTTCTAAATTTAATCTGTGGCCACTTGTTCTAAAATAAGAATAGTTGTCATACTTCAGAAAACTTTTTCTTCCTTCATTTGGAGAGAAAATGAATTTAACTGTAGGGCACATGCCAAACCAACAATGAGAAATTAATTTATTACCAGGCAATGGAGATCATGGAGTAAAAATAGATAAGTACAGTATATGACCCTAATATTGAAGAAATGTAGCAGTCACTTATCTTGGAATATGTCAGACAGTCTATTATTCAAATCATTCAGGACTGTAATTGGATACAGCTTTTAGAAAACTTATAACTCCATGTTCATAGAATCATAGAATTACCACGGCTGGAAAAGACCTCCAAGATCATCCAGTCCAACATTTCCACCAGAACGTGTCCCTCAGTACACTCTTTTGGTGAAGTTCTTCCTTAGAAGTTGCTTAACATCACAGAAAGTATAAATATAAGAATGGTCTCAACGAAATGCTATTTCGTTGACAAAAAAACAACAACAAAAACAACAAAAAAAACAACAACAAAAAGGCATCTTGAATATGAATTGCAGTACACAGCCTAATGCTTTGTAGCACAGCTCATTTGTGTTTATGATTCTTGTTTACACATAAAACATTTACTTGTCATAGAGAGATGTATGAATGCATGTTACAGTTTGTTCCAGGAAAAATGAAATTCTCTGGTAATTTATGGATCACTTTCTTCAGACTGTATGCAAAGCACAGTACATCCATGTTTGTGCTTTTGTCCTCTTGCACTCTTACCTTCAGATGGGTACAACAAACCAGGAAACTGGAGGCTTCTACCGAGGCTTCTACAGATATGCACTCAGAACTCATACATTTGGAGTCAGCTGAATTGTAGATGCTGAAATGTCCTTGAAGGCTTGCAAGATATGTGAAAATACAAGTGCCAATTAAGAAATGGAAGTGAGAGGCTTTTGTATGCTGTCAGTTTAAAGCAGATTTGGAAAACAGCAGAAATTTATATTGTCCCTAAAATGGAAGTTTTTAAAGTAGGAGAAGAGAGATTAAAAATCAAAACTCATGAATGACATAAGGACAGGGAGGAATATAACCTACTGCAAGAAATAATACTGTGAGCAGGAGCAGTGAAGGGAGGAAGAGGAGAGCTATGGAAAGTATCAGAGAAGCAAAAGAAAGGAGTAATTGTCTGTTCCTACTAATCACACAGCTGATGACAAAAGAAGCTAAACCACCTGCTCTTTTTGCATTATAGCTTCAGATAGTAAACTGCATCCCTAGATATATATATATATCCCTGAGCTAGTATTAGCAATTATGTATGCTTCAGAAAAAAATGAGGAGGAGGGAGGACTTCTTTGGTAGCAAGAAATGTCTACAGTTCTGAAAGGCATTAGGAAACTGCAGCTAGATATGACTCTGGCAGCAGCAGCAGCAGTTGGATAGGGCAAAAAGGGAATGCTAGGCCAAGATGAGGAGGATTTGAAAGAAGATCTGGTATGTTCCCTGCCCCCCAGCACGGTGTAATCTGGGAAGAAAATCAAGGCCAAATGTTAAGAAATGTTTACAATAGAAAGAGAGGAAAAATCTTGTGGTGAAGAGATACTTGCAGAAAATTTATTTGCTGCAATAATTCAGTCTTTTCATTAGTTATTATGCATACTGAATTGTGGCATAGTTGTAGGAGTGGTACTGTTTTATTCACTGTTTTTCTTTAGTATACTCTGTATTTGTTTGAAAGAAGTTAATATAATATTATCAACAGTATGTTTTTATTTTCTGTTACTCAGAGCTCCACAGAATCTGTTCTGAAAGGGATCAGTAATTCATGCTTTTTTCTGTCTCTTGAATCTTCTGCAGAACTCTTGACTAGGATCCATTTTGAGAACTTCTTTAGAGTGGTGATGCATAGAGCAGAAATAATAGTTTCTGACAAAAGTCAAGGTCGAGCTACAGACCTGTCAAGCTAAGTGATAAATACATTTAATTTCAAATTTAGTATGTTTGCGGAATTACCTGAAAAACAGTAAATATTAAGTCCTTCAAATACAAATAGAGATATTTTCAGTATGGTATTCCCCCCTTGAAAGACATTTTAATGCCTGAGTTTCTGAAGTAGTATTTACAGGGGAAAGTGTTCTTATAGTTTGGGTTACTTTCTCAATTCAGTGTGTTGTAGCAAGTGTAAAGGATCTCTTCTTGGAAGCAGAGGGAACACAGGAGTTATAATAATGGATTATATTGTCAGTATAGTATGGTATGCAGTTTGTAAGGCAAGGTTAGCTACCTAAAGCATAAGAATTTGCTAATTCCTTCAGTACGTCTTCCAAAGTAGTTTACTGGCATGTGCTCTACTTCATGAGTTTTATTTTTCCAAAGCTTTGTTAGCTCTAAGTATTATATAATTACATCTATTTATAATTCATAAATAAACTCCGGTCAGAGTTCTTCTCGGGTTCTTACCTCAGGAATGTCTATGTCCTCAGAATTAACTTCTTAATAGCATGAAAGAGATGTGGTGCAATCACTAGTGATTGCAGCAGACTGTGCAATGGTTTCAGTAGATACTTGATAATCCCTGTGTTTGTAGAGATAGTTTGAGCAATTACTGTTGTTTTCTTAAGTAAATATTGTTATATTTGTGTATATAGTCCTTCTTAGAATCAACAAATTTTTTTGTTGGACAAAGTTACTTTTAAATCAGTTTTGAGTGTTAGCCACATCTTTTACAGTAATACAGACCCATAGTATCCTACGGTGGTATTATTTTAAATAGTATAGCATTTGCACTCTTATTTTTCAGCTTGTAGTAGGAAATGTCTACTTTTTCATGTCTTACCACAGGAGAGTTTTTTCCTGTACCTTAAATGTTTCCTCTTTATTTTCTCTGAAGCCTGCTTTTTTATATAATGGCTGCAATTGGGAAAGTTTGGTGGGCGGGCCCCCCCCGGCTGAGGGAGCAGTGGTGAGGTTTGCTGCGTGTGTGCTATCCTTGTGCATCCTTGTAACTTCTCCACATTGTTGACCACACTTGTACACTAAGCAGCGTGTGTGGAATTACGCAGAGCTCTCTCTCCAGCTTCATTCCTTAAGGTGGGTTTTCTTCCATGTGGAACAGTTTAAAGTATATGCGTTTCCTGCATTTTTCCCTATTCTGTGCTATACAGGCTTTGTAGCTAACATAAAGCTCAACTGAAACAAATTCTACAAATTCCAGAAGTTAGTAGGGTGTCTGAGAAATTTGCAACTATTCTAATTTCACTATTTCACTAAGCAAGTGAAAAAGCATGGTCTTAAATGTAAGAGTTAAAAAAAAGAGTTTTCTCTTTGTGCACCCAAAATTTAGCTACACAGCTCATGAGGTGTGACTGATGCTTGCAGGAAGATGGTGTGGTCCACTGGATACAGAACTGGGTGTTGTATACGGAAAATGAGTTCTATTTTTGGCTTACTACTACTGTCTGTTCTGGTGGGAGTAACACAGTCTCTTGGTTTTCCATCTGAAAAATGAGGATAATGATGCTTACTTATCTTGGGAAAGCACTTGGAGAGCTACGAATGAATGTAACTGCTCATCAGCAGATGTTAAACACTGACAAGACAGATAAGGAATGCAAAGCAGACCTCCCAGATATTTAAATTTGTTTTTCCATGTTTATGAAAATTTAATGCAAAAGACATTCTTAAAATGGTAACATAATACATCCATTACATCACACGTCTGAAAGTTATAACATCCTTCCAAAAATTACTTCTACGCATTTTTTTAAATGATAGCTTAATTTAAAATAAAAACCCTCCTACAGCAGTCTTTTAAAGGGTGATTTCACCTTTAGTAATTAATTAGAAATCCATTTATCAACATTTGTAATGTTTATTAATGTTCAAGCCTTAGTTATAGCCCTCTTTGGTTTATTAAAGGCATCAATACTGAGCAAGCTCTATAATTATGAACATTCTGCTTATTTTCTTTCAAATAAATTAGAGAATTTAATTTGAAAGTTCAAATAGGATCTATCTTTCCTTCTTCTGAGTCAGAAGCAACACCTTGATATGACACCCTGGCATAGATAAAAATGTGCCCAGTCTAGGAGGTATATTTATTATTACTACATATAATCTCATTGATTTACTTGATTACTGTGTATTTTAGTACTATATGTTCTCCATATTGGGGTCTTGTAATTTTAAATATATATGTATGTATACATGAGTGTGTGTATACACACACACAAATATATGTATGCATGTCTGTAAACATACATTTTATGTTTATCATAGAATAATGAAATCACAGAATCACAAGGCTGGAAACGACCTGCAAGAGCATCTAGTCCAACCATCCTCCTATTACTATTGCTACCACAAGCCTCTAAACCATATCTCGTAGCTTACGTACTAATGAATCCTTAGTTAGAAGCACATATGTGACATAAACTGTATAGTGATTAACCAGGTCTTTGGTTAAGAGTAGTGCATCATATTTAATTTATCATATTTATTCACTATTTTGTTGTCTTGGACTGACAAAGATTAAAGCAACATTCAAATATTGTACTTAAAAGTGAAACATGCTACAACTGTAAAGTAAGCATAGTTAGAAAATCAAAATCCTATGCATAAAATAGAAATCAAACTTGGGATTGAGGGACAGTGATGCAAAACAGGAACTCCTTAGATAAATTACCGTAAACAGACACTCAATTTTTGTTTTGCTTTATATTAAAAGTCAGTATGTTTCTTAAAACTAATTCACTTTTTTCAGAGTTGGATGATTACATCTGTGAGAGAATTCAAAGTAATTTTTCTGTCCAACATCAAATATATATATATCATGTTCCTTAAGACAGAACTACTGAAAACAGAGTTTGTGCTATGTTTTTAAAAGCAAGCACATATAATACATAATGGTGATGATTCCATAAGTTATTCCTTAAACATGTAGTGATGATGTATATAACATAATTTGTCTGTGTATATATTATGCTATGAAACTCAGACAGAAGAGAGAGATAATCTAA